>NC_046660.1:59920269-59994592 GCF_010883055.1 Belonocnema kinseyi
TATGTGTATTAAATATTATTGCACTTACCAATCGAATCAAGCAGAAAAACAGCTATAATAAGCAGCAAAGTTCCGGTAAAAATCTTCATTGTTGCTAACCAAGAGTTCAATTCCTAAAGGTAACTGAGAAAGTGTTTAAAAAAATCTCAGCTATTTATTCTAATGATTTCTAAGCTGTAGAAGAAAAATCTTGACGATTATAAAAACTTGCTTAAACATGATGGTGTGTACCATAAAATAAATTTCAAACATCAGCAATGGCTTATCATGTACTATATAGCACGTGATCTGATTATTTACTATGTACTTTCATGAACATCTTCGTGCTCTTTCCGTATCTACGTCGAAAGTAAAATAATTGAGAAAATAGTTTAAAAAATCAGTTTTCCTTCAAAACTTTTGGCCTTAAACAAATGAGTCTTATTTTTAAAAAAATGTTTTAAAGCAAAAGAAATTTACTGACACACTTCGCATATATATATAATCCATATTATTATAAATAATTTATTCATTAATAACTCTAATTTTAATAATCATATTTTTTTATAAAAATTTTCTTTGCATTAGAATTAAGGCAAATCCTTCAACCTCAAGACACATTTCACGGTTATGATAATTTAACAAATAAAAATTAATAATCTTCGAATGTAATACCTTTTATATTTAAAGACAATTTCAAATTAATATATTAATTTCTTTTATTCTATCCTCGCCCCCCTTTGTTAGAATATTGATAATAATATAATATTCATATATACGCACAGAATCCTATTGAAATTTTTACGATAAATATTTTGATTACCAAACAAAATTTATTTAAAATTTAAAAATAAAATGAATTTTTGCAAATTTTACTTTTTATTTAATAATTAATTACTCCAATTTTAATAATCTAATTTGATAATAATTCTATTTGCCTAAGAGTCTAGGCAAATCCGTAAACTTAAAGTAGAAATATTTTAATTTTTTTATTTATTAAACAAATTTTCATTCTTCTTCCAGAGCATAGGACGAATTGAGAAATTTTTATAATTTATTATTTTTATATTTTTGCGCAATTATTTCTTTTTTGAAAAATTTTAATTTAAACATTAAATAATGGTAGTTTTGCTTCTGTAAAACTAAACAGATTGCCCTAAAATTTTCAAGACAATTTTTGACAATTTGAAAAATCTTTTAAATATACTTTCGAAATTAATTTATGAAAAAATCATTGTTGGTTTTTTCCAGGCATTTTGATACAAAGTCTTTATTCATTTGAAACTTTTCAATATACTTAGAGAGCTAATGTGTTCGAATTTTTCAAAAATCTTAATTGCGTTTTAAATGTTTTCAAATCTTTTCATTTTTAAAACTATCTTTTAATTTTTTCAAACCTACTAAATATATCTTAAAATTACTGGATTATCTCCCAAATTAATAATTGTTCAATTGTCATTCATGAATTGAAATCTATTTTTTTTTACTTTTTAAATATTCTCTTATAATTAAATTTTGAAGATAAATGATCATTAACCATTTTTTAATCAAACATAAGATCACTTTTTTTGCTCAAACTTTTTAAAGATTATTCGAAATATTGAAAATTTCATTTCGTAATCTTCAAAAATCTATATATATTTTTTGATTTTTTAAAATATTGTTCTGTTTTAAATTAAGTTTATATATTCTGAAAACTGGTAAAAGTCTCTTAAACTAACTTACATTTTTTCTAATTTGACAAAAAACGTTTATTATTTATTTACGCTTTAAATTTTAATAATATCAATTACATATTAAAAATTTGTTAATTAGAACAATTCAAATTTTGACATTTAGATTTTAACTTCAACACTCTCAATTATTAACGATTTAAGGCTTTCTATTTTAAACAATTCTATAGAAAATACTTTAATTTTAATTTTTGAATTGAATGCGATTCAAAATGAAATATTTTAGATTGAAACATAATTTGAATAGGAATTAAAATTACATAAGAGCATTTGATTAAAACCTATTAACTTAAGATTATTTTTAAATAAAGAATAGTTTACAAATTTTCAATTTTCGAAGTTTGATTTAAAAAATGAATTTTTGACAAAAATTTTTATTTTTAATTTAAAAAAATTGATTTTTTAGCCGAGAAAAATTTTTCAATCAACAAAGAGAAAAATTTCATTCAAAATGTTGGGTTTTCAAATCTTAAGGAGGAATTTTGGAAGAAAAAAAAATCTACAGCACAAAAATATGCATTTTTTACGAAATTAATAGAATTTTTTACTAAAAAATACGAGTTTTGAACAAAAAATTTAATTTTCAGCTTAGAAAGATTAATTTTCCAACCAAAATAAAATCGGTGCATTTTTATTTAAAAAATTAATTTAATTAGTTGAGTTTTCAAGCTAAAAGAAGAATTTCCACAAAAAATGGACATTTTCAAGGAAATAGACGAATTTTCAACTGAAAAAGACTAAATTATAACAAAAAATGTGATATTTTTGTCCTAAGTTAAGGAAATATGTTTTCATCTGAATAAAATAAATTTTAAACAAAATAGTTACATTTTTAACCAAACAAAGGAATTTTTAATCCAAAAAATTAAATGTCTAAATAAAAGTTTTGAAAAAGTGTAATAGATTAACTTTTTCTTAAAAAATTTATTTTCAATAAAAAAAATTTTTTGAACTAATACATGAAAATTGGACCGAGAAGATTAATTTTTTACCAAAAAATAATATTTTTTGATGAAATAATAAATTTTCAACTGAATTTTTTTATTTTTAAAGGAATTTTCAACTTATTATCTGAGTTTTTAAACAAAAAGGTGAGTCATTCGACAAGAAGATTATTATCCTACCACCAAAGACAAAGTTTCAACAAAATACAGAAATGTTCAACTAAAAAGATGCATTTTCATCTGAAGACGACTGATGTTCAGCCAAATCTGAAATATTGAAATTTACATTTAGAAAAATTAATTTTCAATAAAAAAATTAATTTTCAAGCCGAAAGGAAATAAATGTTGCACCAAGAAGATTAACTTTCTACCGCAAAAAACAAAGTTTCAACAAAATACAAAAATTTGTGATTAAATAGATGAATTTTCAACTCTAGAAGATAAATTTTCAACCATACGTTATATATGTAAATTTTTCAGTTGAAAAAACGTAACATTTGTGTTGAATTTGAAAAAAAGAAAAATATTTTCAATCACATTGATGGATCGCTTAACAAAAAATTCATTTTTCTTTCTTATCTTTTTATTGTTTGAGAAAATGTGCAAAAGCTCTAAAACGTGGTAAATGGACCGTTATAGAAAATTAAAATCAAGTATTTCAATATCAAAATTTAATTCTACTTGGTGACAAATTCATCCGGAAATAACTCAAAAATTTATTTCTTGTTTTTTTCAAACGATAAAAAATATTCATAATACGTTTAAATAATAAAATGACGAAAATAAATATAGTTTCCTTTCCAAATAAATAGTAATTAGTGCGCGTATAGCGCGCATAATGTTATAATAATTATAAAATATATTTATACATATATATTGTACATTTAAAATGCCAATTCAAAATAAAAACCTGTGAAAATAATACAAGTTTACATTTTTTCTTCTAGTAATTTCCAAAGCTTTGTAAAGTACGTAAAACTTTTATTTACGAAAAAAATTGGTCAAGTTTGCGCATTGTAAACTAAAATTTTATCAATGTCATGTGCAAGGTTTGAAAGAAATAGATGAACTCTTACAAACTAATATTTTACTGAACACGTTCTTGCTAGTTTATCACTTTTGCAAACAAAAGAACCACGTACATCTCTAAAGTTTCCAGAATATGGAAATTGAACTAAATTTTGTATAAAATCAGGTATAAAATCTACGATATCATTTGGTTCACTAGTCTTTCTATGTACACAATTACACACCATAATGGAAAACTATTAATAATAACAGTTTTCACTGTTTCAGGAAATTATTTTTTTTACTGATTTGAAAGTACATTTTTTAAATTAACATAAGTTTTAATAAACCAAATTATAAAAAAAAATTTACAAAGAGATTTGAAAAAAAATCTGAGAATTAATTCTAAATTAAAAAAATTAAATCTCAATAGAACAATCTTAAGAGTTCATTTAACAATTAATCTGTTTAAAAAATCTAATTAAATCAAAATCAAGAAAGCTTAAATTACAATCTTTGATAAAAACTTCTTGTTTTCCTTTTTTGAAATCCAGTCCAAGATGCAAATTTCTCGTTCAAAAAATTATTTTCAATAGCACGGAACACAATTTCAAATTTTTCTTCTTCTGAATTCACTGATTTAAAAAAAGTCACTTTCTGGTTCAAGGGCGTAACGCACATTGAGAACAGTGTCAAGAACCTAAGCCCCACATTCGAAAAAAAAGAGAGAAAAAAGATCGTGAAATTGCTTGTTAAAGAATTCCTAAAGAACAGTATTTGGAATGTTTTCACAAATTTATAAAAAGAAAAATTCTCTACAATTTAGTATCTTCCATTTGAGTAATTTAGTTTATAAGAAGAGTTTCTTATTTTTCATCAAACTTTGAATAAATTTATCTTAAATCAGTATCTTAAGAAACATTAAATATCATTTAATAGTTTTCAAATGCCTGAATTTGTATTGTACCTTACATGTATTGGAATTTTACAATGCAAGTGAAGCAGCCAGTAGCACTTCTGTATCATCTTAGTAGCTCTGTATCTCAAAACCTGTTCACGCTGTTCAGTGAATTCGTGGAATTTAGGGAATTTTCGAAGTTTATTTGGGTAATTTATCTTAAGTTACCATAAATTACCTGTCATATTACCATAAATTACAAAAAATTTAATAAATTTCCGAAACTTTATAAAAATGTTCGAAATTGAATGTTGGCTAATTTATGGTGAGTTGCCATATTTACCTGTATAATTACCATAAATTACAAAAAATTTCCATATATTTCCGGTAATTTGTTGGTATGCTTAAATTGCATTTTGGGCAATGTATAGGAAGATACCAGAAATTACCTGTAATATCACCACAATGTACCATAAGTTACCAAAATTTCATAAATTTCTGGAAATTTATAAAATTGTTTAAAATTGAATTTTGGTTAATTGATAGTAATTTGCCGTATTTATCTGTAAAATGTACATAAATTACCGAGAATTTCCATAAATTTCTTTAAGTTTATTGGTATGTTTAAATTACAGTTTAGGCAATTTATGGTAAGTTACCAGAAATTACCTGTAATATCACCACATATTACGATAAATTTCCAAAAATTTATGGTAAGTTACCAGAAATTACAGGAAATATCACCACAAATGACAATAAATTAGCGAAAATTTTATTATTTTTCGGAAATTTGTTAAAATATTTAACATTTGAGTGTGGGTAATTTTTGGTAATTTATTATATTTACCTGTAAAATTACTATAAATTGCCAGAAATTTTTAGACATCTATGATATTAATACAATTTACCACAAATTACCGAAAATTTGCGGAAATCTATAAAAATGTTATAAATTTAATTTTGGGTGATTTACGGTCATTTATCATATTTTCCTGTAAAATTAATATAAAGGACCCAAAACTTCCATAAATTCCCAGACATTTATAGACATTTTAAATTGAATTTGGGCAATTTACCATGTTTACCTGTAAAATCACCATGAATGAAAGAATATTTCCGGAAATCCATAAGCAGTTTTAAATAGAATTTTGGGTATTTTATGGTAAGTTGCCATAAATTACCTTTAAAATTACCGTAAATCATGCTATCTTAATTCAAAATCTAACACAAGGTGAAATTATGACTGTATTTAGAAAAATGTCTGCATTCGTCTATTTGGTATAAAAAATATAATATATACGATTGCGCAATTCACGGAATCCAAAGAATTCATGAAATTCCAGGAATCTGCCAAATTCACAGAATTTACGGAATCCATAGAAATCACGAAACTAATGGAATTCAAAGAACACGGAATTCATATAGCGCATGAACTTTAAGGAATTCTAGAAATTTAAGGAACTTAATAAAATCACGAAATCTAAATAATTCACGGAATTTACAGAATTTACGGGATTCAAAGAATGCGTTTCTCTAATGAGACATAAAGAAAAAATTATATCTTTTAACTTTAATTTAAGCCCAGACCATTTTTAATGAAGGCCACATGAAAAATTAATTGCAAAATATTATTTGGTCTGTGTCAGCTTTAATTTCACATTCAGGATTTTTCAAATCCATTATCTAGCAGCTTTCTAATAAGCTTTGCCTCTTTTACAATTATCGATAAAATCGTTCTTCTTTTAATAATAATAATCATGTAGGTATATATAATTCTAGTAATATTTAGTAACAATTATTGTTTTTTAAAGAAGAGCAATTTTATCAGAGTTGTAACAGATAAAAAGATTATTAGAAAGCTGCAAAATAAATAACTACAAAAAACTTAAATGTTTTATTAAAGCTAGCACAGACCACCATACAAATAACTAACAAAGACAGAAGATCTTGACGGTGAAATTGCAGCTGGCAGACGAAAAATTATTTTACAATTCATTCTTAATAGTCTATAAGAGACAAAATTGGTCTCTTTTATTTAATTTTACAAACACGTTTTCATGCCCATTTCTTTATGAAAATTATTATTAACCTACTGAAATTTTTATAATTAATTCATATAGTTTACAATTTTTTTAAACAAAAATTGTAACATTGGCCTTGCAAATGAAGTCGTTTATTAAGAACTATAAAAATGTGTATAAGTAAAATCGCTGGTGTTAAAAACTACCAACTTGAACCCATGCCAGTATATTAACAAAAGTTTTTAATTTTAACACACATATATTAACAAAAGTTTTAGGTCCGCAGAAATTTTTTCTACGTGATGCAAGTATCATGAGAAATAATTGACATCTTTTTCGAAATTTTTCGGTTACATAGGCTTCGAAATATATAGTAAAAAAAGTAAATTTTAGTGCATATTCAATTGTTAATAATCTTGTAACCTGAAAAAGGTTAATTCTATGAAAATTTTTTTTTAACATAAAAATTTTGTTTCTTCCATAAGCTTTCAAGAAATAGTTTTAGAATAGTTAAGAAAAATAATCGAATTTTCAATAAACATGAATTAAACCAAAAATTACCAGAATTTCAAAAAAGTACACTTGATATTCATAATCAGAGGACTGTAACACGACCCAATAATTTGCATTAGTAAATTCAATCATATTTGAATTTTTTCATAATATATAGTTTTTTATTTATGGTAGCATACAAATATTTATCACAGTAAATTTAAATAGCATATCATAAAAATTTATGATATCCGTCATTTTAAATTTTTCATGAAAAAATAATTATTTTCTATCATTATATAATTTAAGAACAATTTTCAACGCACAACATAAATTTATTATGATATGATATTTAAATTCACTGCGAGAAGCATTCGTTTGCTACCATAAATAAACGATTATACACCTGCTAATAGGTATATTTATTAACAATTCCGAATTTTTCTACTTTCCGAAATTTTCCACTAGACCAATAGTAATAATTTTAAAAAGTCGACTTCATGAAGAATTGACATTTTTGTTTTTAAAGGTATTTTTCAGGTAGCCGTGAGAGTGTGTTATGGGTGTCAAACCTAAATGTCTGATACATGAAATTCTTCGTTGGATAATTGTCTACAGGTCCCCATACTTTTCCATCACATTTTTTCAAACCAACAAAAAACATTCTGAATACTCAAAAAAGTGATTTTCCACATGAATTTTTCATGGGAAACTTCAAGTCAAAACCAGCACCTGTTAAAATAAAAAAAAAATAATGGACTTTCTTTTTTGGATTTAGAAGAAAATTGATTTGGGGGTCGATGTCCTCTAGCAGGAAAAAAAATTTTGCCTTGCATTTTTGGACCAATCTAGTGTACAAGACCTTTTTTTATAAATCTGCAAGTCTTATAAAAATGGAACTTTTAGAATTAAAAAAATTTACTTTTTTTTATTAAATAATAAACGGTAAAAATGTTTTTTTTTTATAATCGCCTGTCAGAAATTTCTTCAAAATGAAATGAGCCTATATTTAAATAAACGTCAACATCCGATAAAAATTGTAAATTGAAAATTGATGAAACTCGAACCATCTGGCTCTTCTTTAAATACATTATTATATTGAAAGTCGAGATTATATACTTGACCTATTTTGTGCCAGGCATTATATCAGCCTTAATTTGCGAAAACACCGTTTACTGAAAAAAATAAAAAAATGAGTTTTTTATATCGTTGGAATCGTGAACAAAGAATGCACCTGATTGTTAAAATTATGTTTTCAAATTGTTGATAACTTTTCAAATAATTATTGCGAACGGCGTTTTCTCAAATCACGACAGGCCTATTTCTGAGGTCGGTCATTCAAAGAGAGCCGTAACTTCTCGTTACGGCGTTATCTGAATTTCAGCATCCCAATCAACATCGTTAACTGCAATTTAGATAATTAATTAACATTTTTTAACAATTTTTTTTGCAAAAATGAAAATTTTATATGCAACTTAGTCAAGAACAACAAAAGAACTGCAGAAAATGAATTAGAATCCGCGATACACGCGACTAAAGAGTCGAACAGTTTTCGTCGATTTTCTCGTCTTCGTTCATTTTGCAGTTGACGGTGTTTTCTCAAATTACGGCAGATATATAATGCCTAGTGATTATATGTAATGCCTAGGCAATGTATATAATTAATATTCAATTACATCATCTGCCTAAAATGGCCAGGCATTGTATACAATACCTAGGGATTATATATAATGCCTCAATTATATAATTTGCCTGTAACATATTCATAGTATATGTATTCGATGAATCTTATTAAAGCATTCAAAAAATCTTCCTTATAGAAGAAAATTATTGCAGGTGTCAAGAGGGATGTTTTTATATATCCCTACTGAGACGATTTTACATATCCTGGAAGATTTAATTTTAATTAAAAAGAAGTCATTTTTCTTGAACTTTTTTAAATTCATAAAGTTGCACAACAAAAGCTTGTTTTTGAAAAATTAGATTCCTATAAAAAAGAATGATTGGAAAAGTAGATGATTGTACCAAGATCAAAAGTTTTTGGCTGACCAAGAATCGAACTTTTGAGAATGGTGATCTCTAATGTTTCTGAAAACACTGATTTAAAATAAATTTACTCAAAGTCAGAGAAAATTTTTAGTTAATGTTTCTAGTCGAGGACTGGTCGGTGGCTATTTAGCTTCTTTTTGGTGAACATTTTAAGTCGCGGCCTGATCTGGGAATAATCGAGCTATCCTGAACAATTCAAACTCGTAATTTATTTCACACAAGAAGTTTCAACATTTTAAATCAGAAATACTTTCTATCCATGACCATAGTTCTATATTTTAAATACAAATTTGGAAATTTGGAAACCGTTAGGATTTGTATCATACACTTATATGGTAAAATTGCCAGTGAATTTAACAAAATAAAGTATAACATCGATTCTTGAACTATGCAGACCGTATTCTATTTAAAAAAGGAAAATAAAATGCTCTTTTAAACTATAATAATTTTTGTTCTTACAAAAAGTCTCCTATTACAAATATTGTCGCTAAATGTGTTTTGTACCGAATTTTTCATAAAACATGCTTTCAAACCTTAAATTTTTTTCTAATTAAAGAAAAACATTTTGTTGATAGATAAAGAGTATCAATCTAAATTTTTACTAGATATAAAATATATCAAAAAACTATTCCCATACAATTTTTCAATTTTACCAAAATTTAAAGTAATGTCATTTTGGAAAATTATGAAAAAATGCAAAAAAATGAATTAGTCCCTTAAGGGACTAACCCATCAAATTTTCAAAAATTATTTTTTTGGCTTTTCGTATTTTCCAATCTGTCTTACGTTTCGTGCTTTTTCAGAAAGTAAAAAAATAGAATGTTATTATTTTTAATAAAATAAAAAAGTTCCTCAAAATTCAATCCCAAGACGTACTTGGTGAACAGTTTTTCCGTTCTCCTGAACAAATTTTCGAATAAGAGTTAGCCCCTTATATTTCCCGATTATTTAAATATGCAATTGATGGTTTTAAGAGATCCTTAAGTTTAAATCGTTTTTCCCCGCAGATTTTAACAAGATTAAAAAAATATCTTAACTGAATTTTTCAATTTGATACACATCGAAAATGTTTTAGATTAATGAATAATAGTAGACTTATATTCGAACAGAACCTTGAACGAACGGAATAAAAGCCTACGACTGAATGTCTCTATTTAGTAATTTAAAAAAATCTGTATTTTGATACTTCATAAACCAAATCATAACAAACAACATTTTTGACTTTTGAAAAATGCCGTTCATTCTAAAATATTCATATTTATTTAAAAAGGTCTATAATCAATGACACAAAAATTTACCAATGTCTTCCAGTAAAGCTATAGAACTTTAAAGATTTATTGAATGCGTTACAAAATAAGCAAATGGAAACAATTGCGTAAGAATTAGCAATGTTCAATCACTTAACTTCAACTAAATTTTTACCATGTATACACAAACGCGGTTTGTAAGTTGGATTAATGAAAATTAATTAATAACTTTTTATTTAGTGAACAAATTATTATAGACTTTGTACCTACTCTGGGGTTCTGACGGACTCTAGTCAGCGGGATCTTAACTAAGAAGCGGTACTTTCAGGGGGTAATAGCAAAGCCTCCTGGAATATCCAGAACGCGAATTTTAATACTCCCAAGCCAAGATGTGAACACTATTTCAAGGGCTAAATTCCATCAGGGTGAAAAAATCCTTAAAGACCCTGACTTGCACCCCTCTGTAGAGGCGGACGGACTATGGTTTTACAGAAGGTGTTTTAACGAAGAAATTTAGACACATTTCCCTGCCTTATAGTGGGTCTATGATAGGGTCATACAAAATAAAACAAACTAAAAACAATGAGGGGCCTGTATTGCGACCTTTGTCTAACCCCCCGCTGAAAGTTGAAGGCTTCTGAGGGGGAAATCCACCCGAAGCGGTGATAAATGATAAGGATAGCAACAATCTTGTCGGCACAAAAGAAGCTCAGCTAACGAAATTCTCTATAAAGAGGACGCACAATAGTCGAGCACAAAAGAACAGAGGCCGCAAAGCGCGTCTCTCAAACAGTAGTCAAGGAACCACACAGTTGACAGTGGCTGGAGGATCTGTGCTTGGTGCAACTTCCCAGGCTCATCATATGGGTAAGAGGAAAAAGGGTTTCAGAGAGACTTCATCCATGTGGGAGTTGAAATGACAGAAGGCGCTGGATATAAAGGATCTAAGTTTCGGCTAACAACGCCCTGGTGAGCTGTCTTCACGTCGATTTATCCTGAAACCTGTCTAACTCTCGAGGATATGGACAGGATGAGGGAGGAAATCTTCAAAGAAATTGACGCTTCACCCTATTAGGGGCGCATCCCCAGATATAACGACATCTTCATTAGGTCGGGAACCATCGTGGTCTAGGCTGCAGACATCTGGCCAAAAGACTGGATGGTGTAAAGGAATCCAACGTTTAGGCTCAAAGAGGGACTTATCCAGTAGGTCATGGGACGAAATGTCTGCGGAGGCACCACAGTGCCACCGCACTGTTTTCAGATTCAGTTAGATATCTGACAGTTATCCTAGATATTAAACTGAATTGGGTAAAGCACCAGGAGAACCAATTCAGAAAGTTTTTTCATCAATTTTTAGATGTGCAGCAGAGGTTTTGGTTTGACGTGGGGTCTAGGGCATAACATGCTTGCATGGCTCTACTCCGCTGCCCTTAATCCAAGGCTCATACATGCGTTCGTAGTCTCGTGGCAACAGGCGAAGCTTAAAACGATGCAGGACAGGTTGCGATAATTACAAACGTTCGTGTTTAGGGGTTTGACGGGAGCAATGATGACAAAGCGCACAGGGGCGATCGGCTTGATCCTCAGTGAAGAAACCCTATACGTTGCGATAGCTAGACGAGCAGCACATGGAATGAGCCGCCTGGTAAGAGAAAAAAGATGGTCTCAAGGGACTAGAGATACACTAGTCTCCCAAGTTGCATGGATATGTGGAATGAAAGTGTTATCCCGCTTCTTCTAGGAGAAACCTGGTTTATAGAAGGCTCTAGGCGAAAGGGCGGATCAGGAGCAGGAATCTACGACAGCACCAAAAGAAGGAGGATGGGGCGCCCGATTGGGAGATATTCTATCGTTTTTCAGCAGTGGTCCTGGCCGCCCATTGTTGTCCCGAAATTTTATTAGAAGAAAACACTGCTGCAAAATAGCTTACGATATGCTCAGACAGCCAAGCGACACTTACTGTAGTAGGGAAACCAGGCATAACATTAGAACTGATTTGAGAATGCAAAATGGCATCAAACTAAGTTAACAAAAAAAAAGAACAAAGTGGCTCTTATATGGGTTCTTGGACACACAGGGATCAAGACAACGGAAAAGTGGACCAGTTGGTAAAATTTGGCGCGGCAAGTGAACACGTAAGACAGGAACTGGGACTGGAAATTTTGCTGCATCGGTCCTGTCATCAAAAGCTGGATCCACAAAAAACACCGGGAATACTGGGAGCAAATCCAGAGCTGTCGACAGACGAATTCCAACCTGGGCTATACGTACTATTTAATTGTTAGCGAAACTGTTTTTTAATTTCCCTAATTTTAAAGAATTTTGGGATTAGTTTTTTTTAAAGAAGGAAGAAGGGGTGATTGTCCAAAATTGATAAAGTTGTATATGTCCGGCCCCTATAATGCACATAAATGTGACATAGTTATGCATCCTTGCACTTTGAAAACCAAATTTAAAAATAAAATAAAAGCAATTTGATAACTTTTTACCGCATATAAATTTTGAAAAAATTAATATTCATTACAGTTTAGCATGAAACTTTTTAGAAATTAGGCCGTAATACGAAATCGTTGATTGCTATTGTTAATTTACTTATAAACAAAAAACGGCAATTGTAATCAAATAAAATAAAAGACAATTAAGTTGGTTTTCAGATTTTACAGGAATATTATTATTCATATTTTCCATAATTATATTGTATTTTTCAATAGATCTGGGTAATATGGTGATCAGCTTGATGCAGTATTTTGTTGTCCTGGTTGCACAGAGGGTTTGATTTGAGGTGGTTGACTGTTATTGTTTTGGTTTTCCGCAGCAGGGTAAGAAATTTATCCTGTAAAAAATTCAAAAATTATGGCTACACATTAAAAATAATAGGAAAAATGTTAAAAATTGTAATATAGAAGGTTTCCATATCTTAAGCACTAATATAGGTTGTATCGCAATTAAAGACGAATTTGCAATAATATAATTGAATACTGAAAGAAAATTATGAATTTTCAATAAACAAAATTAATTTTGTACTCATGCAGACAAATTTCTAACCAAATACATTCATTTGATACTAAATAGTTCAAGTACGATTTAAGAAATAATTGTAAACCACAAAAGACAATTTTCCAATAAAATATTTGAATTCTCAATTACAACAATATAATCATTAACTTGAATGTTGCATTTTCGATAATAATGAAAAAATTTAACACAATATTTAATTTCAAAAACAAATTGCTAAATTCTAAACGAAAAAGTTTGTTATCTGACTAAAAAATTATGTCAGTAAAAGATAAATTATTTACAAATTACATGAATTTCCCACCATTGACTTGAAATTCTAACTACAAAAGATAAATAGTATTTCAACTTTCAACAAATTAGTTGCATTTTTGGCTAAAAAAGATAACATTTAAAGGAAACGGTTGCATTTTCAACAAAATAATTACATTTGTATTTAAACGATAGAATTTTTGGCCACAGGAGGTGAATCCCATACAGAAATGTAATGGTAGATTTTGGAAAAAAAATATATCTTTCAGCCGAGACTCGTTAGATTTTTTTATTGGTTTCTATTAACTCAATTTTGAATTATGATAATGCATGAAAAACTAGCTGTGAATGCGATTTCGTGTATCTTTGAATTTGTTGTATTCATAATTCTTAGAAGTCTTTGTTCAAATATTATTCTGGTATTTAGTTTGAATTATGCCAATAAACAAAGTTTAAAAAATATTTTTTTGTGAACTATATAAACGACCATGATTTCTTTACCCTTTCATACCACGTATTTATATTATAGGTTAATCGTTTTATCTTTAATTAAGAAATCTTTACCGTCTTTTCATTAATTTTGAATTATGATAATAAAAAAAGTTTAACTATGAAAAAAAAATTTTCAAATATTATAAATGATCATAACTTTCTTAATTTTTAATAAAATATATAAATAGTATTGGTCAAGTGATTTATCTCGAACCAAGGAATATTGTTTATTCTCGTATTAATTTTGAATTTGGTAAAATTATAATGATATATAAAAGAAATTTTTAGTCAAAAGCCTTTTAAAAAATTTTTTAATTCCGTAAGTTACGTCACGTTGAATTTCGGGGTCATATTTTTCAAATTATCAATATTTCTGGAAACCATAATTAAATTCTGATCACAATAGAAGAGAAATTATATATTTTAAGAATATATTACAATCAAAAGATTTTTTTTATTTTCTCCAAAAAAGAAAAATTCCAAAACAAATTTTCATTCAGTTTTTCGTGAATTTCTCTTATTTTATTTTTTTTAATATGGATAAAATGATTTCTTGTGAAACTACCTTTCTGATTTCACAAGACATCATTACATCCATATTTAAGAAACATTAAAAGGGGAGAAATTAACGAAAAAAATGAAATCAAAATTTTTTTTCGACGTTTTTCAGGCAAAAAAACTTCTTTAAATTGTATCATATTCTTTTATGTGAATTCCTTCCTTTTTAATTTTTCATTGATTGGGATGAAATTAAGAGTTTCGGTCACGAAGAATGGAATTAAAATGAGTTGTTGCCTTTTCTCCGGGCAAAATAAAGAACCAATTTGATTTTATTTTAATCATAAAAAATATCATTTCACCTATTAAGTTGATCAAAGTTCAATTTTATTTTGCAGAAATATTGATAATTAAAAAAAATATGACCCCGAAATTCAACATGGCGTAACTTCTGGAATTTTCAAACATTACAAAAATCCTTTGGTTGCAAATATTTCCGTCATATAACATTATAATTCTATATTGAAGATATTCTAAAATTACACCATAAACAAACTACAATTTTATAAACAAATTATTTACTAAAAATATGTTTTGTACAATTTTCGATAATTATACTTTTTCCGAGTTATATTGCAAAAAAATTGAATGGAAACAATATTATATTAAAAAAATTTTCTCTTGAGATCATAATTGTTTATATTATAAGCAAAAGTAATAAAAAAAATGCATTAATGGGGCATCTGTCACAAAAATTTGTTTTGAAAGATCATAAAATTGATTTAAAAATTATGAATTTTTCTGAAGTTATCATAAACTTTCTAATTGGAAAAGTTGTCCTAGAAAGAAACGAAATTTTCTCTAGACAACATTTTAAGGAAATCATAAAATTGATCACTTTATTATGAATGTTGCTGGGATTGTCATGAAGTTTCCAACTCAAAAGACTGGCATTGAAAACCCGATTTTTTCTGTCCACGAATTTTCTAAAAATTCATTTGTTTATTTAATTTGTTTTTAAAATATCATATCAAAATCAAAATATCATATCAATTTAAAATATCATAAGATTAATCAATAAATTATGAACTTTACTACACTTATCATAAAGTTTCTAATTAAAATATTTGACATCGATAAAAACGAATTTGTCTTCTAACAATTGCCTAATTAATGCGTTTGTTTATTAAATTTGCTTAAAAAAAATCATAAAATTGGTTTAAAAAATTATGAATTTTGCTGCAGCTACCAGGAACTTTCTAATTAAAAAAGTTAAAACAGAAAAAAACGAATTTTTCTGTAGATAAATTCCTGATAATTGCATTTTTTTATTAAATTTGTTTAAGATAATTATGAAATTATCAACAAATTATGAAATTTGCTGATATTATCATGAAGTTTCGAATTAAAACAAAAAATACAGCAGGAAAAACGAGTTTGTCTGGCAACAAATGCCTATTTCATGCATTTGTTAAATAAATTTTTTTTTAAAATGTTAACATTAATCCGAAAATGATCAATTTTGCTGACTTTAACATAAACTTTCTAATTTAAAAAACTTACATAAAAAAAACGAATTTTCATTAGACAAATGTCTAATTAATACATTTATTTATTGAATTTGTTTAAACAAAACCTAAAATTTATAAACTCATTATAAACGTTGCTGGAATTGTCATAAAGTTCTTAAATGAAAAGACTGGCATTGTAAAAACCAATTTTTTCTGCCGACAAATTCCCGAATAATGCATTTGTTTATTAAATTAGTTTACAAAATCATAAGATTAATTAAGAAATGATCAATTTTGCTGAATACTGCATCTGTTCATTACATTTGTTTATAATATAAACAATTATAATCTTAAGAGCAATTTTTCAAAATATAATATTGTTTCTATTCACATTTCTTGCAATATAAATTGAAAAAACGTATAATTATAGAAAATCGTAAAAAAAATTTTTTCAAGGAATAATTTGTTCATATAATTTTGTTTGTTTATTGTCTAATATTGGAATATCTTTATCTAATGTTACACTATACAACTGAGGCGATTTCGAACATTTTTCTGTTATTGACGAGCACAGAGAACGTCAAATAGAAAAAATTGCCATTTTTTTTCGTCATATTTGTTTATTTATAAAATAATTGAAAACCTAATTCAAAAATCTGGATTGACAACTCTCTTGGGAATCTTATAAACTTTTTTAAAAAATTGTTCGAATCGGTCAATATTTGTCGACTGTGCGTTAGTTTGAACCAAAAAAGTCATTTTTCCCACTCTGCTGCCGCGCGGCATCAATTCCCGGGAGGAATATATCCGATGGCCTTATATCCGGGTTTTAATGTATATTAATGTTTTTAAATTTTAAAAAATCAAATGAATCTAATTAAAAATATTCTCATACTAATAACCGAAAATTTGAACTAATTAATTGTTTGATTGGTGATTATATAAAAATCAATTTACATTTCGTATTTAAAAAAAGGAGGGGGAGGACACCTGCAGTGTCACATGAAATTTTTAGGAAGGGTTTACCGAAATGTCAGAAATTGTCATAAGAGGAAGGAATGAGTCAAAAATCACTGAATGTAGCGTCACGTAATAGGTAGACGCCCACTTGTAGAACAATGCACTAATTTCTGCTTGACGCTCTACCTTCTTCGTTCTGCTTGTTGGGTTCTTCGTTCTGATTGTACTGGTTGGTTTCTTTGTCTTATCACTGCTACTGGAATTTCTACTGGGCTTGTTGCTTGGCTCGGGGCGACGCTTACAGCAGGAGTTGATGGTGGTGGTGATGGTGGGACAATTTCCCTGGCCGGAGGAATAAATAGGTCGTCTGGCATTATACTTGGTCTTGATTCTATCAGAAAAAAAATCACATTAGTGAATACGAAAAGAAGTAGGGGTTCTACATAGAGAGAAATTTCGGGGGATTCATTGAGGTCCTAGTTCTTAATTTTATTTCGCTTCGGCGCAAGAACTAAGATCACGGATCCGTTTATTTTAAAGCATAGGCTGTAAAGTTTCAAGAATAATGCCACACCCCTTTACTCTTAGGTCTCGAATCTTATGCTTTTAGATCACAGATTCCGAGATTTCAAATCACGCAAAAATTACATTTATAAAATCATGCACTTTCGTGAATTAATCTCTTGGAATTTCTCAACGTCTAGTAAAACCAATTTTTAGTTCCAAATGATCTGCAACAAAAGAGAACACCTCTTGCTTCATATAGTCCACTTCGGTCCCACAGAGTTGAGAGCCATCAGCAAGCAATTCTCTGAAATAAATCCCCGCTCATGTTTACTCACGTAAATCCGAGCTGAGACAAGTTTCCAGCCTAATTGCCTTCTAATGGCCTCTTTACGACCTCGCATAACCTTGTGAGTCTTAGACTCAATGGGAGAAAGCGCGAGAGAAGCCGTAAAGGCCATCTGGTCGGCAGCTGCACGAAAAGCATTCCCCGTCCAATGGGTAGGCTGACCATCTCAAGGAAAGCCGGCAGCGGCTGCCAATTTGAGCGCGTAATTCGTAGTCGTTTTGAAATTAAAAATCCGATATTTTTTCTTTTTCTTTTTTTTTTTTGCTTTGATTTCGCGGGGAAGGGACGGGTAAAGGAAATTATTCCTAGTTAAGAATCGTGCGAATTATAATTTTACCCGGATTAGGTATATTTTATTGTAATATAGTGTATCTTTTTCACCTGTCGTTTTAAATGTACCTTTGCGTCCTTTCCCTTTTATTTTATATTTAGATTCTTTCAACTTTGCTTCGTTTTATTTTATTCTAGATTTAACTCGAGTTTCTTTTCTTTCATTTTAAATTTAAATTTTTCTTTCGATTTTATTCTATGTTTAATTTAAGTTTTATTTTCCTTTTATTTTCAAAAATTTATATTTTCTTTCAATTTTTAATCTATGTTTAACTTATGCTTCGTTTTCTATGTATTCTTTTAACTTCAACTTTGCGTCGCTTTCCTTTATTGTTAATCTATGTGTCATTTTTCTCTTACTTTTGATTGTCTTCCTACATTCATAATTTTGGCTAAAAATCAAACTCACTGCGGAGTTACAATTTTTACCAGGACTTACGAAACGGCGGAAACCTGGGAACGCTACCGTGCGCTTCAAATGTTGCTGCCTGCGCGCGAACAGCCCGAAGAGAAGGGGATGCCGAGGCGTCCGAAAAGCCCCTCCACCTCTCTTGCGATTCGCCGAGAGCTCCGCGCCAACCGACGGCCGGTAGCCTCTCGGACGTGCTGTTTAAAAGACGGGTGCATCGACCCGAACGACGCACTCTCACTTTGACGATCTCTCCGGACTAACCTCCCCTAGAGAAAGTCAGGATACGCTGTATCATATTTTTTAGCTTTGAGTAAACAATTTAACAAATATACAAAACAATTGTGAATACAGCAGATCCGAACTGTTTTTCCTTTCTTCGACCGTTTTAATATATTTGCCAATAAAGGCAATATTATGGTGGCAGCGAATAGGAACGATTATAATTTCACTATAGAAAACATTTTAAAAAACAGTAATTTATACAACAATGTAAAAACTAATTTAGTTCCAACAGTCGAAAATAAATGCAATGATATTGTTTCTAGATGGGAAAATAAAAGATACATTAATGAATCAGTAGCATATAGATTGAAAACGCATAGTAGTGTTGTGCGTTTAAATGTTTGATAATATACCCCTGGATTTAGCTTTAGATTATGTAGAAGAAAAATTAAATTTATATAAAAACTTAACAAAAATTTCAAAAAATGAATTTTTAATTGCTGTTAGAACTGTTTTTAATAATACAATGTTTTCTTTTAATAATAAATTTTATAAACAGTTATTAGGATGTCCAACCTCCCATAATTTCAAATCTAGTTATGGAAGATATTGAAAAAAGAGCCTTATCTAGATTATCATGCAAACCAATTTTATATAAACGTTACGTAGATGACATTTTAACAATCGTTCCAACTAACAAAATTATAGAGCTCTTAAATATATTTAATAGTATCGATGAAAACATTCAATTTGTAGCAATTCAATGCAGCATCCAGCAGCCGCCGCAACACTGCACAATCGGGCCTCGGTTTTCACTGGTCTAAACTAGTCTGCCTCGCCAGCGCCAGGTCAGCGCCCCGTCAGCTTTCCTTGGCAAACATCAACTACCACCTGCACTTAAGATCAAGGTTGGGCCTAACAACACCCAGGACCCACCTTGTATCAAATTGGCGGCCCAAACGTGGAGCTCTAAGACTTTAAAAAATCTTATGTGTGTCGGCAGAAGCTGAGACCGAACCACAGATGATACGCTCACAGACTACGCAACGCCGAGCACCAGGCAGGCCACGCAGGGCCATGGCCACCAGAAACACCCCGATTTCTGAGTCCACGCCTCAAGACTCAGTGGCGCTCAACAGCACTCAACCAGCCGAGCACAAAGATGGGTCTCAGGATAGAACAAACTCGCCACCACCAGCCTACAACAAGCCCGCAGCCAGGCCAACAGTTTCAACATCTGCAGGGGGCAGAAGCTGCACCGGCAGCACCAAACACAGTGCCACAGTGCGAATACTATTTCGCCGAAGCAGCAATCGAAGCAGCACTTTGGTCCAGGATAGTGAATATGTGCCTCACCGACAAAGCGGCTAAATGGTACGAGGTGTAACGAGGACTATCTCTATGATGGGCGAAATTCAGGTCGCTTATCACTCAACACTTCAATTGGCTGGATGCACGAAAGGATACTAGAGACAAACTGCATCTTTGTTACATCCTCCTGCGAGATTTTGCCTTCAGAATAGAGCATGTGCCTTGCCGAGACAACGAGCTTCCCGATGCTCTCTCTCGATTTCCGGATCCCAACGAGGCCTCTCCAGGAGAGCCGGATATTCAGAGGCTATTGCCTCCCACACGTAACAGGGTCCATTCAACCCCGCCGATGCGTACACTTAGTGCCATCTGTCTGGTAGAAGCTGATTCCCTCTACAAGTCGATAATCGAGGCGCAGAAAGAGGACCAGTAGATCAGCCGAGACACCCGTCGTTGGCAGCAGATACGAGACCATCCTTTCTATAAAGCGGTTCTATTTCTGGACTGGGATGAGCCGAGAGACCCGCAGATACGTAACAGGATGCCACCTGTGCATCTGCTGCAAACCGATACGAGAAAGGCAGCAGGACCACCAACGACCACGTGCCGCTACCAAGGCATGGGACACCGTAGCAGTAGACATCATGGGCCCATATCCTAGCACCAGTCGTGGCCACGCCTACATCCTGGTGGTAACGGATTTGTTTTCGCGTTGGGTGGAGGTCTTCCGAATGCGAAACTCACATGCCCCACGCATTGTTCATCTCCTGGAGAACGAGGTGCTTAGTCGATACGGATACTCACGGCAGCTCCTTAGCGACAATACTCCGCAATTCACGGGACACATCTGGGCGGATGTCAGTAGACGACATGGGGTGCCCGTATGGACCACAACCACTTACCATCCCCGAGCCAACCCGACGGAGAGACGAAATCAGGAAGTGAAGAAGGGCCTCCGCCTACGCCTACATCAAGGGAACCAACGGACATGGGATAAACACTTGCCAAATCTACTTTTCGGCCTCCGATGACGAACGAATGCCGCCACTGGTGTGACTCCCAGCTACCTGCTCTTCGGTCACGCTATTCTTGGACCTGGAGAATGGGACACAACCGAAGTACTCGAGGCAATTCCACGAACCGAGGAATTGCAACAGCTCGAGGCAGACGCCCACGACAACCACGAACAGTAACAGTCCCGGTACTCAGCAGCCCCAACGTAGCCCCGATTCACCCTAGGAGACTGGGCATATCTGTCAAATCACCAACTATCAAACAAGGCTGCCGGTTTCAACTCCAAGCTAGCGTCAGGACGTTTGCTACCCTATCAAGTACTGGGCCTCATCTCCGGAGAAGTTTACTAAGTAATGAAGGACGACGGTGTCCAGAAGTTCTACGGGAATGTACTCATTCGCGCCTTGAGGCTACCTGCGCAAGTGGCAGCTACCGAGATGGAAGACGAAGAATCCATCATCCATCTGCCCGGTCAGGCGACCCGGCCCAGCACTGCCGAAAGCGTCGGCGGAGAAGGACTAGGCGAAAGTGTCAGCGGTGAAATTACCGAACACGTCGGCGGAGGCAGCCTCGTTACAGCCGTTGACGAGACATCAGACGCTGGTGAGGAACCACGTCTAGCAGCAGACCAGATTCCCATCCGCAACCTAGTCGCGGGAAGCGGAGACGCGGGATCCCACCGAGAACCAGCCACAGACAGTGTAGCGCCTAGGCAGGCGCTATTAGCAGAGCCAGTAGACGAAGAATCGGATGAATTTTTATACGAAGAGGAGCCAGAGAAGCGCCTCGGTAACGCCAGGGGGCGTTACAACCTTCGACGAGTGGAACCGATAAACTACAGGGACACTCGACCGTATCGCCACCGCCGAAATTAATTAATGTAAGTTTTGTAAATATTTGTGGACGGCCGAAAGGCATCCCCAACCATGTAAATAATGCGAGCATAGTGGACTGCCAAAAGGCATCCTCGATCCGAAATATTGTATATATCGCACTTTGATCCCATAGAGTTGAGAGCCATCAGCAAGCAATTTTCTGGAATAAATCCCCGCTCGTGTTTACTAACGTAAATCCGAGCTGGGAGAAGTTTCCAGCCTAATTGCCTTCTAACGACCTCTTTACGAACTCGCATAACCTTGTGAGTCTTAGACTCAATGGGAGAAAAGGCAAGAGAAGTCGTAAAGGCCATCTGGTCGGCAGCTGCACAGGAAACATTCCCCGTCCCATGGCTAGGCTGGCCAGCATGGCCGTGACTCATGAACTCAAGTGCTCTCTCTCTCTCTCCCGCTCCTCTACCCTCTCAAAGAAAGCCGGCAGCGGCTACCAACTTTAGCGCGTAATTCGTAGTCGTTTCGAAATTAAAAATCCGATATTTTTTCTTTTTCTTCTTTTTTTTTGCTTTAATTTCCCGGGGGAAGGGACGGGTAAAGGAAATTATTCCTAGTTGTAATATAGTGTATCGTTTTTACCTGTCGTTTTAAATGTAACTTTGCATCTTTTTGCTTTTACTTTAAATTTATCTTCTTTCAACTTTGCTTCGTTTTCTTTTATTCTATGTTTAACTCGAATTTCTTTTCTTTTATTTTAAATTTAAATTTTTCTTTCGATTTTAATCTATGTTTAATTTAAGTTTCATTTTCATTTTATTTTTAAATTTACATTCCTTTAATCTTACTTCGTTCTATGTTTAATTTAACTTACTTTTATTTATATTTTGCTTTCAATTTTAATCTATGTTTAATTTTAGTTTCTTTCATTTTAATTTATGCGTCGTTTTTCTTTATGCGTCATTTTTCTTTTATTTTAAATTTATATTTTCCCTCAATTTTTAATCTATGTTTAACTTATGCTTCGTTTTCTATGTATTCTTTCAACTTCGATCTTGCGTCGCTTTCCTTTATTGTTAATCTATTTGTCATTTTTCTCTTACCTTTGATTGTCTTCCTACATTCATAATTTTGCCTAAAAATCGAACTCATTGCGGAGTTACAATTTTTACCAGGACTTACGAAACGGCGGCAATCTTGGAACGCTACGTGCGCTTCAAAAGTTGCCGCCTGCGCACGGACAGACCGAAGAGAAGAGAATGCCGAGGCCTGCTGTTTAAAGGACGGGTGCATCGACCCGTACGATGCACTCTCGCTCCGACGATCTGTCCGGACTAACCACCCCTAGAGAAAGTCTCGATACGCTGTATCATTTTTTTTTTTTTGAGCTTTGAGTGAACAATTTAAATCAATTCACAGTTTTCTTAAAACTTCCTCTCCACTCTCCTCCTTAGTGGTGGTCTGCTCTAGCAGCCCCGTCGAGCTGTTGCTCTCTCTCTCTCACACCGATCCAGTATCCTACTATCCTTTCTACGATGGAGTCTCTCTCTCTCTCTTTCTCTCAGCTTGTTTTACAGCCCCGCTACCCTCGAATCTTTTTCTCTTACTAGAGGTCGGTCAGCTCTGGCAGCCCCGCTACCCTCGAACATTTCATTTCCAGAGGTCTCTCAGCTTGTTTTACGGCCCTGCTACCCTCGAATCTTTTTCTCTCACTAGAGGTCGATCAGCTCTTGTAGCCCCGCTACCCTCGAACATTTCATTTCCAGAGGTCGGCCAGCTTGTTTTACAGCCCTGCTACCCTCGAATCTTTTTCTCTTACTAGAGGCCGGTCAGCTCTTTTAGCCCCGCTACCCTCCAAGATTTCATTTGCAGAGGCCGGTCAGCTTATGTACAGCACCTCTACTTTCGAACATTTCATTTTCAGAGGTCGGTCAGCTTGTGTACAGCCCCGCTACCCTCGAACATTTAATTTCCAGAGGTCGTTCAACTTGTGTACAGCCCCGCAACCCTCAAACTCTTCTATTTCTCAACGGGATCCGTCAACTCGTAGGCAGCCCCGATACTTCTTGCGAATCTCTCTCCCAAGACTCTGAAACCCAACTTATGCCCGGTCCTAACCAACAACGCCGCTCCCCGTGGCGCCCCGATCATCAAACAGCATCCAGCAGCCGCCGCAACACTGCACAATCGAGCCTTGGTTTCCACCAGCCTGAACTAGTCCGCCTCGCCAGCGCCAGGTCAGCGCTCCAGTAGTCAGCCAACTCACGCCAGTCAACTTCACTTCACGTCGCTCGGGCCTCAGTTTCCACCGGGCCAAACTAGTATGCTTTGCCAGCGCCAGGTCAGCGCTCCAGCAGTCAACCAACTCTCGCCAGTTAACTTCGCTTCACGTCACTCGGGCCTCGGTTTTCGCCGGCCCTAAACAGTCTGCTAAGTCAGCGCCCGTTCAGCGCCCCGTCAGCTTTCCTTGGCAAACATCAACTACCACCTGCACTTAAGATCAAGGTTGGGCCTAACAGCACCCTGGACACAGTATCATGCTGGTAAAGAACCAAAAATAATAAATAGTGTCTAAAGGAACTATTTCGAAAATTAAAAATATTCAAAGGTATTTTAAAACTTTAGAATTTTTAATCTATTTCAATCGATTAAATGAATTTTAAAACATGTCAAGGATTTTATGGTATTTTTAAAATTTTCGAGGAATGTTAAGGAAATATCAAGGGTTATCGAAAGATTTCAAAGAATTTAAAACATATAAGGGTATTTGAGTATTTTTTTCATTAACTCTAAGATTTTTCAGACGATTTCAAATTATAGGCATTTTGCAAGATTTTAAAAGTTTTATAGTATTTTTAAGATTTCAAGGAATCTTAAAGAGAATAACAATATTTCAAGGGATATCAAAAGATTTCCAAGAATTTAAAATACTTATAAGAGTATTGTAAGTCTCCAAGGATTTTTAAGTAGATTTTAGTAAATTAATGGATTTTGATAGACTTTAAAGATTTTGTGGTATTTTTACAGATTCCATGGAATCCTAAAAAGATTTGAAAGATTTCAAGGGATATCAAAAGATTTTTAAGAATTGGCAATATTTTAGGGTATTTTAAAACTCCAATATTTATCAATTAATTTCATTAATAAAAGGTATTTCAAAGGATTTCAAAGATTTTATTATATTTACATATGTTAAAATCATTATGGGATTGGATAGAAATACCCCTGCATTCATCTAGAAAATAAAGTCAGGGAGAAGAAGCGCGGAAATTGAGACCAGAAAAAGGGCGAGTAACTATCTTGATGAAATATTATAAATGGAGGAAGATAGGTTACCAAACATTTGTCTGATGGAGGAGATAAGAGGATGCATAAACGGCAATCCGTCAGGCTGGGGAAAGGAATTAGCGGCAGCATTAGAAAAGGTAGGGTGTGGCGAGACATTTGCGATATGTCAAAGAACTTAGGAAAAGGGTTAAGATATCGTAATGTGAGTAAAACAGGAAATAATCGTTACAAAGTCAATTGGATTTGTCACTTACAAGGGGAAGAGGAGGAAGATATATCCCACATTTGGAAATGAAAAAAAGCTAGGCTACTCATTAATCGTGAAACAGTCCAGGAGTTGGATGAATGGTTGATGATTGTTAGGCGGTCCGAGTATACAGATTTTACTGACCGCTCATGCCAAAATCTAAAGGAAAGATCGATTCCCGGGGTGTGCAAATATGCGAGAGGTTTCAAAACATTAGCCAAAGAGACTAGTTAAGAGAAAAGTTAGAGTCGCAAAGGAAGATCCGAACAGCGAAGAGGCGAACGTATTCTAGAAAATAATGTAAATATGTTGGAATACTGCGCATAGGAAGTGTATAAATTTTAAAAAGTGTAGAATAAGAGGGAGAATTCAGGTAAGGGAAAGTAGAAAAATGTATGGAGGAGAAGAGAACGGAAATGAGAGTTAGTCAAATAGCGGAAGGGGAGAAGAGAAAATAAGAGGAAATTATGGGAGGGGCAATGACCTGCATTAAGGAAAGTGGAAGTGGGAAAAACGAGAAGAGAGGGAGTATGAGTTGAATTAGGGAGGGATGGAAATCGAGAGACATAAGTGGAGAGGAGGATGGGAGAATGACGGTTGGTAGCAAAGAAGAAGTAAGAGGGTAAGGGGAAGTTCAAGGACAAGTAGAAGACGAGAGGGGGGACAATTTCTGAAAAAGTGACGAGCAGTGTGGTGCGAGAAGTAGAGAAAATGGGGTGAAACGTGAGAGGAACTGGAGAAAGGTGACCTAGAAGTCAGGGGATATGATAGAGAAACTATGGGAGGGGGATCTTTGAAATCTATGGAAATCTTCTGAAATCTCTTAAAATTTCACGGAATCCTCTAAAACCTCTGAATATGCTTTGGAATCTTTTTAAATCTTTAAATCCCTCAAAACTCCTTTAAGTCCTTTGAAAGCGCTTCAAACCCCCTCAAATCGCTTAAAATCTTTGAAATCCCATAAAAAACCCCTTATATTCTTATAAATAGCAGGAATTTTATTAAAATCTCTGAAAATAGATTAAAACCCTTAAAAATCTGTAAGGTATTTCAAAATCTAAGAATATGTTTTTAAAAAATCTTGATATCTTTCAAATTCTTCTAATACTCTTCAAAATTCGCGAAAATATGAGATTATCACATGCAATCCTTAAAGTCCTTTTAAATCTCTTGACTTTTTTTGAATATTTAAAAATACCTTGAAGTCCCTTAAAATTCCTCCAAATTCATTAAAAACATTGGTTATCCCCATAGATTATTTAAATTTAGTACGATCTCTCTAAAAGAAATTGTAATTCTTTGAAACTGTTTGTAGTCTTCGAAAATAGCTAAACTCTCATGTAATCTGCTAAAATACTTTCTTACCACTGGAGATCTTTTGAATGTATATAATTATAATACATATTCGATATAATTTCGTAACGAATCAGGGAAGGGGGGTTCTAAAAATCAAAGGAATCCTGAAAATATGGGTATGGGTTCCAAAGCTTTAAAAATCATCTAAGTAATGAATGTCCCGTTATTGTGTTAAATATACTTTCCAAGGTTTTTGAATTTATATATATATATTATTGCACTTACCAATGAAATCAATCAGAAAGACGGCGATCGTAAGCAGGAAAGTCCCAGTAAGAATCTTCATTGTTGCTAACAAAGTGTTCAGCTCATAAACGAGAATAAGGAAGTGTTAACAAAATCAGAGCTATTTATATTACTGATTTCTAAACTGTAGTAGGAAAATCATGAAGATTACGAAGAATTGCTCAACCCCGATGATACGCACTATTAAGTCAAATTCACATATCAGCAAGGTCTTATCATGCATATGACACGTTTTCTGATTATCTGCTTGGTACTTATTTGATCATCTTTGCGCTCCTTCTGCAACCACGTCGAAGATAAAATACCTTAAAAAATATATTTTTTTAATTTATCTGTGCAATTAGTTTTGACCTTGGGCATGACTTAAATTATTCCTTTGCGCTTCTTCTTTCACCATATATCCTGGTGACCTCTAGTCTACCTCTAGTGTCCACCCTATATACCTTTCTTGTAAACTCCCAATATCTTACCTTTTTTCCATCCCCATATCTCTGCTTCATTACCTAATACCGGCCATACCAGCATATCAAATAACAACAGTCTCCTTCTCCTATTTTTATTAACCTTCTTATTCCTATTGCCCACATCAGCTTCATTGCCACTGCTGATTTTTTTATCCTCCCTCTTATATGATATCTATTATCTCCATTCGTTTGCAAGATATATCCCAGATATTAATACTCTTTTACTTCTTCTAACTTTAATCCCTTTTATCTCCCCGTTAATTCTTTCTTCTTTCCCCCTCCTTTTCTGAACCTCATTATCTTTGTCTTTTCGACATTTAAATTCAGCTTTTTTCCATTTTAGTGTTTCTCTAATCCCGTAATTAAGTCCGCCATCCGTTCTTGATCCTATGTCATCAACACTATGTGAACTGCGTATGCGGAAGTATATGAATTTTTCTTCCTCATCCTAACTTCTCCCTAACCTTTTATCCTCATTGCTTCCTCCAAGTCTGATATTAATATATTAAGTAGAATTGGGCTCAGAAGATATCCTTGCCTCACTCCTTTCACCAACCAGAAACTATCTCTTACTTGCTCTCCTACCTTTACTCTGCTTTTTGCCTACCTAAAAATTTCCGATACTCTCTATATTAATCCCTCTCTTATGCCTCTTTTCACCATAACTTTTTCTATTTCGTCTCAGTCTAATAAGTCAATCTCCGCCTTCAAGTTTACAAACATTGCTATCGTTGCCCCTTTTTTTCTTCTAATTCTTTTATTTACTAGATACTGCAGAACATATATTTTGTCCTTCACCCCCATTCCTTTTCTAAACCCTGTCTGATTACGTGGCCCTATCTTTTATTCCTTAACTTCCTTCTTGTATCTCTCCGACAAACCCGTTACATATCATTTATACAGTGTTGGGATCAGCGTTACACCCCTATAATTTGTAACCTCTTCTACTTTGCCTTTCTTCACTATTGTTATCACCACTCCTTCCTTCCATAACTCTGGCAAGCCATCTCCTCTCCATACTCGATTTCACAATATCCATGCACATTCCTCTAGTTCCTTCACTAAATATTTTCATACTTAGTTGGAGTTTCATCTATACTAGGTGCCTTTCCATCCTTAGTTATTCCTAACACCTTAATTATTTCTTCCCTTTCTGTCTCATCTTCCTCATCTCTTTCACTAACATATTTTTCTCCTTTCCTATCTCTTATCTCTACTCTCCCTAACAAATCTAAAAAGTATTTTTTTCATTCTATAAATTCAATATTTTTATTTACTCTTTTTCTTCTCTTTCTTTCTCTATTTACTGCCTTCCAGACCTCTTCTTCTGTCCAAGCCTTCTCCGCCTCTTCCTTGAACCTTTTATTCTCTTCTTCTTTCTTTTGATCACACAACTGAGTAAACTCTTTCTTTTTTCTCCGATACTTTTCCCCAATACTTCTTTCATCTCTCCACTTTCTTAGTTCCTTGCTAAACTCATATTTTTGTGTTAATGAGTCGAAATCTAATATTTTTAGGATGAAAATGGAATATTTTTTATACCATTTCTTTGTGTTTAAAAATTCATCTGTTTTAGTATAAATATCATCTTTCTTCAATCAAAAGGAATCTGTCTGGTTGAAAATTAATCTTGTTTGCTTGACGATTTAACTATTTTATTTTTATATTTTCATTCAAAGCACTTTGCTAAGAAATATTTTTATTGTTAAAGATTAATATTTTCAGGTGCAAATACATCTGTTTTTTCAAACGTTTAACAATTTTGTTGGAAAATTCGAGCTTTTTCGCGGAAATTACTTTATTCGGTTTCCGAAGATAAATGAGAAATACAATTTGAGTGGTTTGGTGAAATTCGAAGATTGAAAGAAGTTATTGCTTATAAAATTTTTCTGCATGAATTTGGTCATTATTTATTTGCTACTGATTGGTTAGATGTATTTTGCTAATTTTTTTAATAGCAATTGTAAACTTGACACTCTTTTGATACAGTTCTTTATTTCCGCAATAACCATAATTTGTTGAAAATATAAACAATTAAAGAAAAATATAAAAAATACATATAACTTCTCTATATCTATCTAAACTATTCGACAAATTTAAAATTATTTCTTTAATCAAAGCTCAAGAAATTCCTAAGAAAGTTGCCAAAGCATATTGGAAAAAAATTGTTTGATTTTTGTTATGTAACAATAAAAATTCATTTTCAAAAATCACGAAGGTGCCATTTTGCGAAAATCGATACAATTTATTTATTTAAAATGTTTTATAGCTACTTCAGATGTATGTTTTAAGTGAAAATCTGAAGAAGAAAAAATTTGGATATAACTTATGAAAAAGTAAAAATCATTTGTTAATTATTTAAACCAATTTTATAAACAAATTACTCTGAGGCCCTTCTTAATAGACACACCGTATTGTGGTGTTTCCATTAAAAAATGTCCTCAAATTAATTTGTTTATTGTATTTGTTTAAAATGTAGGAATTGTTTTCTAATTGCAAAATATCACAGAAAAGGCCCATTAGTTATACACATTTAATTGATTGTTTTAATGAAACTAAATTTATCTACTAAAACAGGACCAAATTATGCATTTGTTTATTACACTTCTTCACAACAAATACTTAGTGTTTAATATTAATAAAAAATAACTATAGAGAGCTTCTAGCAAGACACTGGGAATTTATTTCTTTGAATAAAAGAAATTCATTTGTTTAAAAATGGGAAAACAATAAATTTGTTTATTTTATTTGTTTAAAGGAATAGAAATTATATTTTTTTATGACTAAATATCATATCGAGAGGTATTTTCAACATATCTGAATTTCAACTAATAAGAGGAATTTCTTTTACGAAAAAATGACAATATTATGCATTTGTTAATTAAGTTTACTTAAACAAATCACACTAATCGTCTGAAATCACAGAATAGCACAAAAAAGCCATACGCAAGATATTTATTGTCCTTTCTGTTTAAAGAACGAAACAGTTCTATTTGAAAATTACGAATATATGCATTTGTTTATTAAATTTGTTTAAATAATTAACAAATGGTCTCTATTTTTTATAAATTATATAAAAAAAATTTGTCTTCAGATTTATACGTAAAAACACACACCTAAAGTAGCTATATATGATTTTTAATAAAAATCTAACTTTTGCTGATCGATTTGTTTTTAAAAATTATAAGCAATTTCTTAAATGTACCTGCGACTCGATGAAAGTTTTCATGTTTTTCTGTTTTTATGTAATGCTTTATGAAATAAATATTGATATTCGATGATCAAAAATTAAAAATTAGATAAAGGTGGTCTGTTTATTTTGACTTTTTAAAATAAATTGTTTATATTTTGTACAAATTACGGTTATTACAAAAATAAAAAATCTGTACCGAACGGGTGTCCAGTTTACAATTACAATTTGAAAAATTAGCACAATACATCCAACGAATCGATAGGAAATTAATAATTACAAAATTCATGCAGAAAAATGTTATTAATAATAACTTTTGTAAAACTTCGAATTTCACCAAAAGGCTCAAATCGTATTTTTCATTTATCCTTGGGAACCGAATAAAGCTTACTTAGCAGATTTTCACACTTATTCAAATATGTAGTGGAATTTTATTGTATCCCGGTGAATAGTTCATCTAGAAAAACCTTCAAAATTTATATATATTTTTTTATTGACAACAAAATATTTATAGCATGGTTTTCCCAGTTTTATACCCTGTTACGTAAAAAATGTTTAAAATAAGCCGAGTTTTTTTTTTAAGAAAGCGTAATTATTTCTAGTAATTATAATATATATTGTACATTTACAATTTTAATTTTTTTAAATCAGTCAAAGTGAGACAAGTTTCCATTTTTTTCTTATAATTCTCAAAGATCAATATGGTATTTGGAACCTATATTTACACAAGATTTGTCACTTTTGCGTATTATGAAATACAATCTTTTTAATGTCAGAAACAAGATCTAAAGTAAAGAGATAAAACTATTACAAAATGATATTTCTCTAAGCACAATCATACCAACTGATTACTTTTTGTAAAGAAAAGTGAAAGGTACATATCTAAAATTTCCGAAGTGATTGAATTAATGATAATTTTCTAATTTAAAAACCATTAATAATAACTGCTTTAATTGCCTCATGAAATTAATTTTTTCACTTATACCAAGATTTAAAAAAATTATTTTTTGCACTTGTTTTATATAAAAAGTAGTATAATCCACTGCAAAAAATAGATGTTACGAAATTATAGAAAATTACGCACTCATTGTTTTTGAATAGCTTCTGGAATTTTGTAAATTGAATTTCTAGATAAGGAATTTTAATTTAAAAAATGTATTTTCAAGAGATACTCTTCGAATTTTAAATGATTTAAAAATATTAAAGACAAAAATAAGCTGTTTTCAATATTCTTACGAAGGTTTTTTAAAATAGCGAAAGGATTCTATTTATAACCCCTTGACTGTATTAAATAAGGTTGTATATATTAACAAATTATATAGATTGTAAAAATTTTTTTTGCATATATTAACAAAGATTAAACATTTTCTCCATCGTCAATTTAGGAAATTCAAATTTCCGAATAATGTTATTAGATGATGTAATTAATTTATAAATTTTTCTTAATATTATTGATGAAAAAAAATTAACTCTAAACGTTCTTTTTGATATTGCAAAATAAATCTGTTCTAAAAACTTTGCTATGGCACTTTGTTAGGAAATACGTTTATTGTTGAAGACTAATATTGTCATTTGCAAATTCATCTTTTTTGGTAAAAGTTCAACTATTTGGTTAACAACTACTTTGTTAAAAAGAATTTTTAATGAAGATTTATTTTTTGTTTTAAAAATTATATTGTCTTGAAAATTCATATTTTCTATTTGACAATTTAGTTTTTGTACTGAAAATTCGTCTTGTAGCTTGGAGGATAAAAAAATGTAGGTAAACATTTTTCCTTTCATGACAGAAAAATCTTACTTTGTTGAAAATTCGTTTTTTTTTTGTTGTTTAAAAATTCATTATTTTGAAACCAAATAAATATTATTGACAAAATGAAACATTATATTCATAAATTTGTTGTTGATATTAAGGAATGAATCTGTTTTCAACATTTTGCTATCGCAATTTAATTTGTAAAATTTTTTATACTTTCAGAGAATTGAGCAGAATCGAATTATGTACAAGAAACTTTTCATTATTCAATGGAAATAATATAAAATTATAGCCCAATGCTGAGAAATTTCAATTTAAGAACTGAAATCAAGGGACTGGTGCATTTAAAAAAACTTTTAATTTATATTTTATATTAGAGTGGTCAAAAATGCTTTGAAATTTGGTAATGCTTATCATAATAAGAAGATATCAGCTTTATTCAAATAAATTACTATCATTAAACAAAAAAAATTTTTTGGATTCGAATCGAAACAAAATTAATTTCAACTTTTATTTATGTGATACACTAATCAATATAAAGTATTAGTAATAACTGAAAATTGTTCGAATTTTATTATTAAAATAAAAATAAAAATTTGTTTTCTATAATATCACGGCAAGGGTCTTTGATTGGAACTCCAAACGCGTGTAATATGTGCTTTTATTTGTTTTTACGCAAATAAAGCAAGGTAAAATATGTTCAATGCGTAAATAATTTTTTCTACTTCATTCTAAGCGATGTAGTCAGTTTACAAGTTTTACAACTTGCCTTTCTAATTATTTCACTAAAGGTCAAAATGTTACACAATTGCGTTTTCTTATTAAACTTGTCTATTTCTAAAGTTTTTCATTTCTATACATTTATTTTAATTAATAAATACAGTCCATTACAAATTTTCTGTGAAAGCAATTAATTTTAAACCAAAAAAAGTGAATTCTTCGATAGAATAGTTGCATTTTAACCACAGAGATCAATTTTCAAATAAAGTAAAGAATCTTCAACAAAAATATTACTTTTTACCAAAGTGGATAACTTTAAACCAAAAAAAGAATTTTCAAATGAGTTTTCAAATAAAAATTGCTTACTTCATATTCGAACCAAAAATATTTTAATATTGAATCAAAATTGTTAAAATTAAACAAAAAAGACGAATTTTAAATGAAATACTCAATTTTCAAGTTCAAAAATTATTTCTATTTCCTCACTGATTGTGTAAAGATGAGAAATAATTATATTGACATTTAGAAAATGAGCTTTGAGAAAAAATTAAAAAAAGGTTTTAAACACTTCAAACGATTTCCCCAAATTTTGAAAAAAGTGTAGAAGTTTTTAAAGCGAAATTTTCCAATTTGGTATGATTAAAAAATAAAACCAAAAATAATTGAGTATAGTCAAGAAATATTTAGAAGAATTGAAAAATTATAAGAATTAAAGAGATAAACAAAGAACCTTAAACTTTAAAAGATTTTTAGAAATGCATATTTTTAAAGATTAAAAAAAACTTTCGAAGACTTAAAACAATTTGAGAAATGTTTCAGAGAGTAAACAAATTTTCTTAAAATTCCTAGAAATATTTAGAAGACTAGAAGGCAAATTTTTTGCATTTGAAAGAGTTTAAAAAATTTTAAGAATAACTGATGTCAGTTAAAAATCTTTCTAGAAATTTAAGAAGATTTAAATTAATTAAAAATATTTAAAGACTTGTAAAAATTTCCGAAGAATTGTCAAATATTTCTTGGTTCCTTTCAAACTTCTAAAAGTCCTAAACATTTTTTAAAAAGACTTGTATATTTCCTAATATTTTTTGAAAGACTGTAAAATAAAAAAAGTTTCTTTAAAATCTTCTAGATTATTATTTGACATATTTGAAACATTCGAAGATCTTTTTTAATTTCCTTCAGAAACTTATAAAAAAATTTGTATACAAATTTAAAAACGAGCTGATAATACTTTTTTTCTTGTTCTCAGTTCTTAGAATTTAATTTCAGTCCGAATTTAGGTGTTAATAAGCACAATAATTCAACATGGTAAGATGAAAAAATAAAAAAATAATATAAGTGGATTCAAGACCTATTTAGAAGAATTTACAATTTTAATAAGTTTAAAGAGAAAATAAGAAGAAAGAAAGAATTTAAAATTAAAAAAGAAATTTAATTTAGAAGACTTTAAGAGATTCAAAAAGAATTTTAAGCTTTCAAAGATTTTTAGAAATTAAGATTTTTAAAGGTTCAAAACAAGATTTTTATAAATTTTAAGAGAATTTCGAAAGATTTCACTATAATAAACAGATTTTCCTAAAAAATCTGGAAAAATTTAGAATATTATAAAGCAGTTTTTTATTTTTTGAATATTTAGTCAAAATTTTAAAATCAATTCGTGTTGAAAAGATTTTTTAGGAATTTAAAACGTTTCAAAGATAATAAAAATATTTAAAAACTTGGAAATATTTCAGAAAATTCATCAAATATTTTTTGATTTCTTCCAAGCTTCTAAAAGTTTTAAACGTCTTTCAAAAAGACCCGATTTTTTCTAATACATCGTAAAATCCTATTGAATAAAAGAAACTTTTTTTTAAATCTTCAAGATTATTTTTTGAGTCTTCACAAATATTTAAACTTTTTCTTTAACATAATCAAGAATTTTATCAAACATATATTTATTTAAATTTAAAAAACAGACTGACAAAACTTATTTTCTTGCTCTCAATTCTCCGAATTTAATTTCAGCTTGAATCTAAACGTTAAAAAACTTCTAACAAATGAATAGTTATTTGGAGTTTTTATATTGTACAATTATTAATATTATTTATTTATTCTTTATTGTATTAAAAAGAAATTTTAATTAAAGTATCAGGTGTCAAGAGATTATGGTTGGCCTTTCGACATACCTTTACAACAATAATACATGATTCAAACATTCCGAAAGTTCAGAAATTACCTTATTTAAAATCTTATCTAATCTATAGGGTGGCACGAGCAATTGAAAATATGAAAAAATCAGAAGCAAATTACGATTTATCCATTATTATATCGTAAGTCTTGTCTTTAATTTAATTTTTCTTATCTCTTCGAAAGTGTGAAAAAGTTTACAAAGTATAGTATGATAGCAAAATATTTAGATTAGGTTCATTTCTCAATAAAAAATAATTATAATTAGAATGTCCTCTTTTATCAATAATGTTCATAAATACTCCGAAATGAATTATATCAATGAATGTAATAGATAAAAAATTTAATTTATTGAATTGATGATGCAGAAAATTCTTAATCTTTAATAATAGATACATGTATAAAATTTAAATAAATATGGTCAAGGGGTTATGAATAGATTTCTTTTGTTTTTTAATGTATAGAATTTCTGAAAATAAAACTAAGAATCCTACAACAAAATTTGGACAACCACCAAACAATGCTCCTATTGTAATTGAAAGATCAAGAAAAAAGCCAGAAATAAAAAAAGGAAAAGAAGAAGGCAATCGAGTAATTATCTAAACATCATGCTCTTTTATTGTGATAATAATCAAAATAAAAAACACAAAAGATAATGAAAAAGAGACAGAAGGGGATTCGATTAGTTTCAATTTCTTAAATTGCTTTTGTTATTTTTAGCGATTTTGGACGGAGTGTTTGAAACAGAATATGGTCACCCTTATTATTAAAAAATAATTGACAATTTAAAGTTTCAATATTAAAAATCAATTTACGAAATAAAAATTTTTCATTTGGAAATCGAAATGTAAAAAATCACAGAAAATTTAAAAGAACACACTGAAAACGCAGTTGGCAACTAATCAGGTATTCGACAACAATGAGTGTGAGATTTTTGGCAGTGACATTAAATATATTTTTCTTTTATAAGTTAAAACCTGTCTCCAATATAAAATAAGTGCAAATAATCATTTTAATTTCAAATAATATTTTTTTATCATGGTCTAGGGTACAGTGCGGTAAGCTAGACAAAACACAAATTTTTGTGTTAAATTTTCTTTAGTTTTATCGCTTCGGAAACTTTCGAGTAGTATGTAGCTTTTATATTTGTAAAATCAATAAACCGTTAACATTGCCTTTATCAAAATATCATTTTGCAAGTGTTTCGTATATGTTCTTTAGATCCTGTGAATGATATTCATAACATTTTATTTTACGATACGTAATCTTAACCAATTATTACTTTTGTAAATAAAAGTTGTGGTACGAATTTTTTCTTCAAACCCTTATAAGCTGCGATTTTGGAAACAACGAAACAGCTTGACAATTGAATTTAAAAAATATTTAAAGTTTATTTGATGGAAAAAGTTTTTTTCATTTCATACTGCATTTTTCACCAGACTAATTTTTGTTGTCACCAGAATTTACTTTAACCCACTTTTAATTTTTTTTTTAATTTTTCTCACGAAACATCTAAAATATTATAAAGTACTGAGATCAATTTTTGTCTACAGTTTTAAAAATTACCAAACTTTCATCAATCATTTTGTCTAAACTGTGACTTCCTGTAAAAAAATGCGAAATTTACCAGATTTCTTCGTTATTTAATGTCCAATGCAGCAAACAAATTGTCGGTTCTTTGAAAAAATTGACCTTGAATATTTTCAGAAACACCTGTGTTATTTTTGGAGAGGAATTATATTCTTAAAAGTGAGGAAAGAAAACTTAAATATCTTAAAAAGATCAAACGTTAAAATATTTAAAAAAAATCAAATTTAAAAAATAACCTTATAATTTGAGACACTCATAACCCCCATATTTAGGATCCTGTGATTGGCAGCTAAACTGACTGAAAAACTTGAAATAGATTTAATTAATATTTTCTGGATATTAATACTAATATTATAATATTCCTGCCCGCCCCCAGGTAAAATATTTTTCATCGATGCCAAGGTCATTTTGAAAGTAACTTTCAATCAGAAATTCAATGATGAACTTTAATTTGACCTTGAAGATAACCTCAAAGTTCGTTTCAAGGTCAAGTTAAAAAAATGGAAACCCACCTTTTTGACATCGGGCATTGATAGAGCGGAAAATTTCGTGTTTAAGTATGTATTAAGGTCATAAGCTTAATTTGACCCTAAAGGTCACTATAATTTATTAAAACTTAAAAGCCACCATTGAAGTCAAATTGAACCTATGGCCTTAATACATATTTAAACTTAAAATTTCCCGCGCTATCGATTTCCAATATCAAAAACGGGTTTGTATTTTTAAAAAAAGGTGACCTTCAAATAGCCTTTAAGGTGTTCATCGTTAAGGTGAAATTAATACATAATTTGTTCGGAGGCTGCTTACTTTACTTGAGGAAATATTTAGGGGTCAAGAACTTTTTGGACACCCTATATCATTCAATAAAATTACTTGGAAATTTTTATTTACTGAATTGGCGATGCAGAAAATTCTCAATATTTATTAATAAATAAAGACAGATAATCACATTAAATATGGTCAAGTGTTTATGAATACAATCCTTTTTTATTTTTAAAAAATTTAGTCAAAGCGTTAAGCACAGAATATTGTTCCCTTTATTATTGAAGAATCATTTACAATTTTAAGTTCTTCTTGAATAAACAAAAGTTTAGAATTGAAATTCCTTATTTGCAAATGGCGATTTTGAAAATTCCAGAAAATTCAAAAAAAGAAACTAAAAATAATTTCTTAAAGTGGTAAACCTTGGTATCAGTGAAAAAGTTGACGTATTAAATATTTTGCTATAAAGTGGTTTTTAATTTAATCGCTTCAGAAACTTTAGAGATGTACATCAAACTTTTATTTAGAGAAGCAATAAATAGGCAAGATTGTGTTTAATAAAATATTATCATGAAAGAGTTTCATCTGTTTCCTTTGAAACTTGTACATGATATTGATGAAATTTGATTTCACAATACGCAATCTTAACAAATTTTCGCTTTTGTAAATAAAAGAATTTACCTTCGAAAAATGTAATTCTTTAGGTTTTTTTTAGAGTTTTTAATATAAGCAAACTTTTTATAGCATTTTATCAAATCTTTTTTTAAATGCTGAATTAGTCAGATTTCTTAGTTATTCGACTCACAATTAGGCGAAAAAATGGTGGAGCTTTTTGAGAAAATCGACTGAATATTTGTACAAAAACCTAACTATCTCAACTAGATCAAAAGTTGTAATGCTTTAAAAAACATTTCATTTTTTTTACCAACAAAACTTGCAAGAGATTGATTAATTGTTTTTTTAAATACTTAAACCAAAATTAGTGCTGTATTTATTTGAAATATGAGACAACTAATAAGACACTATTTGTATTAACTAAAAATAATTAAAAATAATTTACGGTCTCTGCTGAGAATCAATTTTTATAATTAAAATTCTCACTTGAAAGTCGCGATATACAAAATTCCATAATATTCAAAAGAACAATTTTGAAAATATATTGGACAAAATAAAGTAAGTGCGTTTTTTCACTAAATTCGACTGTATCTTCTCGCCTCAATTTTAAAAACATGCAAAGTTAAGTTTTGGAAAAAGCTTTTTTCACGAAAATTCCCTTTAAAAAATTAACAACCTTTTTCTTAGAATGTTGTAAAATCTGTCTCTTTCTGTAAGAAAAATGAGAAACTTGCAAGATTTCTTCTTTATTTGAGTGCCAATTGAGAAAAAAATTGTGGCGATTTGGAAAAAAACGACTTTGAATATTTTTCTAAAAACTTAAATATTCCAATTAGAACAAAAGTTATAGTGGTTTAAAAAACAATTCATGTATATTTGTGTAATATCTCTGAAATTTAAAATAAAACTAACCTTTATACTAAGGAGGCAAATGATTCTGCGAATTGAAGTTTAACTGTCTGCATAATTCAAAATGGATTCAATCATAAATTTTTAAAATTTTTACTTAAAAAATAGTTATGTATTTGTTTAATACCTATGATTATTAATTAAACACTACTTCTATTCACTATACACAATTTTCATGGGTATTATTAACATTGATCAAATTGGGATTTACTTCAATCAATAGTATCCATTTTAGAACAGGATAATAGAATTTTTTATGAAATTGAACCCATACTTTTTCTGCTTCCAATTACATTAACACTACTCCCTCTTTCCTTTTCGTACTTCTCTCTCATCTACTTTCCCTCTCCTCAACTCCCCTACATACATTCCCTACATATCCCATAACTGGATTTTGTCACCGACTTTACTTTTCTTACTTCTCTCTCCTCTACATCGCGACCCCAAAAATTCTTTTATTCCCAGTCTTTATCCTACTTTCTGCTCACTCTCTTCCCTTACATCTCCATTCTCTACATTCCCTGCTCTCACATTTCTTACTTACACTTACTTCTCCTACTTCCCAAACATTCACATCCCACACTTTTAATCCCATCACTTCCCTTAATACTTAATCCTTTAACTTCCCTTATTCCACACACATCTTCCTCCTACTTCTCTCAAGCTCCTTCCATTACATTTCTATCTTCTTAATTTTCCTACATTCTATCCCCACGCATCTCACCCCCTCACTTTCCCACCCCCTTTACTTGTCGTACTTCTTCTTTCACAATATTACTACCCCTTACAATCTTAACATCCCGCAATTCTAGTGTCTACTTTCCACATACTCACTTTCCTTACTTTCCTTTTTCTACTTCCCTTCCCGTTATATCCCTCACTTTAACTAATATCTCCTGATTCTCAACTGCTCACATCCCACAATTCCAACCCCATCACTTCCCCTACTTCTTCTTCCAACCACATTCTTCACATCTCAAACTTATCCTACTTTCTACTCCCTCAATTTCTTTACGTCTACTTTCTCTACTTTCCCACCCCTCACATTTCACACTCACGAACTTCTCCTATTTCTTAACCCCTCAAATTATACACTTTCAGTTCCTATCGCTTCCTTTTTCCCACCGCAATATTTTCATATTTCCATTCACATTTATGGAAACATGCAGGGATCTGACGAGCCCACATGTACTAAACCGAAAGTTATACGAACATGAGAGAATTGAGTTAATTTAAGGAATTAAGAAAATTTAAGCATTCATGAAATTTCAGTAATTCGCAAAATTTCGAATATTCAAGGATTTTAGAGAACTGGAGAAATCTAGAAATTTAAAAAATGCAAAAAATTAGGGAATCAGAATACTCCAGAAATGTCAAATATACAGAATATTTAAGAAATTCAGAAAATTTTAGCTTTAATTTTTTAAGGAATTCAAAAAAGTAAGGATGCAGAGTATGCAAGAAGTTTTAGAAATTAAAAATAGTTAAGGTCTTTAGAGAGTTGAAGGTATTTAAAGATTTTCAGCTGTTCAGCGAAATAAAAGATATTAGGTGCTTGATTTAGATATTCGCGTACGCTACATCGGCTGCTATCCGTCTTCCACACCCTCTCTGCATCTGAACCTGCAACACCGTAATAGAAACTTCTAAAGTGAAAAGGACTTTTCAATTCATTCCGGAACCTTAGTTTAACACTGTCCTTTAAGCTGGATACTCTACGCGAAACCTACACACCAGTTTTCGGCATCCTAGAAGACGAATCCTCCTGTTTCTGACGAAAAGGGTAAGCCGGAACCCGAAGTTAAGAGCTCACGCAGCAGGTGCGATTGACGCCGTGTCCTCGGCCACTCATCGTCGAACCCTAACCGGAATTCATGATGGAACCAGCCACTGGATAACTAAGTAAGTACAACAAGAGTCGGAATTCATTCTCTATTATCAGAGCTGCGGCTCGACTCGCGCGCTGTATGACCATTTGGCGGCTTACGCATTAGTCTGTAGCCGTCTTGCACGCCGTTTGGGGAGCTATGGCTCGCTTTGCGTGCGGTATTAATCTTTGGCATCTTGTGTATTAGGCTGTGGCCTGTCTTGCGCGACGTTTCGAAAGCTGTGGCTTAACCCATTTTAATTAACGACGATTACGTGATGACCGGAGACCGTGACACTATCGAAAATGGTTGTGTGTACGAAGTATAGGCTCTCCACGCCTCAGTTTAGCGGGTGACCACCTCAAGGTGATATTCCACATGGAGGCTCTAAAGCAGTAATCGGCAGCAAGGACTCAGCGGCTACTGTATGAGCTGGAACGGCACCGCGGTTAACGCTCTTCCATCGGCGCCTTGTTTTAGAGAACTTCGGGAGGTGAGCTGCGTGTTTTTAAAATTCTATTTGCGACGAATGATTGGGCTCGGCGAGCTTACTTTTCCGGGCACTTCTGGGCGCGGTAGAACCTTGAAGATTCAAACAACCTTCAACAGAGAGTCAAGTGGATCAGGTCTCGCTCAAACCTTGCAGACTGTGACATGATCATCACCATCGTCCCTCGGAAAAACAGCAGAAGCGCCGACCAACAGGATCAAGACCTAGGGCCTCCTGACCAGCAGAAGGGAGATTGTTTGCCTACGGAGGGCGGTCTGTAACTTTCCGACACTCCTCAACACAGCGGTCAGCACCTGCAACGGCGCTATGGACAAGCAGATTTTCAACCAGCTGCTTACGGCGATCAGCCTTATTTCGAGTACGTTCAAGGAACGTGGCGGTCAGTATATTGGATGTAGATTTTCTCGTAAGCCCCACCGGCTACTGTGCCATCCGCCACGCCCCACAGTGGGGTGAAATCGGAAAACGAGGTTCAAAATGACATTTAGAACGCAATTCAGCACCGATTTCAGATTTTTTAGCGCGGGCCATAATGAGTTAGTTTCCACCCACCACCAGAACCAAAATCGGGGCTAAAAAAGAGTTTCACTGTATTTGAAATTTTATGGCTTTAAAAAAAAAAGAAGAATTTTGTCTCTAAACCTTTATAATTTTCAACTTCATGCAGATCTTTAATTGTTACTTTTCGCAAAAAGACATCCTTTCAGTCCTATGCAAACCAAACCATTTTTAAACATCAAAATTTACTTCCAAAATTAAATTTTTACATTTTTTCAGATCAGACAGATTTTACAAAATTATAAGTAAAAGCTTTGCCATAACTTCCCGGCTGAATGTTGAAAACGTAAAAAGCTGATTTGATGGGAAAAACCTTGTACTTTTAATTTTATGTTATATTTCTGTAGGGTTGCTGCTTTTATAAAAAAGATATTTTATATGTATTTTTGATGACAAACTATTTTTGTGTTCACGAGTATTCTGATTTGTCATAGCTTTGCCTGTATAACTTGAAATTGATTTAATAATGGCTTTCTGTAATCTTTACTTTAAAATGGAAATTATTTATGTACCTATTTGAAATCGCAGATAAAAATTGAACACTATTTGCAAAAACTAAAAATAATTTTCATCTATATTATTAACATTTATCGTCTTATAGCATCTGAATTATACCATCAAATGGAATTACTTGGAAATTTCAATTTATTGAATTAGCGACACAGACATTTTTTTTATTTTTAGTAATGAATGAACATATAATCTCATTAAATTTCGTCAATAGGTTAAGAAGAAAATCATTTTATTATTTTCAAAAAAAGTTAGTCAAAACGTTGAATTATAATTTACAACATCTTTCCTATATATAAATGCTTAGATTTAAAGTTCCTCATTTAGAAATCGTAATTCCACGCAGTAATTGTTTAGTATGTTAGCGCCATAACTTTTAAAAGATATGATTGACGTAATTAATCGGCGAGATTGTGTTTAGTGATAAATCATTTTGCAAAAGTTTCACCCCTGTTCATTAGATCTTTTACACGCAGTACTTAGTTATTTCACTTTTGACGTGGATACAAAAACAAGATAATGATCTGACAGGTACATAGCAAATATTCATATCACGTGCGTGATAAATGATAACACCTTGATTTAGTTTGAAATTTATTTTTTTCGTCTACCATGAGAGTATCGTGAATATTACTAATTGTGTTAATTTGCCTGGCAGAGCTTAAAAGTGGACATCAGTTACGTAAACGGATTGAACCCTTTGATGGTAAAAATGAAAATCGTTACTGGAACGTCGCTTCTGACAGTCGCGACTTTCCTGCTTAATTCTGTTGGTAAGTGCAATCTTCTATAACATAATTTTAAATAATTTTTATTTTTTATATCATATAAATGTGGCCATTTAATAACTGCGTCTTACTATCAGGAACATTCTTCCCATCCTCCGCCCTCTTCATTGCTGATCACCACAGAAAGCTTGAAACCCCCAGCGTGTCGAGTATTTTGTCTTGGTTTCTATTTGCTAAATGCCTAAAATAAATCGCAAAATATACATACAAAACATGAATTTTGGAAAAGAAGATGAATTTATTAGCTATTAGCATGAATTTTCAACCCAATATTGGAAATTTTTAACAAACAAGAATTAACTTGAACCAAAAACAGTTGCAATTCTGACTTTCCGTTTGGAATATGTTCCAGCCAGAAACTACTTCGGTTTAGTTTTAATCACCTAAACTTCTTTTTTTCTACACAACCTATCTCCTCATTACCACTACCTCACATCCCTTACTTACAAATACTTCCTCAACTACCCTAATCTTCACATCCCACACTTTCCATACTTCTCGATCCTCTACTTCCCCTAATTCCACCAGCATACTTCTCGTACTTTTTCTACCCTCCGTTCCTTTATATCTCCCTCTTCCCGATTTTTCTATTATCATTCCCCATGAATCCTACCCCCTCACACTCTCAACCCCTTTACTTCTCTTACTTCTCCATCCTCTACGACCCAACGGTTTACATTCTTCATATCTCAATCTTCTACTTTCTATTTCCCCACTTTTCTTACTTTGCTTTCGGTATATTCCTTTCTATCACATTCCTTGCTTAAACTCATTTCTCTTACTACCTAAACCGTCGCATCTCACACTTCCAATCCCATCACTTCCCTTCATTCTCCATTCTCTATTTCCCCTAATTCCACTCCCATACTTCTGTTACTTCTCCTACCCTCCCTTCTTTTACTTAAGTCTTATCCATATAAATTTCAATCATAAGAATAATATAGATTAACATAAAGCGTGATAAGGAGTGAACGACATATTTTTCTTCACCTGTACAATTTTTCTTTTAAGTTAAATTTCTTCACCTGCATAGGGAACTAAATATTTGCGAAAGCCAATAAGAAAAAACCAAAAAAAAATATGTACATGCCTGCTATATAAATGCATTTCAATATACCTCATAACCATTTTTATCAAATTGTTAATTAATAAATTTCAATCCTGGCTGGGGATGGGCCTAGGATGACAACCTAATTATAAAAATGGCTAAGCACTTACTGGTTAATTGTTAATTACAATCTCGCTAGATAGGTTTGTCCCTATCCGAGCCCAGATAGTTCCGGTGATGCCCCAAATTTGGCGAGTTATCTAGTTTACGCACTCTTAGTTCTTATCAGACGGGATATAGGGGTGGGGTTACGCGAGTGAGACAGAGAGCACCATGAATGGCGGTTAGATATTGATTACATCTCCAAAAATGCACTAACCTTACTGCATCTATTTAAAAATTTTTAAAGAAAATTGCTACAAGTGATATCACACGGACAGAAACGGTTGACATTTATAACATTAGGGCCCACATCTATCCCAATATAGCTGCCGGTCACACCTGCGTGCGTAATACCGCCGTGTAGCGTCCATTACGCATACGCGCACTCGCACGTTTTTTTTTAACTCTTAAGGGGCTTCCGCCTCGAATCTCCAGAGATCACAATTAGAGTCGGACGTACCCTAACTTGATTCTGTTGCGAAGGTCTCGAGCCGCGCCTACATCCCTCGAAGAAAAATCACTACACACCCCGTGGTCTGTCGGGTTCGTATCGCATGAGGACCTGAAGTCGCGCCTAGGAATACAAAAGAAACTAGGTAGTCGACCACCTACCTTTCAACTAGCGGGCCAGGTCTTTCTCGGTTCCTCTATCCATAACCAGGTTTCTCCTTCTAAAATGGTATTTTTAGTGAGTTTAACTCCGGGCAGCTCCGAACACCGTTAAGCCAAAGTCACAAGTGTTGAATTCCTTCTCTCGGCTGCCGTCTTCCCTTCGACTTTCAGAATTTATGCGTCGGAGTTGCTGGTTGTTTTGTTGCAACAGGGAGGATCCAATCAGGTGCCTCCACCAATATATGCTTCCGTACTAGTCTACGCCACGTCGATTGGTTCCGTCCTACGGACTGCTGAGGTTCCCATTGGCTGCCTGATTGCTAGTTATTGAATGGTTATTAAAGGGCCGGCCTTTCCTCCTACGGTGGTTGACGACGACCGAATCACGGTGGTATATGCCCACTGTTTACCACATCTTAGTTTTCATCCGTTTATATTTGTGTAGACTCTTTTGTCGTTTCGTAGCTCAGCCTAAACTCAGGTCCCTCATATTTAAGTGTTAAAAATGACAGTCATATAAAATGAAATAAACCTGGATTGGGATATTCGGTAGGTGTGACACTGGTCATTGTCCCTACCCAAATAGTTTAGTATGCAATTAAAGCTACTTATTAGTCTAGAGCCGGATCTTGGTTAGACGGTAAGTTATTTCATCTTATTAACCTGATTCTATTTGACTTTATTTTCGCGTAACGGGATGCGGCTTCGACGAACTCACAAAAGATTTTTATTACCTTATGTAATAAGTTATCTTGAAAACCTCGTTACAACCTTTAAAAACGCAATATTTTCATATTTCCATACATTTTTTTGGAAATGTTTAGGAGTCTGATCAAACCGCTTGTACCAAACCAACAGTTATCAGAACATGTTTCAAACGAAAGGATAATAAAGTATTCTAATTTTCAAGCAAAAAAGACATGTTGTTCAAGAAACAATTAACTTTCCCCACAAAACGATGAAATTTTTATCTAAAGAGACGAATTTTCTTTGGAAAAATACGAATGTTCAACAACACAGTTAAATTTTGAACAGAATGAAACGTCTGAAAAATGTGCAAACACATTAGTTTATCTGTTAGTACAGAAAATTTAATTGGTACAATGCTGTCAAAGATATGCGAAATGTCTTGAAATACAACAAAATTAAATTTTTCATTGGTTCATTCACAGATTTTAATAAGTGTTTTTTATCATTATTTATTAAATGTATTGCTTGCGAACAGGAACCTGTTGATAACACATATTTTTCCCACTGGAGTTACGAAAACTTTAAGTAATTTTCTTTTTACAGAATCAAGACCAAGTGGTAAAGAAGAAAGTAATAATAATAACGACAAACTCCGAAAAAATGCGAGTAATGATCATCCACGTAATATTTTTGATTTTTTTAAAAACAATCCCTCGATTCAAAAATTGCGCACAATCCGAATTCGAACTACAGATCCTCGGGATATTCTGCGTGAGGTAGAAGCCAGACTAAGCGAAAATCATATAAGACCAAACCGAACGCCACAAGGCAAATCACCAGAAAATCCTGTAGGACCAAGCCGGACGCCACAAGGCGTCACCAGAAAATCCCGCAGGACCGATCCAACCGCCACAAGAAAAATCAACAGCACTATCCAGTTCTTCACGTGAATTATAAGGAAGGGGTTCGACCAAAATGCGAAAACCCTAGAGCATTTGGAAGGACAATAAAAATATAAACAAAATATTTAATTTTTGTGAATAAAAGCTGAGAATTAAATAAACCTATGCGACATGCCTAACCGAAAAGACGAAACCCACTAGACAAACCTATCATTTAACCGAGGGGTCCGATGCAGTACGATCAACAAAGTAGATCGAGAAATCTATTATGCAATCGCTAGATCTAATAAAAATGTACAAAAATGTAATAAATTATATGCAATATTTCCAGATAAAAACTAAAAATCATATAAATATATTTTTACGTTATTTTATTACACTTTCCTAAATACAAAAGTGGAGGTTAGTGAAACCTGTCGAACATGGCCACCTAAATAAGCTAGGAAGTCCATCATACATTTTCTATACGTAATAAAAAATTAACATGAATGTAAAAAAATATCGAAACGATGCGGTATGCACGTACCTTAGGCGACATCACAACTAAAACTAAAACTACTTATAACCACAACCGGGGGTGAAGGCTAGAAAGGGGGCACTCACTAAAGCCATGGCATGGACCATACGACCGCACGTGCATACCCAAAGACTTTATTGTTTTTCTGTGTCTTTATTTTTTAAAACAGATTCTTATATTCGACACATTCATTTCCTAAATAGAACTAAGCAATTGACATTAAATCAAAACAGGAAAGCTTGGATCCACACTGACATGCTGTTGAGATCTTTCCGCTTTGTACCATATTTAATATCCAGGACGCTTTCTAAGCTACGGTCTTGATAGTGAGGTGAAGGGTCTTGAACCCTGTTATATCCTTCACTATACCGTGAGGCACCAGTGCCGCATCTTAGAAAAAGGCACCTAATACTTTCCAGTCGAGACTTAAAAACTGACGTTGATTAGCCTGGGTCGCAGGATCGCTCTGTAGATCTACATATGTATCTCGGGCACTGGTTTTCCAGGTCTTCGTTCCATAACGTCTTTTTATCATACGGGACTCTTGGATATTTAGCTTGTTCTTGCACTTTTAGCTGTTCTCCGATTTCTATGTTCTCCTGTCTTCCCTCCTCTAGCATCTAGTAAATACAACCGCGTTCATTTCCCTTGGATTGCCCGATAGTCCAGTCTTGTTGCACAAAGAATACATTTCCGCAGTGCTGTCTAGATTACTTCGAAGAGCGCAATGGAAGCTGGCGTGAAAGATGACTAGCATATCATCCGTATACCCGATAAAGTCGTAGCTCGGAATCATGAGCAGATGAAGCAGTTTGTACACCATCCAGTACTACAGCAGAGGTGATAAAACGGCTCGCAACGGACATCCCGAGTCAACGATTCCACATAAAAGATTATCACGCTTAGTCGATGTGAGCTGACTGTTGGCCCACATGTGGTAGATCCACGTAACGAGAGTAATGGACACTCTATAAGCAATCATGGTCACCCTAATCACCTCTTTAGGGTCAGTGTTAAAGGCTCCTCCAATATCTATTAAGGTTTCAATCGCAAAGCCTCTCAGTTTCAATTGTCCTTTGATTAGTTTCACTGCTCCGCTTAGGGCCGCCTCGGTCAAGTGAGCAGCCTTTTAGGAGAGTTGCTCCTTGTGAAGACGCCTACTTAATAAGACCTTGTCGCAGATATATCTTTCACCAAGCATTTTCACTGTTTTAGTACAAAGTTGTAAGTCTGATAGGGCCGAAATACTGGAAATATGGTATCCGAACCATAAGACTCGTAATTACTGAAAAACTTTAGGACCCACCTGAACCTAGAGAAAGTAACATTGTCGTGAGCTAACCATTGTTTCGAACTAATTTGGGTCACAGGCGGCTTTAGTTTCTTCTGAGGTCTTGCCCCTTTGTTCTTAGACCGTATAAAGCCCACCAAATGTGCTTTGGTCAGGTAAGCAAATGTCTCCTCGCCAAATACTAAATATAGGTCGGGCGATTTTAGAGCGCCGAGAATAGCATCCGGGTTTCGAAAGAGGACCCTGTTCAGCCTAGCCGCCTCTGTTCCTCTTTTCGATGTCTTTGCAAAAGTTGTTTAAGCTTTATTGTTTCTCCTTACGCATTGCATCCCTGTAATCATCCTTCATCGGCTTAATAAGGTTCATAGTTCATCCATTTTGCCAGTATGGACACGTCTAAACCTTTCTCTGGTTTCTCTCCGAAGCTCTTTGTGTTTCTAGTTACACCTGGCTAGTCTCCCTGGCCTTTCCGACTTTTGTGGCCGACTAAGAATCTTATAAGCAGATTTGGTGGTTTTCGTTAAAATCTTGACTGCCTTCTCCAATGTTTCGACGTATCTTACTAACCTGGGTACCTCCGAGAGGGCACATCATAGTTCCATAGAATACTGCTCCCAGTCCGTTCTTTTTCGATTTCTGGAAACTAGTGCTACAGAGAGTGATTTCGATTACTTCCTCCCTGGTCGAGTTGTGAATCGTCCAGGTATTTTTCATGTTAAGAATATCCAAATCAGTTGTGATTATGTATTCCAATAGATCATTACATGTATCCAAATTGCCCCGCAAAGTATTTTGGGAGTTGGCATAGCACCCCAGCAGAAGAGCAAGATTCCCTATCTTGCAGTATTCCATTAGTGTACGTACCTTCTCTGGTAGGTTGGTATCGCCGAAATGTGGGAATTAGACCGATCCTATGACTAGCTTCCTCATTCCTCTAAGATATGTAACTATCACAATATGTCTCCCGAACATAGCTTTAGCAGCAGGATTAATTTGTCTTGAGTCAAGAAGTCTTGTTTAGTCTTACATCAATTTAGAATCTTGATAGTGAAAATGCTCTTACTATGAAAAATACATTTTTAAAGTTTCGTATTAAACACTTATGCCATTAGTGAAAAGGTTGTCCATTGGCAAAAACTTGCAGCGCAAAAACTGTTCTGTCGGCCGAATTCCATGTTTGCATCGAGATGAGTTTCGTGTGTCTAGGGTGATAAAAAATACTAAGAAGCCTCAGGAAAAATTATCATCATACCATTGTCATATAAATAAATAAGAAAGTAGGCCTTTTTATTATAAATAGCCATTTTGCCACTCCTACAGTAAAAAAACTGAGTCTACTAACCTCATAATTTGCATAAAAATGTGTCTTATTATTTTTAATCAGCTTTGCTGACTGTGAAATCAGCGCAATTTTTTTTCAATGAGATAGAGCTACTTTTTCCCAAGTATCAGGACTTTCTGTTCTGATATTAGTAATACTATAGGATAAGATAGTTTTAATCCAAAATAATTGAATAAAACAATTATTTTTCTTGTTTTAATTAATTATTACCTGACGGTAATTAAATGCCGCTAAGAAGTACTATTGATGTTTTCATTTTGTGTGTTTTTATTTGTGCTCATTCAATGGGCATTTTGCTTCCTGATAGGTGTCAAGAAAATGTTCTTCCTTATAGAAGAAGTTTTTCTCTCACAAAAGAAAAAAATGAACACTTTCAATCTTTTTCAAGCTGATGTTTCTATTTTACCGAAAGTTTCATTTTTTAAAAATGTAAATAATTCCTGAAAACAAAATCAAGAATTTAACGACCAAATTTAGACAAACATCATAAATTCTTCCTATTGCAACCTGAAAAAGGAAAAATACTTCTTCCTCCTAAAAAAGAAAAGAAAAAATGTTCTCTCCCTCTGGCCAGAAATAAAGAAAGGAAAGAAAAATGAGAAGGCAACCAACCAAATTTAAAGGGGATATGGTTGGTTGCCTTCTCATTTTTCTTTTCTCTTTTTTATTTCTGGCTAGAAGGAGCGAAAAGTTTTCATTTTTTAGGTAGAAGCAGTTTTTTTTCTTTTTCAGATTGCAGTAGGAACATTTTAAGTTGTTTGTCCAAATTTGGTCGTTAGATTCTCGACTTTATTTTCACATAACTTTAATATTAGACGTTAAATAGGATTTTAAATTTAATTTTAATCTCATTTAAATACCTTAAATTTTATTTTTAGAAGATCAGAAAGCCCATCAAAATTTTAGTTGATGTGTTCTGTCGCATTGAATAATTTTTTACCTCAGGGTGGTGTTTATATTCTAAACTGAAACCTCATAGAAACAATGAAACATTTCTTAAGGGCGGGTGTGAGCTTCTGGACAGTCCGTACGTTCATTTAGTTTTATTACACGGTCGAGTCCAAACTTATGGACCTGAAAAGGGGTTAGGGGGGGCTAACAAAAGTGAAGAAGGAGTAGCATGCGTCAAAACGTACAGATGCTAGCATTTTTTATACTATATAAGTAGCTATTGATTAATCAAGCAGGGTCATCGAAAGTTCATCAATACATCCACTCAAGCGTCTCGAAAACGTGAATAGTTACATCAAATGCAGTACTGTTATATTTCCAATGACTTAAAATGATATTTTCAGCTTCTGCGTGGTATGTTGGGAGATATTTGAATAAATCAGTCAACTTTGATGTGCACTGGCTACAAATCTTAAATTTTTTGAATCTCATGTATCAAAATATGTATCAATACAATATAACAATTTTATGCGCTCTTTTCTCTATCTTTGCTAGTTCTTAAGTGAAGTAGTAGTGTAGTAAGTGTAGTGCAGTAGTAGTGTTGTAGTAGTAGTAGTAGCAGTGGAGTGGTAGTAGTTAATCTTAAATTAACTCACTACAAGGCTGAGAAGGGGATAGATTGTGCCAGAATTTCTCCCTTGTTTTTTCCTGCTCAAAAAATTACCATTTTAAATACAAAATTTGATTTTTCTGCTGTGCCATTTTATTTTAAAATCCCGAATGCTTCTTCTATAGAAAAGCAAATAAATCTGATGAAGGGATGCAAACTGCTCGTGTAATGAGCACCATATCAATGTAAATACAAAGAAAGTGGAAAAACTCGAGATCAAGTTCACAGCTATTTTATATCAGTGGTTAAAAAACATAAAAAAGTAAGCGAAATCAGGAAAAATTGGTTATTTGGACCCCTATGCTTAAGTTGTACTTTTAGTATCATTTTTTTACTAATATCACATAACCCCCAAATTCTTTTGGGTGTCTAATAAGATTCTAGTAGGTATAATTGATGTGTTTGGGGTCGCTGACCACAAATCCTTTCGCGGAATTGAGCCAGTACGTCAGGATTTGTAGTGAAATTCAAAAAATGGTTAAAAACCTAGAATTCTTGCATAAATTTCGTCCCCAAACTTACAAGGCCCAAACCCACAAACTAACATAGCCCAAACCCACAAGCTTCAACTTAACAAAGCCACAAACTCCAAACCAACAAGATCCAATCCCACAAACTCCAAATACACAAGCTCCATATCCACAAACCTACAAACCCCATACCCACAAACCCAGACACTCCAAACCCACAAGCTCCATATCTACAAACTTAATACTCCAAACAAAGAATCCCAAAACCACGAACCCCAAATATATAAATCCAACAACTTCAAACTAACAAACCCTAAACGAACTAACCCCAAATTATACCAATTTCTTAATTTGTATTATAAATGTGAGGTATTAGGGTTTTGTGAAATTGAAGTTGGTGGGTTTGAGGTTTGTCGATTTTGGGTTTTTGGGATTGGGGTTCATGGGTTTAGAGCTTGTGGTTGTGGAGTTTGTGGTCTGTGGTTTTCGAGTTTGTACGCTTGTAGATATCGAAATTGTGGGTTTAGGGTTTGGGGTTTGCACGTTTTTTGATATTTACTTGTGGTTTTGGGATTTGTGGGTTTGCGGTTTGTGGTTTTGGCGTTTTTATGTTTGTGAATATTGAGCTTCTGGGTTTGGCGTTTGTTGGTTTGTGTTTTTTACGTTTGTGGATATGGATCTTATGGGTTTGAGGTTTGTGGGTTTGGGGTTTGTGTATTTAGGGTTTGTGGGTTTGGGGTTTGTAGGTTTGTGAATATGGAGATTGTGCATTTGGAGTTTGTGGGTTTAGAGTTTGTGGGTTTCGAGCTTGTTGGTTTGGGGTTTGTGGGTTCGTTAATATGAAGCTTGTGGGTTTGAGGTTTGTTTCTTTCGGTTTTTGGGTTTTTGGGTTTATCGCTTGTTAGTTTGTGGGTTTGAGGTTTGGTAATTTGGGCTTTGTAGGTTTGGGGACAAAATACATGCAGAAATTCCAGGTTTTTATACATTATTTGAATTTGACTACAAATCCTGACGTGTTGGCTGAATTTTGCAAATGGATTCGTTTTCACACAACCCAAAAACATAAATTATACCTATTAGCATCCCAGTAGACTCCCAAACCCATTTTGTGGTCCTGTGTATTTAGTGTTTCACTTTTATCTTCTTGAATATAGAGACATTTATGTAAAAGTAATAACTGAACATTCACTGACATCGATATAAAGTTTTTTTTAAATAATAGTTTTACTTGAATAAATATCCTCCTCGCCGATTTGATTCTCCCTGATACTGTTGTAGTACTTGAAAAAATGAGCCACTAATATTTTTTAATCTGCGAAAACAACACTCTGAGGGAGTGACACAGCCCCTCGAATATAGAGGGCTCAAGTGTCGCTTGTACAGTTTGTGTATAAAAACCAAATTGATTTCGATGAAACCTACTGGAAAACTTTCCTCGTGATGGATGATGAATAACGTGATTTTTTCAACGAAAAAATAATAATAATTAGCAGGTAAACCACCCCTATATATTTAAAGTTGTGCCAAAAATATTAAAATTCACAGGAAAGAATTTAAAAATATATATTTGGTACTATAGGCAAAAATAAAGTTTATAATAAATGAATAACAATTATAACATGAATAAAAAAATTACGCGGGGGTAAATCACCTCTAAAAAATTTCAAAATGAAACACGTAGTGATACACGTCAACTTTATTTTTGTACAAAGTGCAAAATATATTTTTCCAAATTTATTTTCCCATGAATTTAGCAATTGTCAGCAAAATTACAAATATGTAGGGGTTTCTACCCCCTCGTTATATTTTTAATTATGTTTTGGATGCGCTCTATTTTCTTTCTTCGTTCTAAAACTATTTTTCCAATTGTCTTTGTGTATGGAAAGAATATATGATCATTGACACAAAATAAAAAGTATTTCGGGGTAGCTACCCCCAATAATGAGTTTTTATATTTTGTTTGTCGAAAAGCAACTTTATTTTTTTCAAACGTGCAAAATATATTATTTTTATTTTTCTCGTATGAATTTAGCAACTAGCAGCTATAATAATTTTTAGAACAATTTCTAGAATATTTGACCATAAATGTGAAAAAGTGACATTCCTCTTTCTGATACACTCAACAAATATTTTCTAGGATTTTCCTTTGATTCTAATGCAACACTGTGATTCAAATTCTCGATTAATGCAATATTCTGGTTTTTACTGGTCTGGAGGAAAATGAAGGCTCTTTATCCAATGGTCGTCACATTAGTTGCGATCTTTAATTCTATTGGTAAGTATAATACTATAATATATCCATCATGTTTGTTATTATTAATTATTTGTAAAATGAAAAATTAGTTTTTTTTCCAAGGTGGGGAATGTACACTGAAAAAAATGATTACTTGAGCCAGCTATTTGGTTAGTAAGATACTGTATTGCTATTTTATTAGTTGATACTACTATTTTTTATTTGGTGCAACAATTCAATTAGTTAAAGTGACTATTCAGCTGGTGCCATCAACCAAGTAAATGGTTGTTTCAAATAACAAAATGGCAGTACCCTATCTGACAAACTAAATGGTTGGCCTAACTAATTATTTTTTTAAGTGTGGGATAAATAGCAGGAGAGGATTCGGAGAAGATCTGAATGCCTTCATAAAATTATTTTTTTAGGCAAATTATTTCTTTTTTTTTCAATTTTTTCAGTTTTATTTAGATTAAATTCGACCAATAATATCGGGAAATCAAAACTGTCATAACCAAAGTGACTTTTGTAAAAAATAATTTTAAAAATTAATTCTACTTTAACAATTAATTGGTTAATTTAATAAATAATTAATTTCTAACTAATGCAATTAGTGAAAATGTTGTATGTTCACAAATATAAATTTTTCGGAAGCATAAAATATTTCAATTATTAAAAAAGTAATGCTTAATAATTGCTATAATTTATGAATCCAAAATCTAAATAATTGGAATCCTTTATATAATTTTAATTCTCTTGACATATATAAATCTTCTATACTTACCATAAACTAAAAAAAAACTAGTTTGGAAGAAGTTACAAAATACTTTATTAACTTTCGAAAATATTTCAAAATTTGAAAATATTTAGCATTTCCTCAAAAATTCAATAATTCCGAAATATTTTTTAATCTTATTCAAATTATTCCTGAAATTGTAAAGAATATTTAAAAAAATTGTAATAGCATTAAAATATTTCAGAATTTGTTGAAAATTTTAGGTATGTTTGAAAATATTTGTATTAGGCATTTTATTACGCATTCTTTTAAAATTATTTAGAAAAGAAGCACTTTAAATTTTTTTCAATTTTCAAAAATTCTTTTACGTTTTAACTTATTTTCTTCAATCTTTTTGAAACTTATAAATATATTTTTAACTTACGGAAATATATATTCTAAAATATAAACCTTTCAGAATTCTTAAGCAGCTTCAAAATTTTATTTCAAAACTTTCTAAACTCTGCATTTTGTTTTAAAAAAATGTTATCCATTTTTAAATTACATAAATTACAGATTAGGTTTCAAATGTTTGAAGAACTTCCTAATAATACATTCTAAATTAATTCAAATTTTTTTTAAATCCTGCAAAATTCAAAAAAAATCTACTTAAATTCTTATGCTCTTTTTGCACAATTTTGGAAATCTATTAAAATGCCAAAAAAATGTAAACAGTCTTTTAAAATTATTTTTTTTAAATAAAAAATAATTTTTAATTTTATCGGAAATCTTAAAAAAAATTGGTTTACTCTCACGAAACCTTTCAAAATTCTCAAAACACTTCTAAATTTGTTCTTCGAGAACTTCGAAAATCTAGATTTTGCTGTGCATTTTTTTTAATATTTCCAAGTTTGTAAATATTTTTGACTTATCCTACAACCTTCAAATATTTTTTAAACTTCCGAGAATTTTTCCGAGAATTTTTGTAATGCTGCTAAATTGAAGAAATGTAGTCTCTGTGTTGCAAATTTATAAAAACTTGTTAAAACTTACCTTACTTCATTTTATTTTATTATCTTGAACCTTTCAAAATCCATAAGAAGCTTAAAAATTGTATGTCAAAACTTTCTAAACTCTACAATTTAGTTTCAAAAGAATGTGTCTCTTTTCAAATTTTAAATTAGGTTTCAAATATTTTAAAAACTTCTCAATAATATCTTCCAAATTGATTCGAATGTTTTAGATCCCATCAAATTAAAAAAATTGCCCTTATATCTTTTAATTTTTTTTCGAAAATTTTAGAAAACTTTTGAATGTTTGAAAAAACGTAATTTGTCTTTTAAAATAAATTCTTCAAAATGAAACATAATTTTTAATTGGATCAAAAATCTTCAAAACTTCAGATTAATGTTTCATACAAAAAATTACGAATTTTCCTGAAAATCTTAAGAAAATTTATTAATTTTCTACAAAATTTCAAAATGCTTGAAAGACTATTAAATGCTTTGTTCGGATTCTTCAAAAATATAAATTTTGTTTAAATTTTTTAAAAATATTAAGTATTCTCCTTAAATTATTTAAAAAATATACACTTTCAGTTTTTTTTTCAATTTTTCTAAATCCTTTCACGTTTTAAATTAAACTTACTGGAATATATATATACAAAAATTTAGTACTTTTGGAAAGTTCCTTTAAAAATTAATTTACATCAATAAATATCATTTTAAGTTTCTCCAAGAAACTGACAAAAATTCTGTTATCTTGAAACCTTTCAAAATGTTTCAGAAGCTTTAAAATTTCGTTTTAAAACTTTCTGAAGTATACGTGCTTAAACAAATTTTAAGCACTCTTTTAAAAGTCATTTTGATAAAGGTAAAATAATTTAAAATTTATCAAGAAACACAAAAATTCAGAATTTATATACAAAAAATAACTTTATTTAAGCAAATTAATAATATGAATTTATAGTCAGTCTATAAAACAAAGCAAAAGAATAGTTAAATAAAAAATTAAAATTTTTGTAAGAAGAAATAATAATTTTTAACCGAAAAGACGAATTTTCAATTGAAAAAAATTAGTTGTCAGCAAAAATAAGATAATAAAATAAACGAATTTCCAACTAAAAGTAGTATAGTTATATTTTTAATTATAAAAAATGAATTTTAAACAACAACAAAGTTTTTTAACTGTAATAATTCAATTTTCAAAGAAATAAATCAATTTTCAACTGAGAAAAGTTACATTTTCAATCTAAAATGAGATAGTTTGATTTTCGATTTACAAATTTTTTTTTAACCAAAAAAAAAATTTCCAACAAATAATTAAATTTTTAACCAAAAAAGATGTATGATAAAACAAGAAGAATAATTTTCTACCAAAAAGTCAAATTTTTGACTTTTTTAAATCTTAATATCTTTACAGAACAAAATAAATTCTTAAAGCTTTTTAAGACTAGATGGAGGTATAAATTGTGCTTTTCCTTCAAGCTGCTAAATAGAAGGATCGACAGAGGAATCATTTTTCAGAAAATAAGTGAGGAATTTCTTCTATTTTTTGACGATAATACAGATTCCTTGAAAATTTTGAATACGTAACACCGGGCAAAGTAATGCGTGCATTTCAGCAAAAGGATACTTTTTTTCGGTCTCTCTAGTAGCTTAAAGAAAAAGCACTTGACCGGCAATTGGAAGTTCTGAGGTTCGATTCCCAGCGAAGTAAAGGAGAATTTTGAGAAAAAATGTCTTGCTCAAACTAATGATTGAAAGAAATATTTTTAAAAAACTTACTTTGAACTTTTTTGACTATAAGGTACCCTTTTGTTCAAATTCAAAAACGTGGAAAAGTTTGGCTTTGAATTTAAGTATATTACAGAAAAATATCAGTAATGCAAATGAAAAAATTGTGAAAAATTACAATAATTATTTATCCCCTTATGATGCAAGAGATATTTAAGCCACCAATATCGTTTTAACCAATATTGAGAAACTTTATAATTTTTTAAAATTTGTTTATAGGTTTTGCAACAATTTTTTATGTTGTTGCTTTTGGTCTTAGAAGTTATTTAAAAAACTAATTCTGATAGATGAATTTAATTAGAATGGTCGAACTCTAAAGAAAAAATGTGCCCGCCCGGCGGGAACATTCTCATCGCGCGCTACGCGCGCTGCTCGCTTCGCTCGCAAGTTTCAGCGCGCCTAGGGCGCGCGACGGTTGAATCTTACGCTTCGCGCTCGACAATAGGTTACCTCGCGCTTCACGTTCGGATATTTATTCATTGCATTGGGAATGCTTGAAAAAAACTTTATCGAAAAGATCTCTTTTGGATGGCAGTATTTATATGCGTCTTCATATTCTAAATTGTCTACTTAATCAAGAGTAGTCAAATATTAAGTTTCACAAAGCTCTGTAGGCTTTGAGGTACACATTCTCATCGTGATACTCGCGCTGCGCGCTCGATTTCTGACAGACATTTGTAAACAGGTTTTGTTGGATTTTTTTCTCGTAACTTTCCTCGTTTTTCTACACATTTTTTTTATTTAATTTTTTTTCAACGTTATTTTCACGAATAAAACGAAACGTACGCGTCCTATCCAGAAGTGATTTGTAACGAAATTGTAGATCTTTTTCGGGATAACAATTTTTGTTAATTTTGTCGATTTTTGAAGAAAATACGAAAATTGGATATGATGATCTTGTAGGGCTCTCGAAAAGAAATGTTTTTCTTTTCTTAACTTTTTATATCGTGCGTTCTTCAGCTTCAAATTTTTATTTTCGGTTAACGGAAAAAATGTTCAAAACTCTATAACTCTGAAAGTTTTCTTTTTATCGAAAAAAGTCATGAGGATAAATTGTTTGTTCTTTCAAATACTATGAATATCCGTACATAGAATTTTCAAATCCAGAAAAAAGTGGTCTTAAAAAATTTCAAAATGCGCTCACTTTTCTAATTTTTATCAAAAATGGCTGGTTTACGAACTCGTCCTTTCTTTTAGGACCTAAAAAAAGTGTGCCAAAGATGAATGTGATTTGTATATTTTTTCGAGAGTTATCGTGTTTACGGACGACTGGATGGACAGACAGACAGACGCTATCGTGAAAACCTGATTTTCGGATTCAGGGGGTTTTCAAAACGTGGAGATCCATTTAAAATGTGTAATGTCAAATTTCCGAAAATTCTAATACTTTCTCAATCATAAATGATGATAATGTAAAAAGAGTAAACTTAAACTAAATAGAAAAAATATGTTGAGCGGATTGTCGAATTTTGAAATAAAAAAGGCGAATTTGTTAAAAAACAGTTCAATTTTTCGCCCGACAATATGAATTTTTAACCAAAAAGTTCATTTTATATTGAAATGTTCAAAATCATTTTTGACGAATAAGAAAAAGGATTTTCAAATTGAAATTAGCGTCAAAACAATCTATTTTTGTTCTACATATAATTTTAAATGGATTTAAAAAAACATAAGGTTTTTTATGTCTCGTCCCGGACTGACTCACCGAAATCTTCAGTAATGTTTTGCTTGGTTATAAACTTGATAAATTTCGTAAATTATGAATACACTTTTAACTAAGTAGTTGATTTTTCTATCAAAAAATGAATTTTCTGCAAAAAAACGAATTGACAACAAAATATATTAATTTTTAATCAAATACTTGAATTTTCAACTAGCAAAATAAATTTTCAACAGAGTAGCTCAACACTAAATCAAGCAGTTAAATTTTCAATCAAGAATATTAATTCTCTGCCAAAACCATAAAAATTCACAACAAAATATATCATTATTTAATCAAACTGTATAATTGTCGTATAAAAATTATCAATTTTCAGCTAATAATGTAAAAATGAAATTTGCAGTGTAAAAGATTGATTTTCAAACAAAAAAGGCGAAACTTAAAGTAATATAGTTTACTCTTTTACAACAACAACAAAATAAATTGCATACAATGTATTTGCACTTTCAAGCTCGAGTAGTTTAATGTTCAAATCCGAAAAATCCTCAGTAATTTTCTTCAATATCTGACATTTGTTGGTTACTGTGGAAATTATTAAAAACTATGGCATGTGGCAAATTGTTTGTAACCAGACTATCATCAATCGATAGTAAGTCAAAAAAAATTAGACACGTGTCCCTGTTTTTTTGTAGGTGGGCCTTGTATAAAAATTATGAGCTTTTAAAAATCAAGGTAGCCGCGGTTGCCGAGGGTCTGCCAAATCACGTGCCGCTATTTCAAAAAATTTTTGTGGAGATTTTTTTTTTTTAATTTTTTGTTGCTATTATTTTTTGGATTGTAAATATGTCAAATAATAATATTTAATGTTCCCCAGCGATTAAAGTTTTTGTTCAAAAATAGTTAGACTGTTGGGGAATCAATACCATACACATTTTTCGATTAATTTATTTGTATAATCGTAATTTATTGTTATTAACCTATTTCTGGGTGATTAGCATCGTAAAATCATTAGAAACATGCCATTTTTCGACAACGAACACATTTTATAAGCACAACCAATGTTATTTATTCCTCAATAGTTTTTCTATGTTTATAAAAAAATTAATGGCCGAGGGAGCATTACAAATTATTGTTTGACATATTTTCAGTGCAAAAAATTAGAAATTAAATTATAAAAAATATATACAAAAAGATTTGAACTAGCGGCGGCGTGGCGATTGCATTCCAGGTTTTTCTGAATATGTCTTGTCGATGACTTGCGAGTATTTTAAATCATTGATGGAAAAAATACTTCGGCTCACTAAAAATTTAGTTTCTGTTTGTGTACGCAACTATCATTAGTTGTCAGTCAAAAGGATTTTAAATGTTATTGAACAAGGGAAGAAATTCAGTTTATTTTAAATTCTTCCTTTTTAGTATGTAAATGCGAGCCCAAATATTAAGAAGAAACACTAAAGAGCATACAATTGCCTGTGAAAATATCTAACTATTCATTGTTATATCTTAAATTTTTGTTGGAAATTTCACTTTCGTAAGTGATGTTTTATTGAAAAACTGACCTGAAAAAGTATTTAATTTAATTTGTCGTAAAATATCCGATTTCCTGTAATTTCTAAATGAAAGCCGTTCTTCTTCGAAAGTTTATACCTAGTCAAAACATAGTTTAAACTCACTTTCTGTTCAAAACTTTATCAATTTTTATCGCAGGGATTAATTATCAATTTTTATTTTTTTCAATATTTTGGGAAATATTGAAATAGGGTATTAAATATTTTGTAACTTTTCTGAAAAATATATTTCCATTTGTTTGTATAAGAACATTTTTTACGAGGAATTCCATGGAAACAACTTATTTCCGAAGGAACTTAATATCTTATAAAATTTAAAGAAGGTGATTTTTGGGGATGAACAAATTTAGGCTTATCTGCGCTAAATTGTTGTTTTTTTAGATCTTTAGGAAAATTCCACTCTAATTAAATAGATGCAACTTTTATTTAATACCTACAGGAAACGGAAAATTTATCGAAAACTAAAACAAAATTCTTTTTAAAGCCCACTATTTATTTAAAAAGCTCCAAAACCATTCAAGATAAGATTTTTATATTGTAAACTGACCTTTCTTAGCTGTTTAAAAATATTTTAAAGCCTTGTGAGTAGCGGTATCTGTAAATCAAAAATATTCGGTACGGGGAAGTTAAAATTAATTTGGAGTTTTAGAAGGTTTTAGAAGGTTGGAAAACTTCAAACTAAAAATTTTTTCGAAAAAATATGAAACAAAATGTAGTTTTTGAAGCTTCAAGAAAAACGAAGCTTTTTATGAATATTGCAAGGTTCTTAGGGAATGAAACAATTTTTTTAATTTATATAAAATTTCAAGCTACTTTTTATTTTCAAAAATTAATTTTAAAAGATTAATTGAAAAGATTTTAAAACGTTTTATAATATTTCCAAAATAGTCAAAAAAGAATAGGGAATATTTTGAATAAAAAGTTTTCAACCAAATGTATAGCTTTTTAGTGGCTTTGCACAACAAGTTAAAAACATTTAAAAAGTCTTGAATGGTGCCAAGAGAATAAAAGTTTTTTTCAAGATTTCTAAGAAAATTTATAATAGTTTTATATTTTCTAAAATTGATTTTAAAAGAAAATTTGAAAACATTTTAAAACGTTCCAAAAGACTTTAAAAATTATCAAAAAAGAATCTAGAAGATTCTTGGGCCTATTTTTATTTGGCAGATTTTCTTATAAACTTTCTGGAAAAATTACAATATATTTTTCAACCTATTTATATTATATAATTCTAAACTTTTTCCAATGTAGAGTATGAAACTCCTTACCCTTTTCGATGTATTGTATGTAATTTAAAATCCCTTCCAACCTATTATATGTAATTTCAAACCCTATCCCTTGAAGAATAAAAAAGTTTATTTACTGATTGCAATATTTTGTCTATTATTACGCAAATAAAAAGTTTATTTTAGAAGCAGCCTGCAAATACTAACTTCTAAGGTACTAATGACAATTCTTACATTAAGAATAGTGAAATCTATAAAAGCTTGAAATTTTTCTTAACTTTTAAGCAAATACTCTTATTTTCAGAGACTTGCTCCTAAAACCGTTTACATCTGCCAAAGTTTAACTATAATTTAGATTACTCATTAACAAAAAAGTTTTTATTAGAATAGAAATCTTTGGCATCATTTTCATTATGATATTTCAATAAGATTTATTTCACAAGGACTTACAACACTGATTATCTCATCCCATTTTATACATGAAACCCAAGAACAGGGCCAGTAATGATATCCTTTTTCCAGGTATCAGAAAATATTCTCACCTGCTGACATGCATTATAAGTGTGTAAGAAAATAGGGCCAACGACTGGTAAAGCAAGACGAATCATTTTAATTTATTGCCATCAGAACCATGATCAGTCTAGTTTAACTTGAAAAGTTTTTTAATCAAGCTTTCTTACGAATTTTCGGAATAGAACAATTAAGTATCGTACAAGGTAAAGCCTAAAGAGTGCTGTTTGCAGGGAGTGTGGATTTCGTAGTAAGAGTTGTCAGAATGCTTGCAGCGAAGAAATTGTATTTAGAAGACAAGTCTTTCAGAAGAACAAGTCCAAATCGTCTTAAAAGAAGCCAGATTTTAATTTTTATTTCCCTTTTTGATAAATTTTCAAATATATTGATTGTATTCATCACTGACGTAGACTTGCATCAAGTTCCTCAATTTACGAAATTCGGCTCAAATAATACTATTTTTTGTTCTTTGAGCCAATCTACGTTTTTTCTCTCTTTCTTTCATCAACTGTTTGATATAAGAAGTGATCCAAGGAGTGGATTTCTTCTTTGCCTTAAGAGTATGGAGAGGCGCTTTCTCAAAGGCTTAAGATAAAAATGTAGCCAGACAAGTCATCTTTCTATTTATAACACTTTCAGTAAGGATTCTATCTCATTCATAATTGAAGAGGTGCTCAAGAAATTAAATTTGATATGTATTACATCAGAACCTCATTTTAGTAAGCCGATGTTTATCAATTCCTAGAGCTGCTGGCCTACGAAATTTCTCAGAGGGTAGAGAGAGAGAGGGTTGCGAATTTTGCTTGAAAAACACCAGCACGTAGTGGAAAGGAGCTGTGGGTGGGTACTCAGTCAAGCATATTGAGCAATATTATGCATTCCAATTAGAAACGGTTCAAGCGCCTCTAACTTTTTCACGGGTTTTAGTGCCCCGATTTAGTAAAAAGGTCAGTGCGAGGCAGCCCTCGACCCTGTTACTAAGCCAAGAATTAGGCGTAATAAGATTGCGTATGGACAGATAAGTTACACTTGAGGCGAAATTAGAGAAGAACTGGTATTGGATGCTGATAAGATCAATGTATGAGAGGAATGAAATTAATTGTCGAGTAAAACAAATCACTGTGTCTAAATCGTCAACAATCATCAAGTAAATCATTTTAATAGAATGATAAAAGTGGTGGGTTGTATTATGGTTGACTATAAATATTTCGGCAGAGAACACTACTGATTTTAAATAGTGGTTGCACTTTTGGTAGCATTACGATCTGCGTTTAGGTTACCGGTGAGGACACGTCTATGATATTAAAGAAGCATAACATAAAGAGATTTTTAAATTCAAGGTAATAAGCAGGTAAAAAATGAGCATAAATGTGACGAATTTTTTAAGTTTTCATTGATAATGTGGTCGGTAAAGTTCAAGTTCATTTAAATATAGAAATGTCTGAAATACGTAAATAAGTTGAAAAAGACTTTCCATGCAGCTCAAGACTGTGAGCTATTACATAAGTTTTTCTATTCAACGGTGTTAATACCTCGCGACGGTAAATAAAACGCTTGTCATTGTCAGTTCATCCCAAATTCAAAAAGAAGTATGTCTTAGCGTTGCATCTTGCAATCATTTGATATCATAGACTTTTTGCCATTCATTATCATTAAATAAACTGTTAACCAAATTTTGCATTAATATATTAATTAGTTTTTCCTTTACAGGGACAAAATGAGAACTACCTATGCTTTGGTTTTATCCTTCGCCGTTACCCTTAACTCCATTGGTAAATATAATAATCTATAATTTATCTATAATTTTAAAATCATTTTTAACTCTATTTTCCTAGAAATTATTCCGGAGGTCAATGGATAAATATCGATAAACATGTCTCTGGATGAAAAAAAGATTTGTAGATTAAGGGTGAAATTAGAAGCAGGTGATCTTTAACTTAGTCCATACTTCGCGAAAATATTTTCTATACGGCATATACGGTCGCCAATGTAAATCTTTTTGTGTTCTCACAGAATTCCGCTTTTCCAGAAACATTGCTGAATGTTGTTCCCTGAATACTGCTATTATGTCCTTTAAGAATTTCCGCCGATTAAAAAGGCCGAATCCAGAAATGGGATGTCAAAATATTTCGCGAAATTAGGAGGACCCTGAACGTCGCTCCAACCTAAATGAGCGGCAGTGGATTGCTAACTCTCGCGAAATAATTCTATATCTCCTTTCTACCTATGACGCATCTGTTTCTTGTTGCAGAAATAAGTTCATAGTTTAAGGATTTACCTAATGGCGACACTATTCCTGGTCCTCCTCGTGGCAGATCTTCTGATTCTGCTTTCTGACAAACATCGTGCATCTAATAGAACCCTTCCTTTTGCCTAACCTCATATTCGTGTCAGGTCCAGGTCTCCTTCTGCCAAGTATATTGCTCCACCTACAATGCTTCCATCTTCTGACGGAATTGGATATGTACTTGTAGAACTTACATTTATTTGGCCTATTCGCCCTGGTAACCTGGTATTTGATAACTAAGTTTCGAGGGGAATGGCAGGTGCAGAGCGAGAGTTTTCTTGCTCGAATTAAAAAACAGCCCATCTAATTGATAGCCAATATGGCCGAGTCTAGCCGGACCCAGAGTTGTGTGGTCAAGCCTTGAGTCTTGTGACGTGGCGTGTGCAGGACATTGCACTCGAAGGATAGTAGAAGATAGCGGCATCGTGCGAGGATATGATTAGGCCGATATTCATGGCCTGTCATAATCTTTGACTGTATTTGTTAACAATGGAGACGGAATTAGTGTAGAATTGTGAGTTATTTGTCGGCCCTTAATCCAGGAAGCGTTAAAAACCCCTGTTAATCCTTTAACCTGGCAGGACCCAACCCGGGTTACTATAAAGTTGTTGTCAACCTGAAAATTTAGATAGGTGACGATTTCCATAAGAGCAGACGCTTACTGAGCAATAAATAATCGTAATGCGTAACAATGTTTCTCAAGTGCTCTTGAATCGAGATGTGACCTTCGCTCTAAGAGAGAGAGAGAGAGAGAGAGAGATTTTTAAAGTGACAGTCACAAATGTTATTTTATGTTTGATTTTATGTTATGTTGTATATTCTCACCTGCTGACATGCATTATAAGTGTGTAAGAAAATTCGTGTATAAAAAGTGTGTAAAAAATCCGTGAGATTAAAACAGCAACAAAAGAAAGTGATAAATGTAACTAATTTTATACTTGTGGCCATATATTACTAAAAACTTTTAATTATAATTTAGAGTGAAACGGTTAAATGTAGTAGGCTGTAGAGGTAAGCCTGAGTAAAAATTTGATTTTCCGAAAAATTAGTCAGCAATAATGGATGTTTACTCAAGATAATAAAATATATGATCATAAAATCTATAAAAAATCAAGCATCGGCGAAGTTTAGTAAATCCAACCACTCTTTCTGCTTTAAATTAAAAACGAAAAACTAAATACAAATTTAAATTGAATAATATCATGATATTTTATTGATTTAAAAAATAAAGCAATTTCAAATATTTGATTAACATTGAACGAAATTGATTAAAACAATTATTATCATTTAATATAGTTGAAAAATTAGTAATTGAATTTAAATTAAATTAAATTAGAACATCTATTTGATTAATTTTTTTAATTAAAAAAAAAAGATATTCTAGGTAGGCTGGAGCTACTTTTGTTTAGTTTACGTTCAAGTTACAAATCACTTTTTTGGTTAAAGAACAATGAGAATGTGTAAAGTTGGATTTGGCTTACTCTTTTCTTTTTTCTCTTTTTCGTTGTCTTGTAATCCTCCTAAACGATCCAGAGAGGAGATAACTTAGAAATCTAATTAGAATTTGTCAATCTCTGATTTTTGCATTCTTTTTTCCTGCTCTGATTCAGGTGCATAAAATTATTCGTGAAAAGTAGATTCAACAGAAATCTTAAATAACTTAGATTAATTTTCGAGTTTATTCAAATGCTATATAAAATTTCCAAGGATCTTTAAAGTATACAAAGGATTAAAAATATTTTGAGGTATTTGAAAGTATTCGAAAAAAGTTTCAAGAGTTATGAGAAATCTGAAGGAATATCATCAGATGTCATGTAATTATTACGTTGTTACGGGATTCCAAGGGATCTCATAATATTTTAATAAAATTTCAAAGAATTTATTGATAATACAATTTTTCTCCGTCTTGTAACATTTTCATCCGATTTTCGATCACAAAACAATATTAATTTCTGGTTATACATATATATATATTTTTTTTTTTTAAATTCAATTAAACCTCAGCAGGATGTTGGGTTCCAGGAGTCAGTATAATAAATTTTGATTCCTCAAATTCATGGCCTATTCCCGGAATTTCTTGCATTTCTGTTTTGTTCATTCTTGAACTTTTTTTAGATATCATGTTAAATTTCACCCGTCTTTCACCTATACTATATAATCCACGAATAATCTGAATATCCTCATCAAATATAGCAACAATGTCAGAGCTTAATGTTGATATTACAGTTTGTTCATCGTTTGGTAACTTTACAAATTTACGTGCTACTCTCACTTGAAGTCGTGTATCTTCAGGAAAAATGTATCTTCGGAATTGAAACTGAGAGTTCGGATTTTTGTGGGGAATGATAACTGTTCCGATAGGAAAATGAAGTCTGGCGTGAGGAGACCTAGCAAGAGATTGAGGTATTTCAGATGAATAAGAAGGTCTGTATCCATAAATGCCAGGCATACGAGGACTACTTTCCCCACGAGGGTAACAGTCGAACATTGACCTTGATTCTGGAAAAATAAATAGACCACTGGTTTTTTGTCATGATGCATTTGGCCTTGATCTTACAACTAATATTTCCTTAGGATTTTCAGGGCGCTCAACAACTTCAGCTCGAAATGAAAAACTTTCCGTATTAAATCTACTTACCCTGGATTGGTACAGAAGTATGGGACCCAGGACGAGGAAGACACCTGATAGGAGAACGAGGTCTTTCGGAAGAAAAAAAAGGTCCGCATTCAGAAAGGCCAGGAATCTTTTCACCATGCGGCTGATTCCCATACATTGATGTTAAACCTGAAAAAATAAATAAAATACCATATTACATTTACTTAAGTGCACATACTCATACTCATAAAAGGACTAAGGCAAATATCACCTGCTTATTATACACTAATTTTTTACCATTTATTTTAATTTATTGCTGAATCAATTTTACCTTCTAATGATACACGAGTAGGAGACCTGTCACGAGAAAGGCTTCTTACGGGAGAATGAAGTCTAGCAGATGAACCAGAAGGCCTATATCCACAAATGTCAGAAATATTAAAAGGAGATTCGTTATGAGTGTAACAGACAAACGCTGATTTCAGTTCTGCGAAAAGAAATAGAAGATTAGGTTTTAACTTTATGCAGATCAAGTGTATGTAAAACAAATGCAATAGAATTCAAAGGGAGCGAGGACAACAAAACAACTAGTCACGATTGGCCAAGTCCTTTTGAGAACCTACTTCTAGTTTCACAAATTACAAAATAATTAAATTTAAGTAAGATCCACCGAAAGCCCCTTTTCTGTATATCTTAGAAGAGGCGCTTTCTCTTAGATTTGAGTTCATATTTAAATTTTTGTTATAATTAAGAACATGCTAAATGTTTGGGACAATAATTTAGATACATTGTGAATTAGTGTGAAAAACAGCTGCTTCTAGAATTTTTAGCTTCTGACATATCTACAGAAATTGGATGATTTCAAAAAATATTATTGTATTGCTAAATAAATTTTACCATCTAAAGACACGGGCGTGGGAGACCTGTCACGAGAAAGACGCCTGCCAGGAGACTGAAGTCTTTTAGATGGATAAGAATGTTCGTATTGAGAAATGCAAGGCGTATCAGGAGTACTTTCTCTATGAGGGTAACAATCGAACATTGGATTTGATTCTGCAAGAAGAAATATAGGATTCAATTTTGTTCAAAAATAATTACTCGTATTTAAGTATATAATCAACTTTTTGCGGAATGGTGGTGAGGCAAGATTGAAGAGACTAAGGAAAGCGTTTATTGGGGAAATTGTTCAAAAAAGGCATAACACAGTAAAATCTCTGGAATCAATTGTGTTGCGCTACCTTGTGAAGTAGTACATTCATACTATCAAGACTAATTAATTGTTACAGGAATATGGTACCCTGAAATTAGCGTGAGATTTAAAAAAAAAGTGTTTTCTGATTTATCGAATCTCTTACTTCTCTTTTTATAAAGGGGAAGTGTAGGATGATGCTGTCTGTCAGATAAAGAAGGCGAAGATGTTGAGGTAGAAGGTCTGCTTTGAGAAGTACTAGGAATACTTGCTTCGTTAAGGTAACGTTCAAACTGTGATTTAATTCTGCAAAATAAAATAGAGGATTATATTTTGTTTAGTTAATATTGCTTACATTTACATGTAATTGCGTAATATCAAATCCCCTTCCAAAAAAGGGTTTTTAATTAAAAAGTAATCATATATTGACATGACTTTTTTTTATTTGATTGGATATTCTCAACCAATCAGACATTATGATAAAACGGAAGAGAAGAAAAGATCTTGATGTGGTTAGAGACCTCACCTAACGCGAACCTTAGTCAGAGACTTTCGCGCTAGGTGAGAGACTACTGTAAATAAATTATATCCTTCTGTTTTCGAAATTTTAGTGTTTTTTATATTTAAGACTTTTATAGCATACAATCTTAAGTTTTATCATTTATTTTAATTTATGCCGATAATTCAGAAGACGCATTTTTATGAAAAATATTTTTATGAGCTTAAGAAAATCAACATGGTAAGTTCGGGACTATATTTTGCGGTACGTGTACCTATTCTCTAATGCTCACTACAATTCCTCATTATTGAGATGAAAACTACAACTCGTTCTAGATGTTGAAGTAAATTTTCCAAGACATACTACATGCCGTTAGGTTTTAGACAGATTGTAGTGTAAAATTATTTTGCTTTATGTAGATATGGAAGGAGCATATGTCCATTCAAAAAAATAGATGAACATAAAATGCGATAGTGTTGAGATATATACAGTATTTTTGATATGAGTATTCCCTTTTACGATTAAATCTTAAATTTTGAAATTGCCTCGAAGAAACTAACTTCACCCAACTTCTATACAAAAGTATGTTCATCGTAATACAAGAGATTTCTACCAAAGGATTCTCTTGAATTGCTCACATTTATTAAAATCACAGGCACCCACACACACACACACACACACCCACACACACATTCCGCGTTCACTGAAATAAATCTTGATTAATCACAAAAATGATAAGATTGTTGAAAATTAGCAGTTGAATAACAAAATGTTTTTTACATTCTCTTCAGAGAAGGTATTAGATTTGTATAAAATTTGACCCCCCCCCCCTCCAGTTTTTGTCAAATGTCCACGTTTTGAGACCCCCTGAACTTAAAAAACAGGTTTCTGCGAATGCAGCTGTCTGCCTGTGTATGTCAAGTTCGTTAGCCAACCATTTTAAATGAAAATTCAAAAAGTGGGCACATTTTGAATATTTTTGAGACCATTTTTTTAAAAATTCGAAAATTCTCTGTACGGTCGTTCATAAAATTCGAAAAATTTAACAATTTATCCTTATGACTTTTTTTTGTAAAATCAAAAATTACTAGAGTTATAACATTTTAAAAATGCAGAAAAACAAACTAAAATGAACAATTTAAGCCAAACAACGCACGATACGAAAAAAAGTCTAGGAAAGAAAAACGTTGCTTTTTGAAAGCCCTACAAGATGGTAATAACAACTTTTTCAATTTGGTCAAAAAATTGAAAATTCAAAATTTGATCATTCAAAAAGTTTTGAAACCACATTTTTTCAACATTTTAAAATTCTATGAACGCTTATTTATAGTACTCAGAAACTCAAACAATTTATCCTAATGACTTTTTTCTATAAAAAGAAAATGATCAGAGTTAGAGCATTTTCAAAATCCAAGAAAACAAACTATGATAACAACTTTTGATATGACAGTTAGTTTTTGCTTTATTCGTAATAAATAACATTCTAAATAAAAATATCAAATTTGTTTGAAAAAACGACACAAGGTATGAATATAAATTACCAGACAAAAGTTGTTCGCCTGAAAAGATGTAGAAATTTATTAATAATTATTTTTCGATAGGAAGAGTAGTAGTATGATTCAATTCTTATGCATATTATGAATAGTAATGATATACATTTATTGAAATGATACATGTTTCAGAGCAGCTTAAAATACAATTTAAAGAAAAATAAGAAAAAAATACAAAAACAATCATAATAAATACAATTTGCTTTTTATTTTGCAATTTTTTAGTAAGTAATCCTTGGCAGAGTTACATAAAAAATGTATTGTAATTGATTTAAAAGTGTTGTGTATAATGAGGAATAGTTGAAAGGCTGGGCAAAATCTAGTGCGAAGCACGAGATACGTGACGAAAATGTGTTCGTTAAAGCCAAAAGAGCTTTAAAAAAAGAAAGTTCAAACTTACAAAAGTACAGTTGCCTGTCTATTCAGCTTTGATTTTAAAAGGTCTGTGCCCGAATGCGGAAGAAATGCAAAGACTAAGCGCGGAGTGCGACTGCCCTCAGTCGCATGCCGTAGATACGCTCAAACTCTCGAGCTAAGTTTCTTCAACGAAAGAGAATTCACAATCACAAAATCACAGTGGTGGATGTTTTGAGTCTTAATTTCAAAATGTTTCCGCATAAATGTGCGAAAATGAAAAGACAGAGCGCGTAGTGTGAGGTGAATGCGACATCGAGCGCGAAGCGCGAGAACCAAAAGTCGCGCACCCTAGGCACGCTAAAAATTGCGAGCGAAGTTCAAAGTGTGAACATATGTTTCACACTAACTATTGGTATAGTTTCAAATAGCGTACCACGAATAAAATAACATTTGTTTGAGAAAATATTGGTATAAATGCAGATGCTATACAATATTTGGTTTCATTATGACATAAATTGCTTTTTTACAAAGAACGAATGAAAATGTATATAAGACTTCAGATATGTGGTATTTGTATTATTTTTAAATTGTTTACCCATGGTATTTAAGATAATCGCCAAAGATAAAAACAGAGTATAAAAAGTCCTCATTCCTTCCAATTAGATCAATTCTATTGAACGTCTTGACGAAAAATTTGGTTAATCGTGTAAAGAGTGTCGCTATCTGAGTAGGCGTTAACTCTGTGGGACCTTTACCAAAAACTTTACCGTGCCACGAATTGTATATTAAAGAGGCAAAGTATGACAAATAAAAGGATATTTGTGCAAATTAATCAAATATTTGTCCCCGACTATACCATCGTTATTATTCTTAGCGAGGTTACCAAGTGTTGCGTCAAAAGTGTCTGGAAAAGGTGATTTTTTTTCATCATAAAATCTCGAAACAAAGATATTGGCTCATTCAAGAGAAGTCTTTAAAATAATTTAAGGGATTCTTTTATCAAACTCTTTAAAATGTTAGGCATCGATATCGCAATTTCTGAGCAGCAAATATCTCTAGCAGATATAAAGATCAAGTTATGGAAACTTAAATCATTCAGCTGTAATCAAATTACGCACAGTATTTGATTCTTAGAGAGCAGGATATCTTTGTCTTTCCTGTATAAGGCTTGAAAATAAAGTCCCTATAACTACATTCAAAATCCTTTATGCCGGAAATCTTTCCTGAAAACATCCGGGAATGATGTAGGTTCCAATAACACGAATAGAAAATCTTCTAGAGATATAAGCTAGCCAGAGACTGAAGCTCCTATATCTTATAGAAAACAAAAAGAGACCACGCAATTGCATAATGTAAATGCCTCTCTAAATGATAATATATAACGAAAAAGCCTCGTGCAGAATATTCAATTTGGTACAAAAGATTAAACCCCCCAAAAATTTAAATATTAAAGAATTTATACAAATTAACAGGAATAAAAAAATATTTCATAACATTTATGGCTATTAATGGAATATCCATGACTTTGGTAAAATTTATGCGATTTCAGTAGAGAAGAAGAGTTTTTGTAAAATTTTAAAGATTTAAATGGATTTCATGGGATAGTGTATTACACTGTAAAAAAGTGTGATTTGAAGGCTAGTTTTCGGTATTGATATAGACCTCCAAAAATACAGTCTCGAGTGGCTTCATTCTAATGCCACTTTATTTCGATGCCACTAAACGACGTTTTAACACAACTGTTTTGGATTAAAATAGGACCAAAGTGAGAATCAAATGTTGTCTGTTTCAAACGTCTTCTGTTTCGATTAGCATGTCAATGCAAGCAATTAAAACAATACTCGCTCTGCATTATTTTAGTGCGCTAGTATGTACCACTTCTCAATTTGAAGTTAGCAAAGTAAAATATAGTAGAAACGAAAGGTAAAGTTTATTTTTTGTTAAAACCGTTTATTAGGGGGTTCTGAATAAAATTCTGCTGAAAATAATTTCGAAAAAAGATCTAACAACACAAAAATTAAACTAGAGGAAATTCTAAAAAAGAAGAAGGTAAAAAAACTTCCTGTCTTCAGTAGGTACCGAGTTATGGTTTTTCAACGTACGCGGATTTTTTATAGAAATAGGCAACAAAACCCAATTCTGAAGTTCGTATCTTTGTAAATTGTTAATTTTACTACAAAATGTTTAGCACTTTAATATAAAAAAAGTTATAGTCTCCCAAAGTTGACCATTTTTTAACCATTTTTCAGGGCAAATCACTTGTGTTCAGCTTTTTCAAAATACTTGGCTTCTCGATGAAACCACGTAAATGGTGCAAGAGAAAAAGTTTGAGGGCAGAAAGTTATGTGTAAATCTCAAAAAAAAGTTTTTAAAACTGCTCGTTTCATACATATCCTACAGAAAAACGTAAAGAGAATAAATTATAGGGGACTCAATTTTGCGTAAAATAAAATAAAAATTTTGAGCTCGTATAGGTCACTATTTATGATCATGAAAATTTGACCATTTCCACTTTGAACGCTACGTTTTGAATTATAATCATACTTATTACATACATACACACATATATACGCAGGATTTCGCCGGGAGCGGGTGCTAATCTGAAAAATTGCACCCGCTTCCAGCGAAATCGCGGTAAAATTTCAGCCATAACCACGTCTCACAACCGTGAGATAGGTGGTTACAGTCTGTAAAGGAATCAATACGACGACCCAGCAAAAGCCTCGTGGACCCCAAGAACACGGAGCGACCCAAGGACAACCGCCTTCTGCATTTTTCCCGCAAGTGTTCTAGCATATTGTTAACACGCAGGGATGCTTTTTAGGCTACTAGCAAGTGAAAGCTTGGCACCTCTAAGAGCGCCGATGATAAGGACGATCAGTTTAACAGAATATTCCGGGTACAATCGTTGCAACTCCCTTATAAGGTCTC
>NC_046660.1:59994692-60011662 GCF_010883055.1 Belonocnema kinseyi
TTATATTTTCTGAGTCTTCGTCCAGTCTATGCTGAACTTCGTAGACTTCTCTCCAAAATACTTCCACCTCTTCTGGTTTGGGTGGGTGTTCGACAGTAACTGTAGGGTCTTGGAAGAGTCGAGATGGGTCTGAGAGAAACTGCTGATTTTCTCTGACCCATCTCTCCCTCCGCTCTAGACTTCTCTCAGCGTCAGATAGTATCCGTATTCTCTCAACAATATGCTGGCTGATGGTCAGCAGCTTTGACTTGTTAAGTGTGTGATAACGGGTCCGGAGTTCGCGCGCGAACTTTCGAACCTTGGCGGTAAAATTTCTGCCAGATGTGATGTAGTCAATCACACATTGAATGCGGGACGCGTACTGTCTTGCCCAGCCTATCTTTATGGCAAGTTGATGCATTCGTCTTTTGGTCTTATGATCAGCCGTTTGTTTTGTTTTACGGTTTGCATCGGCCAAAGCCGAAATGACCTCAAGGTCATTTTAACTCAAACAATCTTTTGATGGCTATAAGAACAGCAAATATGTAATGCAAATGTAAAAGCCTTTATTATATTGATTCGAGAATTCGAAAATGCAGGATTCCATTAAAATGTAATTTACCATAAAAGGACCTGGAAGGTCATTTCAAGGTCGTGTTGCACGTCACTGATGCAATACGTGACTTCTTGGATTAATTATAGGAATTCTATTAATTATAGTTTTATTAATGAAAGGATAAATTACAGTATTGAAACTCCATTCTCTGTGCTAATCCGAACAGTAGGAGAATGCTCAGCTTACTGAAGCTTCCTTATGATCCTTCAAGCATTAACATATTAGCACACACAGGGTAGGGCAAGGCATACATGTGTGCGTTCAAACAGCCAAACCAAAGGGCCTGTGACCAAGTCACCTAACGCGTCGTCGGGTTGCGGATAGAGGGTCCCTGTGCAAATAGTGTCTGCTGAATATGGTTACAAAAATAAATAGGCAGTCGCATACAATTGTCCAGGGGTGGTCCCGAAGAAATTAACCCCCAAGGGGAGATGTGAAAACCGTGCCGAAAGCAGAATGGCACCTGGATGAGGTGTCTAGAACGGTGACTCTGGGATACCGGGCCACCTCTTAGAGTACGCAACCTCACCCTTGCATGCGGGGCTCTACAGGGATGGAGGAACCCCTTTCCCTTGCTTCTCGTGGGAACAAGAATGAGAGCACCAAACAAAGTTGTAGTAAGTGCGGTTCAAAGCAACAGAACGCGCAGGGCTCCCGACAATGGGTCGGCCAACAATGCCGACCAATCTAGAGCTGCGGGAGCCAATAAAAATGGATTTAATGCGATGAATCGGCGGGATCTCGCGACCTTTGGGTGGACGGAGTGACTGAATCACGACTTGCTAGAGTGCTACGATGCGAGTGAGGCCCTTGAACGGGTTTACATGGCACGGCTGCATGCTCTGTTATGCAAGGAACACCCGGAGCTGTCGCACTTTTCGCAGCAACGTCTGCGAAACCATGCTAAACTACTCCGAAAAAGGGGCTATATAAGCGGAACGCCTACTCTACCACAGCTAGAATAAGCTAGCAACAGAGAAAGAGATGCGACACTAAGATTAACCGCGGGCAGACATCAAATAGTGGAAGAGCAATGCTTTACGACCCGGAGAAACATCAACACCAAGGTTTTTCTCACGCTTAAAGATCGGGCTAAAATGGATGACGAGCTTTGTGGACATTTTCCGGAGAATACGACCTCTGGACCATCAATTATTGTGTATATAATGCAGCTAGAACTTTGGCCGATGCAAACGGTAAAACAAAACAAACTTTTGATCATAAGAGCAAAAGACGAGAAGTCTAGACCTGGATTGATTATCGGAAAACTTTTGATTCGACCTCCCATAGACTCATGGTCTGTCTTTTGGAAATCTTAAAGGTTCATCCGCAAATAGTTAGGTGCATAGAGAGATTGAAGCCGCTTCGGAAACCCAGATTTACTATATTATCTGGAAAAAATCGTGTGCAACTAATAAGGTCACCTTTCAGAAAGGTGTCTTTCAGGGCGGCACCATAAACCTACTCATCTTTTGCCGTACCTTATTGCCACTATCTCTAGCTCTAACTCATGTATTTTACATAGACGATCTTAAGATCTATGCTAAGAACAAAGAGCAACTACATCTAGCTCTTGGGATTGTCGAACGATATACTAAGGAAATTGGAATAGAATTTGGGTTAAACAAATGCGCCAAGGTTTATTTGAAGCGAGGAAAATTTAATGGCATCCCTGAAGATACTGAGCTCATTAATAGAAGCGCTATACGACACCCTTGCGCTGGAGAGAATCATACATACCTGAACGTGCCACAGAGCCGCATTTAACATGTGACATCTATTAAGGACACTCTCCGAAGCAGATACAAACGTCTTATCCGGCAGATTTGGTCTTCCGAACGGTCGGCGAGGAACAAAGTATCTGCAACGAACATGCTTGCCGTCCCGGTAGTACTCTATTCATTTGGAGTAGTTCCATGGACGAAGAACGAGCTCAGATCTCTTGATATCAGGACAAGGAAGGTTACGCACATAAACAAAAGCATGCATCTTAAGTCGTCCGTTCCGCGACTGTACATCTTATGCCGTCAAGGTGTTTGCGGAATATTGAGTCTTGAATGTCTTCACAACTGGATTATTCTGGGTACAACACATAGAGTTGCAAATGGAAGAGACCCTCTTCCTAAAATGGTCAGGAATTACGAAGAAGTGGACAAAGGAGCGTTTCTGTACAAAGCAGCGGAGGCGGTTGCTAAAACACTCGGACTCAACTTCAGTATTAGGGGTGAGCAAAATGTATAAAATCTTATCTATCTCAAGTACTCACTCCTGACAGCCCGGATTAATAAAACACAAGAGAAAAACTTTCGTGAATAGCTCCTCGATAAGAGGATGCACGGTATCTTCCGCAGAAATTTAAAGGATCAGTCAATGTTTTGTGAGCTAACGGATCAGTCAATGTTTTGTGAGCTAACGTTTGCTTTCCTTAAATAGCCCGGATTGAAGTCTGGTACGGAGGGTTTCATTTTTGCATGCAAAAACGCTGTCATTTCCACCTTAACATACCGTCGCCACATTTTGAGCCAAGACATTCCTGATGATAGCTGCAGGGCGTACCATGCACACCCCAAGCATTTAGCTGACATACTATATAGCTGTCCAACTGACGTGGGAACGACCTATATTCAAAGGCACAATGCGGCACTAAGAGTGCTTTACTACCATCTTTGTCACTCTTACGGCATTAACCTTGATATCGCTCCTCTAAATGCTCCTAGGGAAATCGAGTCAATTGTCGAGAATGAGAAGTGCAGCATATAGTGTAATTTTATATTCTCGACAATTGTTTCTGTTGCTCACTTGAGGCCTGACATGGTTCTTCTTGACTTCGAGAAGCGAACCATGTTTGTTATCGAATTTTCAGCACTAGCTGACAAAAACATCATTATAAGGGAGTTGCAACGATTGGACATGGAACATTCTGTTAAATTAATCGTCCTTATTATCGGTGCTCTTGGAGGTGCCAAGCTTCCACTCGCTAATGTCCTGAAAAGCATCCCTGCGTGTCAACAATATGCTAAAACACTTGCCAGAAAAATGCAGAAGGCGGTAGTCCTTGAGCCGCTCCGAGTTCTTAGGGTGCACGAGGCATTTGCTGGATCGTCGTGTTGATTCCGTTACAGACTGTAACCACCTTGAAATAACCATGTGGGTCATCGAGGTTATCCCCAAGTTTAGAAGAAAATCCACTTTCATCACATACAGATTCAGCCTTAGCGACTTTCAAAACCCACATAAACAGGCTCTTCTATTATCCCTGTAAACGGGCTCTCCTAGTTTGCATGAATTTAGTATGAAAGAAGAGTGAAGAATCTAGCTAGCGCGGACCTTCTCCGGACCGTCTCTCCTGGAACAATCTCCGGTTTTTGTAATCGGCACATGAATTAACTGCGGCCTGCACAGCGACCAAGAAACAGCCCTTCGTCAGTATGGTGGCCTGCGAACGGATATTCATTGAGTGTCTCGCCTAATGCGATCACCCTCTTAAGGCATAGGTGTAGAGTGATCTTTCTTGTGGAACTTTGGCACCTAGGGGTTACGAAGTTGTCTTAACGGCTTCTCAAGGACACCGGTCGACCTCCTCAAGTAATTAGTCTTACCTTTGAATGAGGGGCTCTGCAGGAGCGGACCTTTTATTTACCTAGCTATTCTTAAGTACCAAATTGTATCACGAGAAACTACATTCGAAAGAATAAGCAGAAAGGAAGGTGACGTAGGGGGTTAGCGATTGGGTCCTAACAGGTATAACATTCTTCTACTTTCCTTTAATTTTTCTCGCAGCTTTGAATTTATTATTTGGCAGAGATCATTTGCATTTTCGGCACTAAAAATAAAATAGAAAGGCTTATCGTCAAAGAGAGCTAGTAATTTAAAATCGCCTCGATTTCAATAACATTTGTAACCAGACTAATACGTTACTGCTGTTCAGAAATCAGTTCTAGGCGAATATCAGATGCCCCTGTAGGAAATTTCTTCTACGTAAGTTGAAGCATCTAACATTTTCTTTTCACCTTTACTGATTTAAAGTTTTTCTCCATTTTTTACTTGTTCTTTTGTTCGTGCTAATTGTTATTTGCAAAATAACAAAAGGGCCTCTTAGCTACGTTTAGTTCTTAGTTGTGAATGATTTAAGCGAAAAAAATCTTACGTTTTTGTCATGATAAAGTTGTATAAATTTTAAAAATGGAAGCTTCAGATATTACAAATAGAGGTTTAAGTTATTTTCTGATAAGCAATTTCAGTAAAGACCTACAAATTTTAGTGGATCGCATTTGCTCGACAAATTCGTTGAACAGTAAACAAAAAACTGTGGTTCATGAAAAATGGTTGCGATACTTTATGCTAAATTAAAAAAAATAGAATAATTCATTTCACAATTCAGAAAATTTCGATAAATCAAACTGAAAACAGTTATCGTCATATTTCGCAATAGCGCTTAATCATGCGAAAGTAGCCAGAAAATCTTTATAAGATTTTGAAATCGTTTCAAAATCAACATATCTACAAATATGGTGGCGATGGCGCATCTGACCAGAGTCGGTATATTCAGAAATTTACTCAAGAAAAATCTGATGCAGGTATATTCATGATGGCAATGGTATAATGGCGCATACAGGCAACCTGTTACAAATGCGACTGTAAAAACTGTTCGGAATGTGCAAAACCGATAACAATTTGGTAAAATAAAAGTCCTCTTACGATACCAGAAGTAGATTCAATAAAAAAGAAAATCAGAACACTTGTTTCAACAAAAAGCAAGGTTCCCAATAGTCATTAGTTGATATTCGTGAGTGTTCGCCAGGTAAAAAATTCATATAACAGGTATTAAATTGTCGGTCTACTGGTCCAAAAAATTTCTTCATTAATACACGTTTCGCTCTTCGACGGACAGCCTTTCTAATAAAATACAATTATATGTACATAGCCTAAACACAGTAAATAAAGTCATCATAAATCACATTCTACTAAAACAACCCTTTTCCCTTTTTAATGTATTTTTTACCATGTAATAATTCGATGGAGATAGTCCTGGTTAACTTTATGGAGTGAACAATGTCAAGTCAATGAAACAAAGACTGTTTTCTTATAATATAATTGTCAAATTAGTAAAAGTTAAAATAGCTAAAAAATAAAAAGTTAAAAAGATACTTTGGCTTCCATGTTGGCCTTATAAGAATGTTATATTATATTAACCATGAACATTGGTGGGTCATCACATTATTCTTTCGTAGGCCGCTATGACGAAGTGAAATTTCATGAAAATGGAGTAATAATTTCGTTTAAAGCAAAACGGTTATATAAACGAGTTGTGTATCAGTCAAATAGTACGCTGTGTATATATTGCGCATTTGACGTCACAGAGCGATAGAAGATTGGACTCGCTCTTATCATCATATTAAAAATATTGTATATAATATTTTAAGATTTTGTAAAAACAATTGTTTAAGTTAAAAACTGCATCTTTTGCATAAAAAATGAGGTATCTGTAGTTCAAACTAATTAATTAAAATAAACTATAATAGCATAAAATTATATCGTAAATTTGACAATAATTAATATTATTAATCAAATTCAAATATATATTGCTAAGACCGTCTATGACAGTTCTTTTGCTGACAGAAAATGCGTTCTTTGATATATGGAACCTTTCACTAAAAAGTCTTTGCCTTTTGTTCGTCTCGATACCTAAAATCTTAATATCACCGAAGTCAAACTGATGTTGCTTCGCATGAAAATAATAAACTAATATAGAGCTTCTGTCATCATGCTGACATTCGTTCTTGTGTTCATTTATCCTTTTATCGATGTTTCTTTCAGATTGCCCAATAATAACTCCTTTACAACTTTTGCATTTCACGCAATAAATTTTGTGTTTAATGACCTTTTCTCAAGGGATCCTTTCCATTTATAGAGCATTTAAGATTATCGTGATCGGAGAGTTTCCAATAGTTGTTGCACAATAACTGTCACCCATGAGTTTGTCTTAACTATGCTAGATGGAAAGGTTTGTTAACATCTTTACGAAACTCCTTGAGCTGCCACAAGCTACATTTGTGGTGCAAAATCAATTCGGCCTTTCAACGTTGCATACGCGGATTCACATGATGAATTGTGTTCTGCATATAGGCTTTTGTCTAAGCTTCTGTAAAGGGCAGACGAAAGCGGCAAGTGAGAAAGAGCATGGAAAAACTGCACAAAGAGAAAGAATTTAACAAGAATTTTTCGATAAAATGGGACTCATCGTAGATATTCCAAAACATGGCTAGGGATCTTTAAACACAGGAAATACTGCAAGGAGATTTTTCCGAGATGCTGAATTGACTGCTGAAATTACTGATGTTGTCAAACAGTTGATTTATAATTTCAGCATGATTTTGCAAGCATTGGCTTAAGGAGATTTGATTGATATCGTTAAATTTTAACACTATAGCCGAAAAACAGTGAAGCTTTACATTACCCTCTACAGTTAGTATTGAATGCCAGTAATGGTACACAAAATCCATTTTCACGGTGCCAAAATTATCGAATTATTTTTTCTTACCTTTGTAGAATTAACAGAGAAAGCTCAAGAAGCGACTAATAAAATATTTACACGTATCCGAGAATTCGGCATATTTGAAAATGTAGCAGAGAGGCTACTAATACAGATCTAGCGCGCAAGATGTTGATTTCCTCTGATCCAAATACCATAGACAAAGGTAGATGAAGAAGGTCATTCTACTTGATCCAGAAGCTGCAGCCTTATTGAAAGAATAAGAGTAATAAGAAACTTAAACTGAAAGGACTTAGATTGAAAAAAAAACAGTTTTTTTGTCGAGAAATACCAAAATAATGCATATGTTTAATAAATCTTTCAAAAACATAAAATCCGTAGAATTCACAGAATTCATGAAATTAAAGGAATTCAGGAAATTCATGGAATTCACAAAATCCATACAATTTACCGAATTTACGGAATATGCGTAATTCATGGAATTCGCGGAGCTTATAACGGAATTGACGGACTTCATGAAATTCAAGGAATTTATGTAATTCTCGTAGTTCACGGCCTTGAAAGAATTTAACAAAACCCCAGAATTGATGAAAATGAATGAATTCACGAAATTTACGGAATTTCGGAACTAATTGAATTAATGGAATTTAAGAAATTCGCGAAATTCATGGAATTAAAGAAATTCAAGAAATTCACGGAATTAAAGAAAATCTTGGTATTCAAGGAAGTCACGGAATGGATAGAACTCAAGGAATTCGCGTAAGTCCATAAATTCCATACATTACGTGATTTCCTTGATTTTATGAAATTTAATTTATTTATTAAATTTCATTAATTCCTTATTTCTGAAACATCAATATCTTATTTTCCGTTAATTCATTGGATTCTAAAAAGTCGTTAAATTCCGTGCATTTTTTTATTTCCGTGATTTTTTTGGATGATGTTTATTCCGTAAATTTCGTGAATTTCCTGATTTTTTTGAATTTCGTGAAATTAAAACAGTTAAAATAGAAAAAAAATTAATTTTTCGGTAGACAAATTCCTACTTAATGCATTTGCTCATTACATTTATTTAAATAAATAATTAAATTTATCAACTTATTAAGAATGTTGCTGAAATTATCATAAAGTTCCCTACTGAAAAGACTGGCATTAAAGAAACTAAATTGCCCTTATATCTTTAAAAAAATTTTTCGATAATTTTGGAAAACTTTTGGATTTTTAAAAACAGATCATTTTTCTTTAAAAATTAATTTTAAAAAAGAAAATATAACTTTTACAAGCTTAAAAATATTGTTGACTCTTTCTAAAACTTCTAAATATTTCTTAAACTTACTCGAATTTTTTTATTTGTGCAAAATTAAAAAAAAATTGTAATCTCTGCGTTGTATATTTAGAAAAAAATCTTTAAAAACACTATTAAAATACTACTATTAAATGTTTTTATTTCTTAAATCCTCTCACGTTTTAAATTATTTTTTGAAATCTATTTTAAACTTATAAATATATTTTACACTTGCTGGAAAATGGTTATAAATTTATTACTCTTGGTAATTTTCTTTACAAATTAATTAGAAAAAAAATAATACTAAAAATTTTCACACAAATCTTAATAAATATTTGTTATTTCATCAAAGCCGTTCAAAATTGCTAAGAAGCTTTTATATTTTGCTTTAAATTCTTAAAATTAATTTTTTTGAACAAACCTCATTTTATGTTTCTTCAGGAATCTTAAAAAAATGAATTATCTTGAAACGTTTCAAAATTCTTCAGAAAGTTTAAAATTTCATTTTAAAGTTTTCTACAATCTACATTTTGTTTAATATTTTGATTTAAATTTTTTCAGAACTACAGTACATGTAAACATATAGTGAAAAAATGGTGTAAACATTTTTTTAGTTGTAAATAATAAGGAAACAATTTAAAAACTACCATTGTTTCAAAAACACAAAAATTCAAATTTTATATACAAAAAATAGCTTTATTTAAACGAATTAATAATTTTGTTTTATATTCAGTCTATAAGGAATATAGTCTTGAATAAATTTCTACATGAAAGACAATTTGTTAACAAAATAGTTCGACTTTCTTCCAAAAATAGTTTTCTATAAAAAATAAAACAATAATGAAGCGACGTATTAAAAAGTGATTACTAACAAATTTTTAGATCTTTTCTGAATGCAAAATGTCTGTTTATTCATCTTTCTTCGTACCCTCTGTCGTTTTTCCAACAATTTAATTTTTTTATTTGTATTGTTATTTTTTAAGAGTATTTTTCAAGTTGGATTAAACATATAATTTTTTATTTTTAGTGCTGTTTCTTATAAAGATAAAAAAAACTACGCACCCTATCAAAAAGTGATTATTAACAAACTTGCAGATGTTTTTATAAATGGACAATTTTTGCCAAATCAACTTTTTTGTATCTTGTATATTTGGAAGCAAAATGGAATTTTAGATTTTACATTATTTGTTTCTGCGATAAAAATTTGAAGTTTCAATTTTTCAAAAAAATATTAAAAAGCGTTTTGACAGTCTTGCAGAGTATTTAAAAAGCAACATTTTCCTTTTCGTAACTTTTTTAATGTTGTGCGTTATTTCGCTTCAAATTTTAATTTTTCTTCCTTTTTTTTTAATTTTGTAAATGCTATAACTCTGGTAAATTGGTTTTTAATTAAAAAAGTCACTAAGAAAAATTGTTCGAATTTTTTTAGTACTACAAATTTCCTTACATAGAATTTAAATCTTTGAGAAAGTAGTCTCATAAATTTTGAAATCACTCAACTTTTTCAATTTATATCTAAAATGGCTCACTGAAAAACTTGGTTTATTTTTTAATAAAAAAGTTATCATGCTTTGTTTTTGTATAACAGATTCTTTCTCAACATTAAAATTGTCGTCGTACAATTATACACCTCTGTTAAATAACCTTTAGCTTGGATAATTGATAATTTCTTCATCGTGTGTTTTTCAGAATTAAGTTGGTAGGCTGACCAGCCATGATAGGTGCGCGTAATGACGGGACAATTAAATCAATCGGCACAAAACAATAATGGTCATGTAAATAGGTAAAGTAATAAAGAAATATAAATCAAGGAAGTTTCTTCTTGTTTTAACAACAACAAAATGTGCGAAGCTTCTAAAGAATTTTTGATGAATCAAAAAGATTAAATTTTCTTCCAATTGACTCAACCACCATGAGATTGGTAGGAAAGATAGTGACCAAAGAATCTATATTGTGATCAAAGAATAACTTAAATTCTTAACGCCGCTGGGAGTCGAGCCACAGAACATTTGCTTGTCGTTTAGGAGAATATCCCTTAAGCTACTAGAGAAATCTTAAAACGAATTCTTTTTCATAAATATACGCATTATTTTGCCAGGTGTTACGTATTGAGAATTTTCAATCTTCTGTATTATCTTGAGAAAAAAAAGAAATTCTTAAAGTTTATTTAGATTACGTGGAGCTACAAATTGCGCTTTTTCCTTAAGTTACTAGATAGAAAGATCGAAGGCAGAATCCTGTTTCAGAAAAGACGTGAGGAATTTCTGCTTATCTCTGACGATAATACAGATTCCTTTAAAATTTTTAATACGTAACACCGGGCATAGTAATGCGTGCATTTCAGCAAAACGATATTTCTTTCGATCACTCTAGTAGCTTAAGGGAAAAGCACCGGACCGGCAATTGGAAGTTCTGTTTTTTCGATTTCTAGCGAAGTGAAGAAGAAGATCCAAGAGATATTTAAGCCACCAAAATCGTTTTAACCAATTTTGAGAAAATTTATAATTTTTTTTATTTGTACATAAGTTTTGTAACAAGTTTTTTATGATAGTGCTTTTGGCCTTAGAAGTTATTAGAAAAACACTTGAAAAATTTTTTCAAAAAAAAAGTTAGACTTTGTATGTCTTATCCCGGACTGACTCACCGGACTCTTCACTAATGTTGTGTTTAGTTTGAAACTGGGTAACTTTGCTAAATTGTGAATAAACTTTTAATCAATTAGTTGAATTTTTTGTCAAAAAACAATTACAAAAAGGGAGAAACTTTAAGTAAAATAATTTACACTTTTACAAGAAATAATGAATTACACAGCCACACAAAAAAAGTGTGCGGATCTGCTTACAAGAAACACGTATTCCTATGGATTTTAGGGCGCTGAATTCAAATTCGGTATCAAAAATCACCCACCACGTCATGGTTGAGCCATAACCTCAAAAAATGACGAAAAATCATGCACTCAGGCAAATAAATTTCAAAATAATGCCAGTGATGCAAATTTTGCATTTCAAAAACATGTCGACAACTGTAAAGGATCAACCCTTATCTGATATCAACTAATTTAACATAACTTTACCCAACAGAACATGACCTCACCTAACCTGAATTAACAGAAATTTATTGCACTACACGTAAGCTCCGGAAGCATATTTTCCCAGTAGCAAGTGTGTGCTACATCGAATGGGTCAACTCGAACCTAACCTAGAAAAATATCTAACCTAGCCTAACCTAGCCTCACGAAACACAATTAAACCGATTGTGTTGTCTCGTTGTGTTTGCGGTACCGTTTGAATCACCTTGGGCTTAACCTGCAAAGAGGTCAAACCTATCCTAACCTAAAAAAACCTGACCTAACCTAACCTAACCTAACTTAACTTCACGTAACACAATTAAACTCATTGTGTTTTCCCGTTGTGTTTGCGGTACCGTTTCATTCAGCTTCGGCTTAACCTACATAGAGGTTTAACCTATCCTAACCTATCAAAACCTGACCTACCCTAACCTAGCTGAATGAAATTTAACCACACGTTTAGCTATGTGACCGTACTGTTCGCAGTCTTCAATGTGTGCTATATTTAATAGGTTAACTCGATCTTAACCTACAAATGAATCTAACTTAACATTTAAGACTGAGAACCGTACGCTTACATAGCTACACGTGTGGTTGAATTTCATTCGGCTAGGTTACGTTAGGCCAGGTTTTGTTAGGTTAGGATAGGTTAAGCCTCTATGTAGGTTAAGCCGAAGCTGAATGAAACGGTACCGCAAACACAACGGGACAACATAATGAGTTTAATTGTGTTACGTGAAGTTAAGTTAGGTTAGGTTAGGTCAGGTTTTTTTAGGTTAGGATAGGTTTGACCTCTTTGAAGGTTAAGACCAAGCTGATTCAAAGCGTACCGCAAACACAACGGGACAACACAATCAGTTTAATAGTGTTTCGTGAGGTTAGGTTAGGTTAAGCTAGGTTAGATTCATTTCTAGGTTAGGCTCGAGTTGACCCATTCGATGTAGCACACATTTGCTGCTGGGAAAATATGCTTCCAGAGCTTTACGTGTAGTTCAATAAATTTCTGTTAATTCAGGTTAGGTGAGGTCAGGTTCTGTTGGGTAAAGTTATGTTAAATAAGTTGATATCAGGCAAGGGGTGGTTTTTGATACCGAATTTGAATTCAGCGCCCGAATATCCATAGGAATGCGTGTGTCTTGTTACCAGATCCGCAAACTTTGTTTTGTGTGGCTGTGATAATTAAAATTTATTTGCACTTTCAAGCTCGAGTAGTTTAATGTTCAACGAAAAAAGATAGTAAATAATAATTTTGATCTTAATTTTTTTGTCTACTAGGCTAGAATAATTATTTTTTAATATTGATTCTAGACCAGTAAAAAATAACATTAAAATTATAAATCAATACCTAGTCAAAAAGCTTAGCATCTAAAATTAAAACAAGCAAGTTAAGTGCTTGATTACAAATTTCGTTGGTAAATCATCAGCTTCATCCAGGCTGAAAAGGCATTTAGAAATTCTCTTGTCCTCTGATCATAATTTAGATTCCTTTCAAAATAAATCTAATTTTTAACGAAATGAATCATTCTTTAACGAAATAGTTCAGTCAACAGCAAAGTAACACTTCCTACAGCCAAATACAGTGAAACTCTTCTATAGCGCCAATTTTGGGGGTTGGCGGTGGGTGGCAACTAACTCATTGTAGCCCGCTCCGCAGCACCTGATACAACAACCTGCGGCGCGGCATAAATTCTCGGAAGGGCTATAGTAGGGAGGGCAATTAAAGAGTTTCACTGTAGTAGAATTCTTACCCAGCAGTTCTCTATTTGACCTGAACACAAAGCCGCTGCCGGAAAATGACCATGAAAATATCATACAAGCAGAGATTAGAGCTCACCGACAAGTTTTTAATGAGCATCCTCCATCCATGAAACATGTACTTGTTCCTAGCAATAACCCTGCAGGGCAACCAATAGCTGTACCATATCATCCCATTGATTTTCAAAAATTTCTGAAGACTATTGCATGTGGCAAATTGTTTATAATCAGACTATCATCAATCGATGGTAAGTCAAAAACAATTAGACACGTGTCTCGGCTTTTTTGTACGTGGGCCTTGTATACCGTAGCCGCGGTTGCCGAAGGTCTGCCAAATCACGTGCGGCTACTTTCAACGAGCGCCACTGGTGCAGCGGTAGGGCCTGCCTGGCGACCACGATGCCGCTATTTCAAATATTTTTGTGGAGATTTTTTTTTAATTGTTTGTTGTTGTCATTTTTCGCATTTTAAATATGTATCATAATAACGCTTAATGCTCCCCAGCGATTAGTTTATTTGTATCATCGTAATTTATTGTTATTAACTTATTTCTAGGTGATAAGCGTCGTAAAAACATCACAAACAAACCAGGTTTCGACAACGAACACATTTTATAAGCACAACTTATGTTGTTTATTCCTCAATAATTTAGCTATGTGTGAAAACAAAAATTAATTAAAATATAAGGAATTGAATTGCATACGCTTTATAATATTGAGTAATCTAAACCACCCATGCATATTCCGCCGTTCCTGAAAATTCATACAAAAAAAAACACGTTGCCAAAGTGATGGAAAGTGTCTTTAAGAATAAAAAAGGCTTTTTACCGATTGCAACATTTTGTCTATTATAACGCTAACAAAAAGTTAATTTTAGAAACGGCTTGAAAATACTAACTTATAAGGTACTAATCACAATGTTTAATATTAGGAATAGTAAAATCTATAAAAAAGTTACATTTTTCTTAACTTTTCAGTAAACACACTTATTTTTAGAGACTTTTTTTATAAACCTTTTAAATATGTTCAACTTCACCGGATAGCTCTCACAATTGTACCAGTATAGGCGTAACAGCTATACAAGTATTGCTAAATGTTATATAGATCGACGAAGGATATAAGTTGGTTGACGTGACAATACGTGATATGAAAATTCTTTTACGGTTCTACAAACTAAAAATATACGCGTACACATACACATTCGCGAAACGATGATTTTCTGGATCAGAAGGTCTACAAACGTTGAGATTTGAGAAAAGAGATACGATACGACTCGACTTTTGCAAAAAAAAACTGTTCGAGTAAATGCCGCTTTTCTTACATTCTGAGGTTAGAGTCTTACGTGTAGGCGAAGCAGTGTATTGGTCCCGCGACAAATCAATATAGTTGTCCCACCGATACTGCATGAGTCCAGACACTATATACGCGTACTTAGCTGAACTCTATTTCTATACAGTTCGAGCGGCAATACTGTTTTTTCCGTGAAGGAACATTCTAGTTTACCTTGAAAAGTTTTTTCTAATAAGGCTTTCTTACGAATTGTCAGAAAAAAGCAATTAGGTATCATATAAAGTGGAGGGTAACGAGTTCTGTTTGCAAGGAGTGTGGATTTCGTAGTAAGAGCTGTCAGAAGGTGTGCAGCAAAGAAATTGTATTTAGAAGCCAACTGTTTAGGAGGAACAAATCCAAATTGTCTTAAAAGAAGCCAGATTTAACTTTTTGATAGATTTGCAATTAGATTCATTGTATTCATCCCTAATGCGGATTTGCATCATATTTCTCAATTTACGAAATTCGGTTTAAATAATACTATTTGCTGTTCTTTTAGCCATTCTAAGTTTGTTCTCTCTTTCTTCTATCGAATCTTTTACATAAGAATTGATCCGAGGAGTGGATTTCTTCTTTGCCTTAAGAGTATGGAGAGGCGCTTTGTCAAAGGCTTAAGATAAAAATCTAGTCAGACATTCTATTTATAACACTTTCAGTAAGGATGCTATCTCATTCATAATTAAAGAGGTGCTCAGGAAATTAAATTTGATATGTATTACATCAGAACCTCATTTTAGTAAGCCAATGTTTATTAATTCCTAGAGCTGCTGGCCTACGAAATTTCTCAGAGGGTAGAGGGAGAGAGGCTTGCGAATTTTGCTTGAAAAATACCAGCACGTAGTGGAAAGGTGCTATGGGTGGCTACTCAGTCAAGCATATTGTGCAATATTATGCATTCCAATTAGAAATAGTTTAAGCGCCTCTGACTTTTTTACGTGTTTGAGTGCCCCGATTAAGTAAAAAGGTCGGTGCGAGGCAGCCGCAGACACTGTTATTGAACCAAGAATTAGGTTCAGTAAGATTGCGTATGGAAAGATAAGTTACACTAGAGGAGAAATTAGAGAAGCAATGGTATTGGATGCTGGTAAGATCATTCTTTGCGAGGAATGAAATTGAGTGTCGAGTAAAACAAATCACTGTGTTTAAATCGTCAACAATCATTAAGTAAATCCATGAAATAGAATTATAAGAGTGGTGGGTTGTATTATGCTCAACTATAGATATTCCGGCAGAGAACACAACTGATTTCAAATAGTGGTTACATTTTTTGGTAGCATTACGATCTGCCTTTAGGTCACCGGTGAGTACAATGTTATTGTAATTAGGTATAATGTGCAAAATGTCAGTCTTTACTTCTCAAACACGTCTATAATATGAAAGGAACATGATATAAAGAGATTTTTTAATTCAATGCAATAGCAGGTAAAGACTGAGCGTAAATGTTACAAAATTTTTAAGTTTCCATCGATAAGGTCGTACCTAAAGTTCAAGTTCATTTGAATACAGAAATGTTTTAAATAAATAAATAAATTGAAAAAAACTTTCCATGATACTAAAATAACAAAAACTAGTATCCAAAAAAATCCAGTTCACTTAATTACATTTGAAAACAAGGAAAAGGGCACAGGAACAAGCAAAAATAAGAAAAGCAAGAAGCACCATAAAGCATCATATTCAAAAAGAAGTCTCTCTTAACATAACGGCTTGCAATAATTTTATCCCAGAGTTTTTTTTTGCCGAATTTGGCTAGAATGATCGGGGATAGAGAAGTTAGTCGATAAAGGTGCTTTTATAGTTCGATGTTCGATATTCAAGGAAACATTATTTACCAAAATTTCTATTTGAAAAATGATTTCAAGATATCCGTTTAAAATTCACACCTTTATTGCCCTGTCTTTCTCGAACCACTGATAAAATAACAAAATTGGTTAATGATGAATATTTTATTGTTATGCTAATTTCTGCAATATAAATGTCTCAGAGAAGTGAACTAAAAGCTAGTGTTATTAATCAGGCAATGGTTACAGTACATATGACATTATCTAATGAAGCACCAGCATAATCGTTAACTAAACTGTTAACCAAATCCTGCATTGATATATTAATTAGTTTTCCCCTACAGGGAGAAAATGAGAATCACTTATGCTTTGTTTCATCTTTCGCCACTAACCCTAACTCGACTGGTGAATATAATAATCTATAATTCAAAAATTATTTTTAGCTCTATTTTTATCGAAATTATTCCGGAGTTTAATGGATAAATATCGATAAACATGTTTCTTTATGAAAATAATATTTCTGGATTAAGGGCAAAATTCGCAGCAGGTGATCTTTAACTTTGTGCAGTTTTTGTTCATACGCTCCTGAATATCGATTCAGACCCGACGTCTGATTTCGTGCGTTTTCGGTTTCGTTCGCCTCAGCATCGATCGCGTTGACCGAGCGAG
>NC_046660.1:60011762-60019525 GCF_010883055.1 Belonocnema kinseyi
GAGTTGTTTCTGTCAAAACTGCGCGTTCTGAGTATGTTCGCCCCATTTCGCAACTTGTTCTTTTACCTATTTCCCCCGAATTTTAGTTTTAGTTAAAATTAATATTGTATTATTGCGATCTTTGCGTAATCTCGCAAGGTGGCCGGTATGTTTGGGATTTTCAATAGTGTGCCGTTTTTGTTCATACGCTCCTGAATATCGATTCAGACCCGACGTCTGATTTCATGCGTTTTCGGTTTCGTTCGCCTCAGCATCGATCGCGTTGACCGAGCGAGAATCATATGTTTTCTGATCTCCGCACTGAAAACATTCCTTGCGAAAATCCTCTCATGTAACACCGCTTTGTGTTAGACCGCAAGACTGGTGAATATCAAGTGTACGGCATTTGGTGTTTTCTACAATAAACTTGTTAAACTTGGAGTGATTTCCCTTCTTTTATTTTCAACATCCACTGCTACCGCAAAAAGACAAAACACTGACAAACATAATGCATCTAAGAGAACTCTTCCTTCTGCCTCACCTCATATTTGTGTCAGGTCCAGGTCTCCATGTCATCACAGAAAATTTCTCGAAATATCCACGGCATTTAAAGATTTCATGAAATTCAGATAATATATCAAATATTTCAATGTTTTGGAAGTCGTCCAAGAATGATTTAATTCCCAATATGCTTTGGTTTCTCTCAGACGTAAAAGAAAGTAAGACAACACATCATCTCTCGTAGTACTTTTACATACAGATGATGCTTAGGATATAGGGGACGTTGAAATGATTGTATTGCCTGTTTCACGAAATGTCCCATGTCATCTCTTTCCTGACATCTTGGAGAGACACGCATGTCTATTTCATCCTCAAACCGGATAAGAAGGGCTTTCGACCAATATCTCGCACTTCAAATTTTCCTAAGTTGTTTAAGAGATTGATTTATAGCTGGGAATATTTTTTAGAGGCTGGGCCCTGAGCCATTGGCTACCTGAATTCCAGTTTGGTTTTATAAAGCACAGCTCTTCTATGGAATAAGCAACCTCGGTTGCTGAAGGCATCATGTTGGGCTCTAGCAGGAGCAAAATCAAGCTTGCGCTGACTTCAGACTTCAAGAGCGCGTTTAATGCCATCGCGCCGGGGCCTTTGATTGATGAATTGTGGTATTTAGGGATTCTGGCATGACTGCTCTATCTTGTCCCTTTTTTGGTAAGCACATTCATCCAAATATGTTAAATTACATTGCGTAGTGGGATTCGGGACAAAGAGATCGCGGATGACGTAAATAAACTGGCCTCTATATTTTCCATCATTTCTTTAATACGACTCTCTTTTCGCGATCTTCAAAGGGTTCTCCAAGAGTTTTTGATTTTTGAGCAGGGTTGTGCTGGCCATATGTACGGGTCATCATTTTGCGAGAATAGGTTGGAGTCATTCAGTGGGCAGCGAATGTTGAAGGACGTACAAAGACCTTTCCCATCTTTTGGATCAGTGCAACATTTTCCCATTCTGATAGGAGTAGGCCCGGCACTGCCCGGCTAAAAATTGAACAAAAAAGTTGAGTTCTTTAAGAAATACTCAACTTTGAAACACTTAACGTCGTTAAAGTCTGAGTAGAAACAAAAGTGTAGAAAATTATCCGTAAATTGGAAAGAGGTAACTTTTTTTTCCTTGTCAATAATCAAGTTACTGAGTTTTAGAAAGCGTGACAAGCGTTTATTACTTGACAGATTTTCATTCAGAATAACTTGATTTCGTCATCTATAGTCCCATTTCATCAAATAACTAAAATTGCTCACAATCGGTGCCATTTTTCTGGGACTCAGATTTATATGTTCAAGACAAGAAGTTTGTGACGTCGCGACCTGGTAATTTAATATTTGATTACTAAGTTTCGAGGGGAATGGCCGACGCAGAGCGAGAGTTTGCTTGCTCCAATAACAGCCCATATAATTTATCGCCAACATGGCCGAGTATAGCCGGACCCAGAGTTGTGTGGTCAAGCCTTGAGTCTTCTGACGTCGCGTGTGCAGGACATTGCGCTCGAAGGATAGTAGATGGCAGCATCGTGCGAGTATATAATTAAGCCTGAAACACATGGCCTATCATTATCTCTGATTCTATTCGGTAACCATAATTAAAAACCCCTGTCTATCCTTCAACCTGGCAGGACCCATCCTGGGTTTTTATAAAATTGTTATCAACCTGAAAATTTAGATAGGTGGCGATTTCCATGAAAGCAGACGTTTACGGAGGATTAAAAAATCGTAATCTGTAACAATTTTTGGTAAGAGCTCTCGAATCGAGGTGTGACATTCGCTCTGAAAGTGAGGGATTTTTTGAACCCGTCACAGATTTTATTTGATGTTACATTTTATATTAGTATTCAGTAGTAGCAGATTCTCGATTAGCCTTGAAACGGTTAAATGGAGTAGGCTGTAAGGGTAAGCCTAGGTGACAAATTTTATTTTCTCAATAATCAGTCAACAATAATGGATGTTTACTCAAGATAATCAAATATATGCTCATAAAATGTTTCAAAATATCAAGTATCGGCTAAGTTTAGTAAACCCAACTACTCTTTCCGCTTTGAAGTAAGCGAAATCAAAATATAACCCTTATTCGGCACACTGGGACCACCTGCTCCCCCAGGCTATAATTAATTTGTTTTAAGTACCTAAACGTAGAAAAAGCGGGTCTAGTACGACATTTGGCTAAAGTCCGATCTTGCCACTGTAGCTACAGTGCAGCAGCGTTTTGCTCAAACCATCAGTTTTCGAATGTCATTCGTTCGAAATCGAGTGAGACCGCCTGCACCACAGTGTCCCGCGCATGATTTAATTTCAAAATTTTGAGTGATTTTTTTTTTTACGTTGTTTTTCGACTTAAGATTGAAGAAACAGGTACGTAAAAAATATTTTCCTAATTTTTTGTATACGGTATGTTATGATTAATTACATAATCAATCAGATGGCGTACAATTTGCGGTCTTGCTCTATGCGCGAGGAATTACTCACACAAGATGAGGAGAGGGATTCGGATGGCAGTAAGCATGATTCTGACGACAAACAAAGAAATTATTCTGAAGAAAGTGCAGGAAAAGAAGAAAGCGAAAGCGAGGATATTGATATGGAGGATGCGAGTTTAAATTTACGCCTTCTAGAGGACAATTTTGACAAACTGTGTCATTCCTGTACTGTCACTGGAAGGACACACAGATGGCCATTCAGAATTTTCTTTGGGATTCTTGATCAAGCTATTGTAAATGCAAGTGTTTTGCAGCGAGTACAATATAATACACAAAAAAGATGCGCATTGTATTCCAGATTAAATGATCGAAAAATAAGAAAAGTTTGCAGTAGTTGTATTCACGCTGTTTGCGACTAGCACAACTGCATGATTTGCAAAGATTGTGCCGGTAATGCATAGTAAAATTGGATGATACATTATTTTACATGCTTTTGATAGTTTTCGACAATATTTCGATCAAAACATTATAAAAGTGTTCTTCGGAGAATAAATTTTTTGTAACATTTTGTCAGGAACATGAAGTTCATTTTTTCTCAAAATTCCTACCTTCATTTCTAAAAATAAATACCTTTTTTGAAACAGATTTGCAGGTTATTATTTTTTTCTGAAAGTGATACCTTAGAAGTTGTCTCAGGTGAATTTTGAGTCTTTTTAATCCAAAAATAAAAAAGATATGAATTTTTTGGTGAAATCACCATTTTTCCCTTTTTTTATATCAATTTTTTCATCATACTTTAAAAAGATTTTTAAACATATAACCACGATGTTTTGGAAAAGTAAGCTCTGAACACATCCTGTGCAAAAATGCAACTCAAAATATTAAACGGTTCATTTACAATAATAAATTTTGTCGTTGGGGTGCAGGTTGTCCCAGTGTGCCGAACATGTCTCTCCACAGAAGTGTGCCGAATAAGGCATAAATTGAATATCATGACATTGTATTAATTTAAAAAATAAAGCAATTTCAATTATTTGATTAACTTTTAACGAAAATGATTAAAACAATTAATATAATTTTATATAGTCAAAAAATTAGTAATTAAATTTAAATTAAATTAATTTAGAACACCTATTTGATTTATTTTTTAATTACAAAAAGCAGTAAATTCTAGGTAGGTTCGAGCTACTTTTTGTTAGAATACGTTCCATTTTCAAATCACTTTTTTTGGCGAAAGGGCAATGAGAGAGGGTGAAGTTGGCTTTGACCCACTCTTTCCTTTTTTCTCTTTTTCTTTGTTATGTAATCATATTAAATGATCCGGAGAGAAGTTAAATTAGAAATCTAATTTAAATTTGTAAATCTCTGATTTGTGCATTCTTTTTTTCTGCTCAGTATTTGAAAGGAGTCCAAAAAGGTTTCAAGAGCTATGAAAAATCTCAAGAAATATCATCAGAAGTCGTGTAATTATTACGTTGTTACGCAGCTCCAAGGGATCTTATAATATTTCAATAAAATTTCAAAGAATTTATTGTTAATACAATTTTTCTACGTCTTGTAACATTTTCATCCGATTTTCGATCACAAAACAATATTAATTTCTAGTTTTAAATATATATATTTTTTAAATTCAATTAAACCTTAGCAGGATGTTGGGTTCCAGGAGTCAGTATAATAAATTTTGATTCCTCAAATTCATGTCCTATTCCCGGAATTTGTTGCATTTCTGTTTTGTTCATTCTTGAACTTTTTTTAGATATCATGTTAAATTTCACCCGTCTTTCACCTATACTATATAATCCACGAATAATCTGAATATCCTCATCAAATATAACAACAATGTCAGAACTTAATGTTGATATTACAGTTTGTTCATCGTTTGGTAACTTTACAAATTTACATGCTACTCTCACTTGAAGTCGTGTATCTTCAGGAAAAATGTATCTTTGGAATTGAAACCGAGAGTTTGGATTCTGGCGGGGAATTATAACTGTTCCGATTGGTAAATAAAGTCTGGCATGAGGAGACCTAGCAAGAGATTGAAGTCCTTCAGATGAATAAGAAGGTTCGTATCCAGGAATGCAAGACGTACCAGGAGTACTTTCTCGATGAGGGTAACAGTCGAACATTGGATTTAATTCTGCAAGAAAAAGTATAGGATTAATTTTTGTTGAAGTGTGTTAACTCGAATTTAAGTATATGATCAACTGCTTGTGGTATAATTGTGAGACGAGATTACAGACACTAAGGAAAGCGTTTATTGGAAAATTTTTTAAAAAATTGCAGAACTTTGGAAAAACTCTAGGATCAATTTTGTTACAAGTAATTTCAACATGATGTTCCATCTCGCTCAAAGTTGGGATAAAAAACTCGCCGATTGTTTTTGCCTCAAAATTTTAAAAATAAATGACAGCAGGTGACGCCTCGTACCGCAAATGCAAGGAAAACAATACCTTATGAATTTTCAAGAATTGTAAAAGATTTCAAACGAGTTGAAATAGTTTTGCATACATTTTATAATAATTCCATTAATTTAAAGAAATTTTAAAAGATTTCAGAATATGTCCGAAGATCTGAGAGCATTTTCCAGTTTTTCAAACTTATACGGGGACTTTCAGGAATTCCAGAGGATTTCAAAAGATCTAAGAAATTTTGGAGAATCTCCGAGAATTGTAAAGATTTTTGAAGGATTTTTCAGAGTTTCGCTAGATTTCTAAGAATTTTAACAGACATTAGGGACATCAATGGATTTAATAAAATTTTCACATGCATTAAGGTATTTCAAGAAAATACGATAGATTTTCAAGATTTAAATTGCTTTTAGAGCAGCTATAAGGATATTGATTTCATTTTCACTTTTTACATTAACTTGTTTAATACTTTTAACAAATAAATTCAATGCTGATCATTCTATAATAGGTTATAATTTATTGATCTTCTATAATGAATTTTCTATAATCGCAAAAAAGATCATAAGATATTCATTACGATAAAATAATTATTCCGTCTTAATGATACACATAAAATTGGGTTAAATCTCTAAAACAATAATTATTAGTTGGCCCTTGTTGTAATTATGATTTTTCTTCCATTCTACAGGAATATCTAGATACTTTTCCGTAGAAGTATGCTGTTACATAAGCTTATGTGTTAGCATACTTCAAAGGGAAACAGCCCATAAAAGTATGCTTAATGGCCAATAAAATTCCGGTTTGTTATCCTTTTTCAAAATTTTATTCTTTAAAACATTTAGGTCAAGGTAAGTTGCATTCATGATTAATACTATTGTCACCTTGATCGTTCGAATTTTCGTTACTTCTTCCAAAATGTTTCAGAAAGTCCCTCGTTTTAGGCGGCATGCCTGTTGATATTTCTGTAAAAATACAAATCAAATATCTGAATTTTTAATGTGATCAATATCTTACACATAAGAAAACTGAAAATCGATTGAGACATTTCATTCTGGATGAGTCAGTTACAAGCTATTAAGATTACCAGTATATTGAATCGCTGCCATGTAGAAAAATGACAATATATGTTTCGAGTGTAAATTATACTCGCATTTCAACATAATTTGTGAGATGAAACTTAAAACAATAATAATTATTAAAAAAAGCTTTTTAATACACGTAAGTTATAAACTTTAAATTGTGAAAATATTAGTAATAGAAGGCGACTGTCCAAAATTCTGAAATTTATTTAAACAATGATAGAAGCGAATTTTTAAAGCTTTCAAATTGGTTACGACACCTCCAACATAATTTATTTAGAAGTGATTATTTAAAAAAATATATTTACTTAACTTGTTTTACCTTACTTTAAATTTAAAATAAAAATTCAAAATACTAATATTTGCACAATTAAGTAACGCGGAATATACAAGGTGGCTATTTTAAAAACTTGTTCAAATAATCGAAAAATCCTTTTTTTGCACTTTTCTTCCTAAAAGATTTCGTAAATGTAGAAAACTATAAGGTTTGGAGTTTTACATCGAAAATTTTGCATCGAAAATTTTGCATTTTGCACTTGAAAAAAAAATTCGACAAAAATCAATCAAAATTGAATCGTGTGAGGCATAAACTTTGCAATCAAAAAAGTCTAAAACGCTACATACCATGAGAAAGTTAAAAAATCTTTCCAATTATTATTATACCTGAGTAGAAATGAAGTCATTTGAATAATAATAATAATAATAATAATAATAATAATAATAATAATTGTGTATTATTAAATAATTTATATAGTAATAATATATAAATTCATTATTGTATAATATATGTTCCAAGTTACTCAATATAAAATATTGATAATAACTTATTACTTACTTACCAAAAAAATTAAAAATTGCTTCACAGGCTAAGGCCAGTGCAAAAAAGATTCTCATTTTTTTAAGGATTGGAGAATCTGATTACGCGCAATTATGAAAATAGCGTCGCTAATGAATTATCAGATGATACGTGGCTATATACTGTTCGCAGATATCCTGCGGCTTGATAGGAAAACAAACTTTATTTATTATCACCTATAATAAAATTTAATAAAGTACCGCAATTTAAAAATACGAGAAATTGTTTTAATTTATAATTACATGAAAATTTGTTCAAAGTCTCTAAATTCCAAGAAAAGCGTGTAGCTTTTATGTAGAGATCTTGTTTTTAATTTTAATTTATATTAAAAGTTTCAGTTTTTTCAACAGTGAAAGATTTTTAAAGGAAAATACGAGGGTGGATTGATAAGTTTCCGGCCTGACCAAGAGATGGCGCCACTAGGCCTACCTTGAGGTGGCGTTCTATAGTACCATCCTTAGATAGCT
>NC_046660.1:60019625-60027944 GCF_010883055.1 Belonocnema kinseyi
ATGCTCGGAGTTTGAAGAAAAATATGCTATCAAAAAAAATGTTTGTTAAATTATCGTTCTCTCCGCCGAGGCTTGGATTGCTCACTATTATCAAACTCACAGGCACCCACACGCATACATATTCCGGGTTCCACTGATATAAATCTTGATTAATCACAGAAATGATTAAGATTGGTAAAAATAAACAATCGAATAAAAAAATGGTTTTTTGGCACAATCATGTTTAAACTGAAAATATGCGGGCAGATAATAAAAATTTGTTTGATCGAAAAGATATTGATTGATTAGTTATTGTCACAATATAACTTTTTCACGCAGAAAGAATGAAAATTTCTATAAGACTTTAGATATATTGAATTTTTATTATTTTTAGTATTTTTTACCAATGGTATTCAAGATAATCGCCGAAGATGAGAACAGAGTATCAATGATCCTCATTCCAGGACCATTTGTCTGGCCGCACCAGACATACAAATTTAAGTTTACGGCCAAATATTTAGTGCAGAACTTGTTAAACTTGTACTACCAGAATTAGGATTTGTGCATCACCAGAAGTACCTGATTTCTGAGAGAAACACTGGCGAGGACAGTGAAAGTTTTCGCTGGCCCCGTCATTACCAAAATCAACTTTATATGGGTGCATTATTTTCATCTTAATTTTTTAAAATTTGTGCAACCAACTTCAACCCCTAAAAACCTCCCCCTGTTAGGCAAACACCACGGTGGGGCCAGCTAAATCTTTTCTGGCTCCAAAATGATACATACAAGGCTGTGGTCGAGACAAGGCCTTAGAAAGGCTCACCTCTTAAGGTGGGTGGAGTTGAGTGTCTCCAGAAGGTGGTCATGGCTACGGCGTGTTTCCCAGGTAAAATGGAAGACTCGTATCTGGTCCTCCAGTGGCTAGAGGAATTCAATCCCACACTTGACGCAACATCCTGACGGATAGTCAGACACGATAGGCCTCAGGTAGAGGACACAGCGGGAGTAATCAAACATCTCCTAGTTGTGCAAATTTTTCAGTCGCAGATGATGACGCTTGCAGTCCTCAACCACAGGACCTCGTACCTCTTTAAACAGGTCAACTTCTAGGCTGCCAGCCAAGGGCAGGAGAAGCCTGCAGGTGGACAGAAAGATCGCAATCAGACCTAAATGATTTCTCCTGGTCTAAACATTACCCAAATTAACTTGCACAGCAGCAAAGGCGCCTCTGTTGTTTTGCGGAGGGTCATGGCTGTAAGGCATACAGGTATTCAACTAATCCAGGAACCCTGGTTAGTGCGAGATACCATTAGGGGTTTAAGGTGGCTGGTTTTTGTTACAGGGACCACAAGGTGGCCAATCCAAGTGCTTGCATACTGTTGAAGGGAGTCAGCGTCGTCCTGCTGTTTGAGCTATGTTCTATAGACATGATGGTGATAGTCACGAATCTTAAAGGAATAGGAAGGCTAGTCATGACACCGGATTACTTTCTATATGCCAGCAATACCAATCCACCAGTGAAGGCACGTACACTGGTGGAATATTGCAAGGTAGGGGTTCTTCATCTTGCTAACTTCCACTTTACTTTGTTAGGCAGCACGGACATCAACTCAAGAGGTATTGAACTACTGGAATATCTAATAACCACTGACTTAGATATTCTTAACCCTTCAGCTGCTTGTTGTACCGTATGGTACCACACGTTTGATCTCTCTTAAATGAGTTAATTCAGTTAAGTTTAAATTATTTAGTTAAACTATTAGTTATTTAAGTAATCAGTTAAATTAGAAAATGAACTAATTTATTTAAGTTACTTAAAGTTATATACCTGAAGTGGAAAAGTGGAGAGTCTCAGATAAACCCACTCCCTTAGAACACTCACCAATAGAGTTTGAGTTGGAATCCACTGCATCCGCCGGCCCTAAATGGGAGAGAAATCTAAGAAGAACGGACTAGGGTCAGTTTTCGATGCAACTAAGAAGTGTACTTTTAGGGGTGCCCAGTTCATCAGAGACGTGGATAATGGATCAAAGTAATTGCCGACCTCAAAGAATCCGCAAGGCGGGGAAGACACACTGGTGGAACGTGAAACTCGAAGTTGAGCAAGGTTGAGCAAGGAACATCAAAATGAGCGGGGTTTGATCTCTGTCTGCAGACAGACTAAAACACTATTAGTCTCCTCTATCGTCTGTGCAGAAAGGATAAGGAGACTTCCTCTCATATCCTTTGTCACTGCCTGGCCGATGCAGGGAAATGTGTAGCACTCACAGGTAGTTTCTGCATCAATGGGTCTGGAATATCAGCAAACAGCGCGGCTGCGTTCCTCTCCCTATAGAGACGGCTATGGATCCGACTATGGGGCCACGCTGAAGGCTTATAAGGGGAGCCAATGTGATCACCCAAGCATCAGGGATTTTTACGGTCTTAATTCAAAATAATAATAATAATAATAATCGACCTGAGCGGTCGTGACCTTTAAATGGCTGCCAGCTCAGGGTCAAGATCAAAGCTTAGATTCCCGTCAGCGCGTGATAATTACATAAGCTTGTCCACTATAGAATATTTTAAATAATGATGTTCCTATAGCCATCAAAACATTGCTTGAGTTAAAATGACCTTAGGTTGACCTTTAAAGTTATCCGGAACATATGAGATAAGTCAGGGGTCTCCACAATCCACAGATGCAGCGTGACCTATGATCCCTTGACCTTTCTGAACATCTACCAATTTTTTTTATAGGAAATTGAGATTAAATTTATGATCCCACACAAAAAAAAAATCTCAGTTGGAAGGGCTCGGTTCTAAAAGTTGAACCTGGAGGAGCTTTTTTCGGTTATAACTTAACGGAACTTGTAATAAAGAGATTTGGTTTAAAATATTAAAAATTTAAACGAACTTATTTCGGATAGTTGTTTCTAAATGTATTTTTGCAACAATAATATTGCAAATCTTACATTAAATTTTGCATTAAGAATTTAAAGCGAATTAAACCGTTCAAAATGGAATTACTAAAAAAATTCAAATTTTGAATAAAAATAATTTTCAGTTCGAGGCGACTTAAGTTTCAAATGTTCCAATTATAAACTTATCAATTTCTTTATAAAAAATAAATAATCCCAAATAAATTAAAAGCATTTGTTGATTAATATTTTATTTTTTAATTGAATACTCTCTAAATATAATTATTTCTGATTGAAATTTCGAAAATAAAATATTTTTAAATATTGAGCGTCAAAGCTGCTGAAATTGTAGGATTTTAAATTATTATTTAGCAGAAAATGTATGTACTTTGTTAAAAATTCGCCTTTTTTATTGAAATTAATGTTAGTTGAAAATTCAACAATTTGGATAAAAGTTTAAGCATTTTGTTGAAAATTATTTTGTTTAGTTAAAAATTGGACTTTTTAAATTTAAAATCGGTTATTTTGTGTAATTTTTCCGAAACAGTAAAAAGATAGTGTCATTGTTTCAAAAAAGTGTAAAATAGTTTAATAATGTGAGAAGTCGGAGGCCTGTAGCTAGGAATTCAGTCACTGTTGAAAATTAATACAAATATCTAATTATTCAAATTAGGAGTATTTCAAATTTGTTAGTCTTAAAGATTTTAGATTATACATAATCTCTGTCAAGTATCTTCTCCGAGGAGTTTTAATAGTAATTTATTTGTTTTTATCTGCTAGATTTGATAATGTTATAAATTGTAAAGGTCCATTTAACAACTTTTATAAACACTTAGTATTTAAAAATTGATTATGATGGATTTAAAAATGGCTTTTTTTAATATCAGGACTATTATTTTAAATTACTTTATTTAATTAGAATAAAAATTGCATGAATTATTACATTTAATATTATTATAGTAACAAAAACTAAACATTGTTTAATTTAATTCGTAATTCTCAATTTTACCGTGAAGATTCCAATTTAAGCGTGAATTTTCCAATTTAATGATGGGTCTCGAGTTTGAGGGTTCTAACGGGCTCAAGTCAGGTGAAGGATTTTGACAGTTCTGGGCCAGAGCCGAGTAGCTCCGACCTACTGGCCTGGGATCGCTAGTAGACACCAGGATCGCTCTTTGGAGAACCCTGACCTAAGTGCGTATATGAATATAAAATGTCCCGTTCTTTCGATTGCCGGTGTCAAAAAGGGGCGTGTCCGATAAAAAAAAAAGTTGACCTTGAAACAACAATGCAGTTCATCCTTCAGGTAAAAACTAAGGTCACCATCAGGTTCCTCGTTAAATATTACTACGGGAATGACCATGCCCTTTGTGAAAAATAGCACACTTAAGAAGATACAGGCGTGTTTCGCACTGTGCTTTTTGAGAAAATTCAATAAAGTCGCTGATTACAAACTGTTAGTGGAAATATGAGAATTCAAAATGGCAGATTCAATATAGCTCATATTTTCCAACTTTTCAGTTGAAAATTACCCGAACTAGTCTGATCAGCTTGAAAATGATAACTCGAGGTTTTTCATGAACGCTTATCAAGAATCTACAATCAAAGTATCGGAATTCGATATGGTGGATATAATATGGCAGCTATAATTGGCGGAGGGGATTCTCATGAATAATGTTCATAGGGTAGGAAAACGTTATTTGTCTCGTACTAAACAATCAAAATACAACCATCGGAGCCAGAGCATAGCCTCACTTGCAATTGTTTATCATAAACAGGAATTAATGAATGTCCAGTCGGTATTGTGGTCACACTCGAAGCAAAAAAAATTGTTTTTTAAGCTTTCTTTGAGATCTGCTATGTATTTGTTTGGTGTAATGTAAGCTGGGCATATGTTCCAATTTATTCTTTACCCTTTTGTAGAGATCCTGTGATGTCAAAATTGCTTCATCCTATGATTTAGCTTGAATACAAGCACACGCGGCCTCCCTTTTGAAAGTGGCACCAATATCATCGCATGCACCTTTGCCATGGACGGTAGCTTGAAAGTGCCATTCACCCTCTATATCGAAATCTTCTTTAATTTGGATCAAATTTATCATTTGAAAACAATTTTTCAGACAACAGCACAAGACTAAAGTGCTTTATTTCTGTACCATATCTGTAATAGAATGGTGCAGGGTGGACTGTCTACTGATCATTATTGTAATGAAATACACTCACATACACTATAGATTACTTACTATATTTTTTGTTCTTAAAGAATTTGATTCATGTAAGCAGAAAATTCTTCAATTCCTGGATATGATTTGCTACAGCGAGCACCGACCACTTTGATCTTCGTTCTGCTGTTTAAATTATTCATGCAATTGTTTTATATAAGAAAGAAGCATTTGCTTCTGCACCTTCTTTTTCGCCATAAGCTCTTACGATTACCGCATTCGTACAATTTGGCATCACTCTACTATGAATGTCCTCTTCATAGAGCTGGAGAAATTTTTCAGTGGTACTCTCCGGTAAATCTTTGCCAATTTTGGAAACAGAAATCGCCAGTACTTCTATTGATTTTTTCAACATTTTTGCTTTTTGATCCATTCTCTTAGACGTACCGAATTTGGAACATATTTTACGAATTAGCTAGCAATTAGAAGATACTGTAAGGATGGTCAGGCGGAGAAGATCATTTGCCGACAGGCTAGAAAATTTAGATCCTGTATCTGAATCTATTGCTGCTTCAGATATAGTACATATTCGTGAATTTTTAGGTAAATGTAGGAATTTCTCGAAAATTCCTTTTAAAGGTTTTCTTAAACGCTTACCGATATGTCCATTGATATTTAAAGGATTAGCGCATATATCTTGCTTATCTTTTAGAGTGGAAGAACCAGAATTATTTTGATTAGTCTCCATGGTTCGACAGAAAAACAGGAATTTTTGGCTTCTTGGGGCAAATAAGGCACAATTGTCGAGCGATCTGGAAAGAAATCACATTAAATGATAATTGATCACTACCTGGAGAAACAGGATTAATTGAAATCAGTCACCACGACTGACAAACCACTGAGAAACGACACACGAACATTAAACAATTGAAGATCAAATAAGAAGCAACTTACGATAGCAAACTCGTTTGGTAGGGAGGCCAGACTTCTTTTAATGAGCCACAACGATTGGAATGAACAAATCGGAAATTTCGATCGTTAGTGGTAGCTTAGTATTTTTATGACAAATGACACACAAACGTCAAACAATTGAATGGTTGGCTACAATAACGGTGTACTTGCGTTTTAGAAGTAACTTGTTTTTCATTTTTTCTGTAGACAGTTTCATGAAAAACAAATGAAGAACAAGTGAGTTCGGAAAATACAAGAATAACTTTTTTGAACTCATCCATTAAATTAAAGAACAAATGAAAATTGGTTAGAAAGAAGTCGAGAGTTCTCTTCGTAAGCTACTACACGATTTTCATGAACAATCGAAGAATGTTTCTACATTTCATTTAGTTCTAGATTGATGCTTTGTGCTGAATGGCACACAAACGTTGAATAATTGAAGAACAAATGGTAACTACCATTCTGACCACAGATTCGTCATCAGCACACAATGGGAAAAAAATCACTTTTTTGGTTCAAAATAACGTGCAGCCCACAAACCTTGGCCGATTTGGGCAAACAAAATTTGAAGGAAAAAAGCTGATAAGATTTCTAAGACATATGGAGAGCCTGATTTTTGAATTAGTTTTTCAATTTTTTATAAATAAACAAATAAGACGATCAAAATGGCCATTTTTGTTAAAGTTCGCCAGTGATCGTCAATAACAGGAAGATTGTTGCAATCGCCCAAGTTGCATAGAGTAACATTAGTTAAAGATGTTCCAATATTCGACAATGAACAAAAAATTTTTGGATAAAAAAATTTTAGCAAAATTCATAATTTGCTGATTAAACTTATAATTTTTTAAAATAAATGTAGCAAGCAACTGCATTTTTCGGACAGTTTTTGGCAGTAAAATTCGGTTTCTTTAATAACAGTCTTTTCAGTTGTGAACTTCATAACAAATTCGGCAGCATCTACAATAAGTTAATAAATTTAATGATTTCTTTAAACAAATTTAATTAACAAATGCATTGATCGGACATCTGTCGAGAGAAAAATGCTTTTTTCCATTTCAACTTTTTTCATTTGAAACCTTATGATAACTTTAGCAAAATTCATAATTTATTCATCAATTTTGTGATTTTCTTAAACAAATTTAATAAACAAATGCATTAATGGTGCAACTGTCGACGCAAAAATTCGTTTTTTTTCGATGTCAGTCTTTTTAATTAGGAACTTTATGATGATTTCAGCAAAATGTATAATTGGTTGAGATATTTTATATTTTTTTAATTAAATTTAATTTGAAAAATTCATTATTTGGGCATCTGTCGATGAAAAAATTATTATTTTTCGATATGAGTCTTTTTAATTGGAAACTTAATGATAATTGTCGGAATATTAAAAATTAGTGAGTAAATTTGATGATTTCCTTATAACAGTTCAATAAGCAATGCATTATTTGATCATTTCTCTATGGAAATACTCGTCTTTTCCAATGTCAGTGTTTTTATTATACTGTACCATAATAATTCAGCTTGGATTTCTCTATTCATTTTATTTTTGTCCTCTAGTCTTTAATTCATTAAAAATATTTCTAGCAACTTCTAAGATTCTCTTTTGTTATTATGTGGGGACCCCACTCCACGGACTATTTACTATGTTTAAATGTCAACAGTTTACATCCTGACAGTTTTTAGTGACAATATGAACCGTTATTATTAAAATTATTATTACAATGAATAGAGCGAAGGAAACTTTGAAAGGCATCACAAATTGAATTGCGCATTTCATGAAATCATCAAATGTAGAAATGAGTAGTGGGGGTGAAGGGGTTATAGCGTCGTTCTCACTATCGGAGGAAAAACGTACTCAATAATGGGAGTTTGCAGTACTGAATTTCGCAGTGCCGCGACTGGAGTGTATTTTCTTTTGCATTTGCATTTTGCGGTGCTATAAAATAAAACAGAAAGTATTATCGTCAAAGATAGTAATTTGAATTCTTCTCTATTTTAGCAACATTTCCTATGAGACTAATACGTTATGCTGTTCAGAAATCCGTCATAGGCGAATATCAAATTCCTTTCTAAGAAGTTTCTTCTAGGTACGTTGAAGCATCTAATATTTTCTTTTTTCTTTTTGCTGATTTAGAGTTTTTGTTCTTTTTGCTCCTGTTCTTTCGTTCGTGTTAATTATACAGGCCAACAATTCTCAGAACCAGAGACCAGACCTACTAAACCCTAAGGTTTTTGCTGCGCTGAATCCGAATCTGACCTCAGAAAAATTCCATCACCCTCAGTTTTCGAGATATTCTAACCTAAAAGGGTCAAAAACCCGTTATTTT
>NC_046660.1:60028044-60031298 GCF_010883055.1 Belonocnema kinseyi
GGCATACCATTGGAACGTGTGGGCAATATCGTGCATTCAGTTTTGGGCATGAAGAAGCTCTGCGCGCGATGGGTGCCGCGTTTGCTCACAGTGGACCAAAAATAAATTCGTGTGACAACTTCCCAGCAGAATTTGGCATTATTTCCGCGTAAGTCGACCGAGTTTTTGTGCCGCTTCATAACCATAGATGAAACCTGGATCCACTACTACACTCCTGAGTCAACGCAACAGGCAAAACAGTGGGTTCCACCGGGCCAAATTGCTCCGAAGCGTCCAAAAACGCAACAATGGGTCGGAAAGGTTATGGCCTCCGTATTTTGGGATGCACATGGCATAATATTCGTGGACTATCTTGAAAAAGGTAAAATCATAACCGGAGCATACTGTTCATCATTATTGGACCGATTGAAAATCGAAATCGCCGAAAATCGACCGCATTTGAAGAAGAAAAAACCGCTTTATCATCACGACAATGCGCCTGTTCATTCATGCTTAGTTGCACAAGCAAAATTGCATGTAATCGGCTTCGAATTGGTTCCTCTGCCACCGTGTTCACCAGACCTGGCCCCCAGCGACTATTACTTGTTCCCTAACCTGAAGAGATGGCTCACCGGTAAGCGTTTTTACTCAAATGAGGAGCTCATAGTTGAAACTGAGGCGTATTTTGGAGACCTTCCGATCGAGTACTTTTCGGACGGTATCAAAAAGTTAGAAAATCGTTGGACTCGCTGTATCGACCTAAAAGGAGAGTATGTTGAAAAATAAAACCGACTTTGGCCAAAAAAACGTCTCCGTGTTTCATTTTTCAGGGACTTATCAGACTGCCTAGTACTTGCTCATGCATAAGTAGCCTACACAGTATATTGGACCCAGTACTTTCATTTTTCAAATGGTTATCGTTTCTGCACATTCTGAACAGTTTTTACAGTCGCGTTTAAAATAAGTTGTCTGCATGCGCCATTATAACTCTGACATCATGAATATCCGTGCATTAGATTTTTCTTCTTGACTGAATTTCTGATTATACCGACTCTGGTCAGATGCACCAACACAACCATATTTGTAGAGACATTTTGTTGCAACGTTCTTTTGTTTTGGCAAATCAAGCGGCAAAATATTAGGGATTTACAACATATGCCTCACTGTGTGATCCCACAATTTTTGTAAATGCACTCGTAATAACAGTCACCGTCATTTCCCTGCTATATTCAGCTGGAAGACATTCGTTCTTAGCGTCTTCTAGATTCACATAAAGAGAAAAAACCTCTGCATTTTGTAACCTTGCTTGAATCTGGATAGTACCGTTTTGGTGCTTCTTAAGTTTTGTATCATCAGCTAAGGCGATAGCTTCTTCTAAAGTAAAATGTATAATCTATTCATTCGTAATTTGTTCAATATCTATAGCACTGTCGGTGATGAATTTTTTTATTTCCTTGGCCAAGTGTTTTCTACCGTCAGAGTACAAAGTGTTTAGAAAGGCATTTTTAATTACAATAGGGGAGTAACTGTCCACAAGTGAGAGCGTTTTTCGTCTTTTGGTTGATTTTGAAACACTTTCAAAATCTTCCGAAAATTTTCGGCCTACTTTTGCACGATGAAGTTCTATTACAAAGTCTGACACTAACCATTTTTAGTTTGACTTATCCGAATTTCCTGAATTGTAAAATGAATTCTTCCCTTTTTATTAAATTTAACATAAAGTATCGCAACCATTTTTCATGCATTACATTTTGTTGTTTACTGTTTAAAGAATGACAAAAACTTAAGCTTTTTTCGAATTAATCATTTAGAACGCAGGACGAAACATTGCTAAGAAGCTCTTTTTTACATTCTCATAATTTATGATTGAGAAAGTATTAGAAATGTCGGAAATTTGACATTACACTTTTTCAACGGATCTCCACGTTTCGAGACCCCCTGAATCCGAAAATCAGGTTTTGACGATGGCGTCTGTCTGTCTGTCCGTCCGTCCGGCCGTCCTTCCGTAACACGATAACTCTCGAAAAAATGAACGAATCAAATCCATCTTTGGCACACTTTTTCCAGGTCCTAAAAGAAAGGACGATTTCGTTAACCAGCCATTTCTGAATTTGAAAATTCTATGTACGGATATTTATAGTATTAAAAAAACAATTTATCCTAATGACTTTTTTAGATAAAAAGAAAATTCTCAGAGTTATAGCGTTTTCAAAATTTTTTTAATCAACGGAAAATCAAAATTTGAAGCCGAAAAACGCACGATATGAAAAAAAGTCAAGAAAAGAAAAAAATTTCTTTTTGAAATCCCTACAAGATTATCATAACCAATTTTTGGATTTTCTTCCAAAATCGAAAATTCAAATTTTGATTGCACAAAAAATAATGGAATATAAAAAATTCCATTTTGTGGACAAACTATGTAGGATACAAAAAAAGATGAATTAACAAAAATGGTTATCCTAAAAAAGATCTACAATTTCGTTAAGAATTACTTCTTGATAGGACGCGTACTTTTTGTTTTATTCGTGAAAAATAACGTTGAAAAAAGTAAGATAAAAAAAATGTGTGGAAAAACGACGAAAGTTACGAGAAGAAAAATCCAACAAAACCTGTTTACAAATGTCTGTCGGAAATCGAGCGCGCAGCGCGAGTGTCACGATGAGAATGTGTACGTCAAAGCCTACAGAGCTTTGAGAAACTTAATCTTTGAGTATACTTAATTAAGTAGAAAATTCAGAATATGAAGACGCATATAAATACTGCCATCTAAAAGAGATCTTTTTCATAAAATTTTTTTCAAGCATTCCAAACGCAAGGAATAAATATCCGAGCGCGAAGCGCGAGGTAACCTATTATCGAGCGCGAAGCGCGAGATTCATCTGCTGCGCACCCTAGGCGCGCTCAAACTTGCGAGCGAAGCGAGCCACGCGCCATGAGAATGTGACCGCGAAGCGGGCAGATTTTTAGTTTGCGAACAATAACACAGGCCGACAAAATTTGACAAATGTCCGGAACCAGAGACCAGACCTAGTATACCCGAAGGTTTTTGCTGCGCTGAATCCGAATCCGGCCTCAGAAAAATTCCATCACCCTCAGTTTTCGAGATATTGTAACCTAAAAGTGCAAAAAACACCGTTTTTTTGCTATATTTGAGGTTACATAGCATTTTGAAGAAATTTTTTTTTCAAAAACGGGCGAAAGCATCACAAAGGAGCACCCTTGCCCTCTGAAATCCATTTTTCAGATTCAAGATAGCTTTTTTTTCATCGATATAT
>NC_046660.1:60031398-60066643 GCF_010883055.1 Belonocnema kinseyi
TCGGATATCGTTTTCTTGCGAAGATAGTAGTGTTTGATCAAAACTCGAAACTCAGATTTTTCCATATTAAAAAAAACTCGGAGGTTAGTCGCTTCTCAGTGCAGTAACTTGTAAATGCGTAAACGTAAATGGATGAAGTTTTGAATTTGCAGAATTTTCAGGTACTTATCAGACTGCCTAGTATTAGAGACAAAGGAACGTGCGATATCCGAAGTAGATTTCATGAAAAAGAAAATATCAATACTTGTTCCAACAAAAATCAAGGCTCCCAATAGCCGTTGCATAATAACTGTCACCCATGAGTTTGTCTTAACTATGCTAGATGGAAAGGTTTGTCAACATCTTCCCGAAACTCCTTCGCCTGCCAAAAGCTACGTTTGTGGTGTACTGAGATTGAAAAAAAAAACTTTTTTGTCGACAAATACCCGAATAATGCATATGTTTATCAAATCTGTTTGAAACGTCATAGAATTTATTAACTAAGTATGATTGGAAATTAAATTTTCATTAAGTTCCCAATTAAAAAGAATGACATCGAAGAAAACATAATTTTTTGATCGACAGATGCCCGAATGATGCATTTGTTTTTGAACACATATAAAATTTATCAAACAATTAAGAATTTTGCAGAAATCATCATGCAGTATCCCAATTAAGAATCTGACATAAAAAAAAAACAATTTTTACGTCAACAGATGCCCGAATAATACATTTGTTTTGAAAAATCATAAAATTGATCAACTCATCTATAATGTTGCAGAATAATTCATTTGTATACTTAATTTGGTTAGAAAATCATAAAATTGACATTGATGACATTCACACAATTCACGGAATTCAGAGAAATGAAGGAATTCGCAAAATCTATGGTATTCGCGAAATTCCTAAAATTTTACAGAAGTCACGGAATTCGCATAATCTATGGAATTCAAGGGACTCGCGTGATTTATGGAATTCGCGGAATTTATGAAATTCAAGGACTCAAAGAAATTCGCGAAAATCACGTTATTCGCGAAATTCATAAAATTTAAGAAATGGTCGAAATTTATGGCATTAATAAAATTCCCAGAATTATTCAATGGCATTGAAGAAATTCCAGGAATGCCCGAAATTCATGGAATTAACAGAATTTATGGAATTGAAGGAATTCCTAGAATTCACGGAATTTATAAAATTCACAAAATGCATGAAATTTTCGGAATTCACGTAATTCAAAGAATTAAAAAAATTGAAGGGCTTTACGGAATTCGCGGAATACGCTTACTTTCCGGAATTCATGGATTTCAAGCAATTCGCGAAGTGTACCGAATTCATGTAATTCGTGAAATTCGTGGAATCGAAGAAATTCGAGAAATTCGAGAAATTCTTGGAATTGCAGGAAGTCACGAAATTTATGAAATTTTGCGAATTGTATGAATTCCGTGAATTCCATGCATCCCGCGAAATCCATGAATTCCGTTATTTCCATAAACTCCATCTATTCCATGAGTTCTGTGAATCTTATGAAATTCATGAATTATGTGATTTCCATAAATTCCGTGTATTCCAGGAACACCGTGAATTCAAGATTTTCCCGCGAATTCCAAGAATTCTCGAATTCTATTATCTAGGTGAAGTGCATTATTTTCGTAAATTTCTTAAACATTATCAATATCTTCTGTTCCATTCAATCTTTGGATCCCAATAAGTCGTTGAATTCCGTGCATTTTTTATTTCCATGATTTTTTTGAATGATGTGCATTCCGTAAATTCCGTGAATTTGCTGATTTTCTTGAATTTTATGAATTCCGGAAATTCCGTGGATTCCCTGATTTTCTTGAATTCCGTGAATTTCCCGAATTCCACGCATTCATTGACTTCTTTGAATTCCATGAATTCTTTGAATCGGGGGAATTCCTTGTAGCCCGTTAATCCTATGAATTCCGCTAATTCCATTGAATCCATTCTGGGCCTTATATGAATTCCTTGAATTTCTTTTATTCTGTAAATTCTATAAAATTTTCGAATTATTTAAATTCCACGAGTTCCTTGAATTCTATAAAGACGGTCGTTATACACTATACCTTACAAAAGTTTTAATTTCATCAGGAATTTTTTTGCCAGGAATACGTTTTTTGAGAAATGATTTACATTTTTTTTTAATTTTTTGCTCCCACTGGTGTCGACTTTCTGGCTACTGGACATGTATTATAAAATTCCAATACATATGATGTACAATATCAATGCCAGCATCAGGAAACTACAACATTATGTATTCTAGCGTTACCTTACGTTTTGGAAATAAGAGTTTAATACATGTATTGGAAGTTTCCATTATAAATTTTTAACAGTGTAATTAAAAAAGTTTACACAGAAAAAATTTAATTTTTCTGTAGACAAATGCCTGATTTCATTTGTTCATTAAATTTATTTGAAGAAATCATTAAATTTATTAACTCATTATGAAGATTGCTGAAATTATCATGAAATTCCCTACTGAAAAGACTGGCATTAAAAAAACTGAATTTTTCTGCCGACAAATGCCCTAGTAATGAATTTTTTCATTAAATTTGTTTTAGAAAATGATAAGACTACATATAAACTAAATATATAAACTAAATTATAAGGTTCCTAATTTAAAAAAGTTAATATCAAAAAAACCTAATTTTTATCTCGAAAAATGCCTGATTACTGCATTTTTTCATTAAATTTGTTTATCCTTTAAACAATTGTAATCTTAAGAGGAAATTTGTTAAATATAATAGTGTTTCCATTCGAATTTCTTGCAATATAACTTTGAAAACATATCATCATGGAAAATCGTAGGAAACATTTTTTCAACAAGTATTTTGTTTACAAATTTTTGTTTTGTTTATTGTATAATTAATTATCATTATATTATTAATAATTATTGTGTAATTAATAAATAATATAATTGTTTATTATATAATTATATAATATTAAATTAATAATTATAATTATAATTAATTATTGTATAATTAATTAACATCTTAAGCTGATGTTACTCTACGCAACTTATACGATTTTAACAAGTATCCTGTTATTGACGAGCACCCGGAACGTCAAATATAAATTTTTTTTCGTCATATTTGTTTATTTATACAAAAATTGAAAACCTAATTCAAAAATTAGGCTCCATAACTCTCTTAAAAATGTTATCAGCTTTTTTGAAATTTTTTTGGTTCAAATCGGTCAAAATTTGTGGGCTGTACGTTATTTTCAACTAATAAAGTCATTTTTTTTCCACTGTGCGTGGCTGTGCGGCCTGACGCACGAATTTACTGATAATTGGGTCCCTCTTCTATTTTTGTTGTCTCCATAACTTTGGCGAAAGCGCAACTAAAACTAAAACTTCTAATAACGGCAGCCACGGGAAATGCTAAGGAGGGGGCACATGACATAACCATGGTGCGGTCTATGCGACCGCACGGCCATATCTGAATGTTTAAAATTCTTGACAACTGTACGATTCATCTGCATCTTTATTCATACGAAACTATGTTTTCTTTGTTCAAGATTAATTCTTTTTCCGTTTAGGTGATATGTAGAAAAGGCATTTTTAATTTTTTGTTTATAATCAGCTTATTAGACTGTGTTTGTAAAGTCAAATAATGAGATAACTAAAAAAGCGGCGCATTAAAAACTGTTGGAATGAAAAAAATATCTCAAGAAGAAGGCCTTATAAAACAACGAATGACGATCGTGATAAAATTTTAGCGTCTAACCTATATAAGCTGAAATATTTTGTAGAAAATTCATTAGTAAAAGTATTGTCTAAATACAACATAAAACCATTTTCTCTATTTCGAAAGAATGCAAGTCCTTCTTGCAACGTTCTTTTTCACCTTATTGGCAGGTTTATAAAATTACATTGGCAAATATAATATATGTATAATAGTATCATTTGTTTAATTTAAATGAAATTTTTATAATTTTTTACTTTAGTTTAATTCAAAATTTCTGAATGAAAGACAACATTTCGTAACTACCAGGGTGATCATTAAATCTCTTTGGTTAAGAAAATAAATAGAAAATTTTATTCATTTGGTAAGAAAATAATATCCTATTCTTTCAACATCTTTAAGAGAATAATAGAAGGTTTCTATAGAGGTTTTTATGTAGAAATTTCGACCTTTCAAAGTTTTTATATTTTTATTTCGGGAATTTTAACTATTTTATCTTAAAAACTGCAGAAAATTCTTTATCAGAGTGTCATGCGAAGCTGAAATTTTCTTCGGCATGGAAAAAAAATAAAGGTCAAAATTGTGATTTTATGACAATAATGAGACAAAGAATACAAATTCATGCTCAAACGATTATATTAATTTTTGAAACTTTAAAAAAAATTTTTTTACCTTACTGAAAACAGTTCCTGCTATTTCGAATAAATCAGAAAAGGTAATTTCCAGCCAAATAGTTTCATTCTCAAAGAAAAACATAAATTCCCAACATACGTGAAATTTTAATATTTTAACGAAATATGTTTTAATTTTATATAAAACAAACTAAATTTAACCAACATTTCAATCAAATTAGAATTGCAGGGAAAATTTTTTATATTTAATGAGAAATAAAACGTTCAAAAAAATAATTTTCCAGTATTCTTAGGCAAATTCAAAAATCTTTTCGAATTTTCTGGAAATTTAAAATAAGCATTTCGACAAAAGAATTAATTTTCAACCAAATAGTTGAATTTTTAAAGAAAAAACATGAATTCCCAACAATGAAGGAACAACAATCAACCCCTCAAGCAAGGAAGAACAGAAATCCTTACCAAATTATAATTTGAGACAAAAAATGTAATTTTTAATACAATGATAAAATATAACGAAAAATAAACTAATTTTTTTCACAAATTTAGAGCAAACTTGAAAAGACTTGAGTTTATAAGAAAATTTAAACCAAATTTCAACAAAAAAATTAATTTTTAACCAAAAAGTTAAATATTCAAATAAGAAATATGAATTGGTAACAAGAACCGCCATTTTGGATGTTTTCAAAAAAATTGGAATTTTACATAAAAAATAATTAGATAAAAATAATTACTCTAGAATTATTGTAAAATTACAAAAAGGTTTTTGAAGATTTCCCATATTTTTAATCTGTTCAAAGGTAATAAAATGCCGAAATACTGTTTAAACTAAATCGAATCATTAATAATATTTTTGAAAAATCACTCAGAATTAAAGAAATTGCCTTAAAATCCTTCAGATTATTTTTTTTTAAATTTTCGGAATTTTTCTAAATGCTTCAACATTTTTTCGAAACAATCCATTAAAAATGCATTCTTCAATATAAACATGACCTTAAATTATTTTTGTTATGAACTTTCAAATTTTCTAAAAGCTAAGCAATGCAAAAACTTTGTTTTATGTTGATTATTATTAGTGTAAAAAGGTTTTTTTATATTAAATACACAAAATAAGGTACCACAGATTTTTCTTTTACGAGAAGTTATCGATCTTTTGCAAAAATATTATATTTCACTATTAGAAAAGTTTTTTTTTTATCACTTTTTGTTTCCAGTAATAGGAATTCTCTTCGGATTTTCTGAAAGCGTAAACATTTTTTTAATTTTTGTGGGGCTTGTTGTTTTCTATTTTTCAATGAAATTTTTAAAAAGATTGTTAAAGCTGATGTTTAAACTTTAAAAACAAATGTTAAAAAAAATTTCTAATTTAAAAAAAAATTGATATCCATCTTAAGTAAATACACATTGACATCTAAAACACTATGAAATCTCTAAGACTCTTCTTGAAAATAATATCCAGCAGGTGACGATATTTAGGGAAAAAAATGTTATCAACAAATTAATAAGTGAAAGTCCTACATCAAGATTAAAAATACTTTGAGACTTTATAAGCCTAATTAATATGTAAGAAGTTTTACCATCTGATTACCGTTATTAATTTTCGAAATAAATCTGATAAACAAATACAGGTTCTCTTTCATTGTCAACCAAAAGATTAGTTGTTTTCATTGGCATCAATTATAAATTACTCGGAAAAATATTTCACTAATGATACTTTAACAACAAACAATAATTTTTTATTTATAAAAAGGATTTCATGTATTAGAAAACTTTCTTTGGCAAGAATAATAGTTAATTATTGGAATGAATTTAATGAAAAAATATCAATTTTCGTGAATTTTCAAACGGCTGATTTCATTGTTGACGGAATAAATCTCTAGTCACTTGCCAAAATAATTTTTTTATTTTTACCAACGAACAGTAATAGTTTAAGTTATAAAAAAATTGACAACTGAACTATTTTTCAAGCGATGGATGTGGTTTTTATTTCCAGACAAACTTTGTCATTTGCTTAAATTAAATTTATATTTTTTTAAATAAACGGTAGAAACATTTTCAAAAATGACGAAATCGCGAATTTTTAAATAAAATTGTTGGAACAAAGGAATTGTTACTTATTGAAAATATAACGTATGAAAAAAATACATCTGAGTTATATATAGTTACATCCGTTAAAGAAAAGGAAAATTTTGAAGATTGATGAAAAGCTGTATTTTTTAGATAAAATTTATATAAATATATAGCAAATGTTGCCACTTGATATAGTTTTTTGATAAGGAAATTCCTTCTTAAGTAATTGACAGTTGATTTCGTAAAAAACGGCATCCATTTATCAAAAATCGGTTCAGTATATTTATTTATTTATCAAATAAACAATTATTGTTTGTTGGTACAGTGTTATGAGGAAGTGATTTGGCAAAGTAATTTAAAACTGATTTTGTTGAAAAACCGAATTCGTTTATCGAATTTATCCAAATAATAGACTATTTGTATCTGGTCTATTTAGAGCGCGAAATGACTAAGAAATGCAGTTGTTTATGGAATTTGTTTATTACATTAACATAGAGTCTCGCTTTAAAAAAATAGTAACCAATCATTTTTTTTCTTCTATCCATAAAAAACACAAAATATAAATGAAGTCTCAAAGTACTTTTAATATTTAAGTTGCACTTCCACTCTCTAAATTGTAAATAAAAATATATAATTCGTTTGTTTAATGTTGAGATCTGCTGTTTATTATTTTTTTATGAATTTATTTTCTGAATGCATAATGTTTTACATAAATATGGAAAATTACGAAAAAATAGGATGCATTATTCTTTCTTGTACCCTCGGACCGCCACACAGTGGTAGGAAATGCACTTTTTTCGTTCAAAAATGTCCAAAGCCTTCAATTTTGTTCCAATTTTTAATTATTTTTTCAATAGAATACAAATTATATTTCACAAACTATTTTTTGTATAAGGATACAAATAATTTGTTCGTTATTCCATTTATTGGTTGTAAACAAATTTTATGAACAAATAGCAAAGTAGTATTATTATTGGTAAAAAACAAACTTTGTTTGCTAAAAGAGCTTCACATAAATGTAGCAATAACATTTAATTATGAAATTAATTAAAAAGTTTATAGAAACCATTGTTATAAACATTTCTTGTGGTAAAATATTAAAATTTGAGATTTTTTCAAATAATAATTTCCTTCAATCGCCAAAACGACTTCAGTTATTATTTAAAATAATAAATATTTCATAATATTTGATAAAATAGAACAATTAAAATTTTTATGAACAAATTGTATAAGCAAATTCGAAATTTTGCCCTTTCGCATAGAAAAATAATGTTTTGCACTAGAAATTTTTGAAGCTATTGGACGAATGACTGCCAGTCGCACAAATATTTGAGAAGTTAACAATAATCATTTTTATAAATAATTTTCTTAATAATAATAAATTATCACACATTTTTATATCATTGTTATAAATAATTCACTTCCAGGAATGTCTGTACGCATTCTGGCCACCAAACAAATTTAAAATTTTATAAAACCTTAAATTAAAATATTTTGACACAATAATTGTTAATAACATTGGTTATTTTTATTAAATATTATTAAATATTTATTATATTAAGGAATACCTGAAGTCGTTTTGGCGATTGTGGGAAATTATAATTTGGAAAAATCGCAAATTTTAATATTTTGCCACAAAAATTGTTTATCACAATGATTATTATAAACTTTTTAATGAGATTTGTGATTAAATATCATTACTACATTGATATGAATCACGTTTGGTAAGCATAATTTTTTTTACTGATAATAAGACTATTTGCTAATATGTTCATAAAATTTGTTTATAACAAATAAATGGAATAATGAACATATAATAAAAATTGTTTTTATTTGATGTTTACCACTTTCACTGATTCAAAAAAACGATCGACAAATAAGTGTTTAAGGTATGACTTATTTTCAAGTTCCCTTATTAAATTTTATTTAATATCTGATCATTTCATATGAAATAATTGTTAAATAAATATTGTATTTTGATTTAAGTAAAGGAAATATTTAATATTAGGAAAAGTAAATTAAAAAAAAATTGCCCATAAATTTAGACACACAATTATACTATTTTTGTAGGATGAAAAAAAATTAATTTTATTCAAGATCGAAGTTGAATCTACTTTTTCATGAATTAATTAATGTAAACAAATCAGAGCATTAGAAACTTTACAATTCAAAAATAGATTTCCGTACGGAATTCTTTCTTGGAACTGATCAGAATGACTGAAATGAGAATTTTGAATCAACATTGTTTAATATTTTTTATATTTAAATAATTCTTTTTTTAAACTAAAACTTGCTCAAAAAAATAGATTTTGAACAGAAGATGAAATTACTACATTTTCAGTTTAAATAATTAATTTTCAACCAAGAAAAAGCGAATTATCAAGCAAATAGTAGGAGTTGACATTTCCACCACAAATATTTTAATTTTTTAATCATTTTCAGTTAAACATTTTTTCATCAAATTTTATTTGTTAATCAAATACTGTTGAATTGAAAAGAAATTATTAATTTTTAAACAAACTATTTGAATCCTTCACAAAAACAAACTAATTTTCAAACCAAGAAGAGGAATTTTTCCACAAAAAATTTGTATTTACAACCCGAAAATATGGATTTTCTACGAAAAGAATTGAATTCTCAATCCAAAAAAGGCCGAAAAGGGAATATTTTAGTAAAAAAAATAATTTTTTTAACAAAAATGAAATAGATATATTTTCATTTAAAATTATATTTTCGTGCAATTATAAAAACATTTCCAACAAAGAAGCAACAAATTCTCGACAAAAAAGATAAATTTTTAAGCTCGGAAATTAATTTTTCACTGAAATAATAAATCTTCAACCAAAAGCAAATAATTTGTAACAGAATAATAGAATGTTCAAGCCAAAAGAATTTTCAGCCATAAAGAACAAATTTCCAAAAGAATTAATAAATTTCAAACATATAGTTAAATTTTCTGTACAAAAAATAATTAAATTTTTAGTTAAAAAAAATAATTTTCAATAAAAAAAATAATTTTTAACCAAAAAAATGAATTCTCAACCAAAAATATTAGTTAAATTTTGTACCACAGAAATGAATTGCTAACCAAGAAAGTTTTAGTTAAGAAGACAAATGTTAAACCAAACATGGAATAGTTATATTTCTAGTTAAAAAAATTATTTTCACTAAAAAACGATTTTTCAACAGAATATTTAAATCGTAAACCAACAAATTAATTTTTAACTAAAAAAAATTTCAACTCAAAAGATTGATTTTTATCTAAGGATATTAAATTTTTATTAAAGAAGATACATTTTTTACAACAAATGAAATGGTTGAATTTTTAGCTTAAAAACATAATTTTCTATAAGAAAATATAATTTTCAGTAATAAAAATAAGTTTTTACCCAAATAGGTTAGTTGTATACTAAAAAAAAGATTAATGTGTTTAAAAATACATGAATTTTCAATAAAATAGTTTACTTTTAAACTAAAAAATTAAATCTCTAACAAACAAGATTATTTTTCAACAAAAAAGGGAATTTTTAAATTTTGAGCAATTTTCAACCTAAGAAATTAATCTTTAGCAAAAAAGATGATTTAGCTACAAAGAAGAATTATATTCTGCCACAATCAACAAAGTTGCAAAAAATAAATTAATTTTTAAACAAAATAGTCTAGTTTTCAGAGAAGGGGATTACATTTCCATAAGAAAATATTTGAATTTTTAGTTAAAAAATTAATTTTCAATTTAAAAAAATTATTTTTCCATCACCGAGATGCATTTCCAACCATCAATATTAAATAATGCGATATTATAATATAATATAATATGTTACAAAATACAAAAGATGAAGTATCAACAAAATAAATTAAGTTTCAGACAAACTAGTTTAATTTTCGACCAAGAAGATTGCATTTCCATCAGAAAATATTAATTTTGAGCAGAGAAGGGAATATTGATATTTTAGGTTATTTTAGTTAAAAAAATTCATTTTCAATAAAAAAAAGTAATTTTTAACCAAAAAAATGAATTCTCAACCAAAAATATTAGTTAAATGTTGAACCACAGAAATGAATTTCTAACAAAGAAAGTTTTAGTTAAGAAGACAAATGTTAAACCAAACATGGAATAGTTATATTTCTAGTTAAAAAAATTATTTTCACTAAAAAACGATTTTTCAACAGAATATTTAAATCGTAAACCAACAAATTAATTTTTAACTAAAATAATAAATCTTTCACTGAAAAAAATTTCAACTCAAAAGATTGATTTTTATCTAAGGATATTAAATTTTTATTAAAGAAGATACATTTTTACAACAAATGAAATGGTTGAATTTTTAGCTTAAAAACATAATTTTCTATAAGAAAATATAATTTTCAGTAATACAAATAAGTTTTTACCCAAATAGGTTAGTTGTATACTAAAAAAAGATTAATGTGTTTAAAAATACATGAATTTTCAAACAAATTTCGAATTTTCAATAAAATAGTTTACTTTTCAACTAAAAAAATTAAATCTCTAACAAACAAGATTATTTTTCAACAAAAAAGGAAATTTTTAAATTTTGGGCAATTTTCAACCTAAGAAATTAATCTTTAGTAAAAAAGATGATTTAGCTACAAAGAAGAATTATATTCTGCGAAAGATGAAGTATCAACAAAATAAATTAAGTTTCAAACAAACTAGTTTAATTTTCGACCAAGAAGATTGCATTTCCATTAGAAAATATTAGGTTTGAGCAAAGAAGGGAATATTGATATTTTAGGTTATTTTAGGTTTAAAAATTCATTTTCAATTTTTAAAAACTAGTTTTTAATCAACAAGATGCATTTCTAACCACAAAAAAAACGAATTTTAAGTAAATAAATGAATTTTGAATAAAATTGTATGGAAAGTGGGTATTTTTTTATTATTACATTAATACTATTTTGACTTTCATTTAGCGCTCTCGGCCTAGACTTAAATATCTCTGGTTCAAATTAATGTATCCGGATTTTTTATTTTGTATACTATAGCTGAAAGTCTCATAAAAATGAATATTATAAAATTAATAAGATGAATTTAGCATATTATTATAAATATTTTCACAAAACTGAAACAACTATATAGCGAGGCGAAAATCTCGTTCGGGTGTAAAACACCCAGTCTAGGCTGAGAAGGTTAAAAATAATAATAATGTCAAATATAAATTGGAATACTGTAAAAATAAAATAATTTGATACATTTCAATGATATATTCAAAAAACGTGGTTAATGGAATCTTCTAGAAAATTAGAATCAAATTCGAGTAGTTGAATTGAATTCTATCTTGATGAACAGTTCGTCCGGGAATACTTTGAAATAGTATTTTTGGTGTTTTTAAATGTAAAAAAACTGGTAAAAGTATGGTTTCGTATTATTCCCCAACCACAAAACAATTTGTTAAAAATTAATATTTTAGTTGAAAGTTCATCTACTTAGCTACAAAATTGATTATTACATTTTTAGAAAATTAACTTTTTTATCATGCAATTGTTTAGAAGATAATTAGTCTGATTTGGTGCAGGATTCAACTGTTTCGTTTTGAAAAATCCTGTTTTTTGGTTGAATTTGACTGTTATTACAATTCATATGATTGAATTTTTTAATATTTTGGTTCCAAAATGATATTTCCTTCATTTTTCCTACACTTCATCCGCTCGTATTCTCTAACTCTTCCTATTTCCCTTACTACCCGCCTCATTCTTCCTACTCTTTTCACGTATCCATCCCTAATTTCCCCTTACTTCCTAACTCATAATTTTCTCATACTTCTTCTCGCCCTATTACGCCTCACTTCCGCACCAGTTACTCGAACCAACCAACATACCATCCGGTAATATCCCCACACTTCCTCTACTATCTTACCTCTCATTTATCCACACCTCGCCTACTCTTACGTTTCCTCATAACTACTACTTCCCCTCATATTTCCCGTCATTATTCTTCATTCTCCCTTGCGGCCTAGCCGCTCACTTCCCCTTACATTCCCTACTATATATATCCATCTCTATCCCTACTTACCATCCAGTCACATCCACTCACTCCCCCGCTTATATTAACCAAATTTACCCTCACTTCTACCTTTATTATCCCTTAACTTCCCTCACCTCAATTCTCCTAACTACCCATCTAATCTTTTCCTCCCACTTCCTTCAATCCCGATTTTCCCTCACTTTCCTACCTCACTACTTCTTCTTACCACATTAACTACCACTCCCACCATTTTTTAATAATTCCCCTACGTACCTTCTATCAACCTTCCTTCTAGTTTACCTGTTTCTCCACATCATTATTTTTCCTCGTTTACTCAATTCATCTCCTCTTATTTCCTCTACGTCCCCTACTTCGTCTACTTTCTCTTCCTACCCTCACCTCATACCCCCTACTTCTCCCACTACCTCCTTATGTCTCCGTAATTTCCCTACTTTTTCTGTTCTCATATCCTATCACTTATCTATCACTCACTTCCACCACTTTTCCTCCTTTATTTACCCTCACTATCCTTGCACCTTTTGTCTCATCACCTGCATCCCTACCCTCATTTCCCATCACTTGCTCTCAATCTCCACCATATTTCTCCCTTTTTCACTACCTCTCCCACCCCTAGTTTCTCCTGACAGCCTCTTCTTTCCGTCTTATCATTTTTCCTTACTTAGCCAAACTTTCGATCCCCTCACTTCTACTGACTTCTCCACTCCTCGTTTTTCCGACTTCGCTTACTCTCTCTTAATTTCCCCTCTTATCCCATGTTGTCCATCCACTAGTTTTTGCTCACTTCCCCTTCTCTTACATCTCCTACATTCTCGATCATCACGTCACCTCATTACCTATTCTCGGGAAAAAGTACGACGTACACCCGACCTAAACTATTATGTTTTCTGCACGTAGCAATTCCGGCCTTTTGTGTAAATTCAGACATTCCTGAATCAATAGTTTAAATTACCTAAGGTGATTTTAACCAAAATATGGCCGCGTAATAAGTCAAACATCGTAATAAAAAAAATGTTTTTCTTGTTAAAATTTAAAAATCCTTTTCTCTCATATTTTATATACGATAATGATAATAATAATAAAATACTTTTGAAAAGGTCACCCAAGAATACTGACTTGATATTTGGCCTAGGGGTTCCTCTTAGACCCAGTTGCACGCACTAAAAAGATATTCGGCGAAGATCAATATAATTTAAGTTTTTAATAATGTTGACATTTTTTAAAGATAATTTTTTTTCAAAATCTTGAAAAATATTGATTTTGGAAAAAACTTCTTTCATACAAAAGTTATAAATCTCGTCAAATCACATATTTTTTACTTGTATATTTTATTTTTAAAATTATTATTTTTCGACAAAAATGACAAAAATTAATTTCCACATTTTGTGCTACGAAAAAAAAAACTTTGAAAACTTGCGTCATTAGTGTAAAAAAAAGGATTGGAAGAATAATTTTGTATAACTGAAGTAGGTGCAGAGAGCGTGTTTCACATCCACTTCCGCCGCTTAGTGGGGTAAAAAAAACGTCCGTGGACAAATTGATTTTTAAAAGACAATTATTATCCGATATCGATTTTTTTTCAAATAAAAGCTTATAAAATTTCGTAACAAGATGACCTGTCCAATTTTTAAATTTTTGTTTATTTTTCTCTTTATTTAATTACAAAAATAATAAAATCTATTTTTGAAGTATACCGGTGAAAAAAATTCTTTAATTTCATCAAAAATACATACAAACCCGAAAGCAACTATTCAAAAGAGATTTCCAATAGCAAGACAAATATTGAAAAATTTATTGAATTTGTTGTAAGCAAATAAGTGAATGAAAACGGTTTGGCGGGGATTGGCAGCGATAAGTCACTTAATTCGCACTTAATTGAAACAATTTATGAACAAACAAAATTTTTTGGTTGAATTAATAAAATGTAATTAATAATTTGTTATTTTAAAAGCTATATTTATAAACAAATATTCATATCAGGTATGTTTGATGGAATGAATAAAATTTCTCTGTGGAATCGATCATATATTACTTGGAAATAAAACCTTAATATTATATTTAGACACGAAATTAAAATTGATAATTGTATAAACTACCTTAATTAACAAATTTACTATTTGGACAGTAAATCCCTTTTTCACGGAATTAACAGCCAGTTTTTTCAATGATTTTTTGATATGCGTCGATAACACTTGATTATTGGTTGACCAATATTAATTAACCAAAGAATTATTTAACTATTTTTCAGCATTCAAACTTGTTTTTTTTGTGTAATAAAATGTTGATAACACATTATTAATTTTTTATGGTTCGCTAGCGATCCATTCTTTTTATTTTTATTAACAATGTAGTAAATAAACTTTTTCAGCTAATGCATTTGTAACTATCGATCAGTTTATTTTGCAAATAACCTCCTACGATATAATGATGTTAGTATTAAAAATAAAAATAGTGCATCGTTATCAAACTATTCTAAAAAGTTTAAAAATGTGTTGTCAACAGTTGATTACACAAAAAAACAAGTTATAAGCGGTATTTTATTTATAAATACACAAAATAATATAAATTTGTTCAAAGATTGTTTACAATAATATGTTTCCTGTACTCAAAATGTTCTTAAAAATGTAGAAGTTAGTTATGGATATTTGTTCATAAAAATTGATTTATTAGCTTTTATTTAAATAAAAAAGTTGAAATCGGATAATAATTGTGTTCTGAAAATCCATTTGTTTGTGCACGTTACTTTTGCACCACTGTACGAAGCACAGTGCGAAAAAGTGACTTTTTTGGTTTTGGTTTTTTTTATCGTGATTTGAAAATTAGGCTTTCAATTTTTTATAAATAACCAAATATGACGAACGAAATGGCCATTCTTTCTATTTGACGTGCCTGGTGCTCGTTAACAACAGGAAAAATGTTGAAAACCCTAAGTTTTATAGAGTTATATTAGCCAAAAATATTCCAATATTATATAATAAACAAAACAACTTTTTATAAATAAATTGTTTATTAAAAGTATTTTTCTACGATTTTCTAGAATTTTACGTTTTTTTCAAATTATATTGCAACAAATTTGGTTAAAAACAATATAATAATAAAGAAATTGCTTCTTGAGTTTATCATTGTTAATATTATAAACAAATGTAATGACCAAATGTAATTAACAAATGCATTATTAATCTTAGGAAAAAAGTATAAATAATTAAATATGTTTTTCGAAAAGATATATAACTTTTACACACCAAATTTTGTTCCAAAACCAATATTTTTTTAGTTTGAAAAAAAACTAATTTTTGAAAAAAGTCAAAATTATTAGCTGCTTTATTTATATTGATCTGCGCCGAAAATTCTTTTAGTGCGTTCAACTTAATTCTAAAAGGAACCTCTAGGTCAAGTGTCAGGTCTATATTCTTGGGTGAGCTTTTAAAAAGTATATTCCAAAACATCATCTTGTTTCACAAAATAATTGAACGTTTAATTTGAATTTTTTAAATAGTGTCAGAAATATGAAAATTAAATCAATATCGACCTGCAATTTCAAAATGTTGCCAGGATTTAGAGAATGTTTGAAAATCTTCTGGACACAAAATATTACTCAAAAAAAACTAAATCTTCAGTAAGTCAAGCGAAGAATTCCTGAAAATTAAACCAAGAATCTAACGACAAAATTTGGACAAACAATATAAAATGTTTCTGTTGCAATTGGAAAAAAAACTTATTTTTTCCCCTGAAAAAGAAAAGAAAAAAATTTGTTTTGCCTTTAGACGAAAATGAGAAAGAAAAAAGAAAAATAAGAAGGCAACCTACCAAATCCCCTTCCTTCCCTTTTTTATTTCTTTCGTCTTTTTTATTTTTATTACTATCAAATCACAATGAAAAAAATTTTATAAAAGGTAATCACCAACGTTTCGGCATATATATAGCATTCATATCAAGGCAAAAATATAAAATAAAATTTTTAGCAGGCAGGAACGGTTGACACCCAAAAATCAATTTTTGAGTGTCAGAGAGAGAGAGAGAGAGAGAGAGAGAGAAAGCATCGTGACTTCTATGCTGCTCCTGGCTGCTCGAATTATTTTTTTTTCTTGATAAGGGTTCTGTATGATGCCGAGACGTTGGTGATTATTTTTTAGAAATATATTTTTTATTGCGCTGTGAAAATAATGAAAATAAAAAGACGAAAGAAATAAAAAAAGAGAAAAAAGGAGATTTGATTGGTTCCCTTCTCATTTTTTTTATTTATTTTTGTCCAAAGGGAAAACAAATTTTTTTTTCTTTTTTAGGGGAAAAATAAGTTTTTTTGTTATTTTATTTTTCAGATTGCAATAGTAGATTCTTTAACTAGATATGTACCCGTGTGAGGTGACGTTAAAAGTCCAAAATTCACTTCGTAGTTAAACGTAGTTTTAAAATGAAATCTTCTCACTCTTTTTTACTTTTCTTTTACTTTTCACTCACTTCTTTCTCCTTGCTGTCACTTTATCTGCCACTCGTCGTAGTACAATAAGGGGCTATTTTACTGCCGCTCCACGGGCAGATAAAGTGCGCTTGTTCTGACTATTTCAGATAAATAATTTTTTACATAAAAATATGCATTTTTAACCAAATAATTAAATTTCCAATCAAAAGAGTTTTCAATTCAGCCATCCGTTGAAATGTATGAAACTAGTTCATCTAGAAATAATAAGCATGACTTTTCTATCATAAAAAGTTATTTTTTCACCGAAACCTAAATTTTCAACAATTTTAATTAAAAGAAAAAAATCTTTGAATAAAATGATTGAATCCCGAACGAATGTATTTATTTCGCGTTTCGCGCTCGTTAATGTATTTACCTCGCGCTCCTCTCTCAGTCTTTATATATTCTTTAAACATATGCACAGATTTTTTTAAACTAAAAGTAAAAACATCAACAATAATTTGGTGATAGTGTCTTCTTTTTTGTTAAAGCACCTTCGGTTAAAGCACCTTCTTATGATCTTTTAAACAAATTTAATAAAAAAATGCATCATTCGGGCATTTGTCGGCAGAAAAATTCGGTTTTTTAAATGCCAGTCTTTTTAGATTGGAACTTGATGGGAATTTCGGAAAAATTTATAATAAGTTGATAAATTTGATTATTTATTTGAAGACATTTGATGAATAAATGCATTAATCAGGCATTTGTCTACAGAAATATTCGTTTTTTTCTATGTCTACTACAGTTTTAATTTGGATATCGAAAAAAATAAAATTTCCATCGACAGATGCTAGAATAATGTATTTGTTTATCAAATTTGTGTTTAAAAAAATATATAATTTATCAACCAATTATGAATTTTGCTGAAATCATCATGAACTTCCTAATTAAAAAGACTGAAAACGAAAAAAAAAACGGATTTTTCCGTTCACAGATGTCCGAATAATGTATTTGTTTATTAAATTTGTTTTTCTAAATCATAAAATGTGTCAACTCGTCATAAATGTCGCCGACTTTATTATGAAGATCCCAATTACAAGTCTGATATCGTAACCAAAAAAGAATTGCTCCGTCGACAGATGCCCCAATAATGCATTTGTTTATTAAATTTTGTTTTAAGTAAATCATAAAATTGATCAAAAAATTATGATATTTTCTGAAATTGTCATGAAGTACACAACTAAAAGGACTTCCATTAAAAAAACTGAATTTTTCTGTCGACAAACGCCCAAATAATGAATTTTGTATTAAATTTATTTTAAAAAATCATAATATTAATCGACAAATTATACATTTTGCTAAAATTATCATCAATATCCAATTAAAAAAAATTGATATAGAGAAAAACGAATATTTCTGTCGACAAATACCTGATTACTGCAATTTTACATTAAGTTTGTTCACAATATGAACAATTATAATCAGGAGAAAAATTTTGGCATAATACTATTTGGATTCCAATTTCTTGCAACATATCTTGAAAAAACGTGTATTTATGGAAAATCGTATAAAAAACTTTTTCAATAAATAATTTGTTGATAACGAATTTTTTTGTATACTGTCTAATATTATAATATCTTTAACTAATGCATCAACCATTTTCCTGTTATTGACAAGCACCGAGAACGTCAAATAGCAAAAGGCAATTTTTTCGTCATAATTATTTATTTATAACAAAATTGAATACCTAATTCAAAAATCATCCTGGACAACTCTCTTAGAAATCTTATTAGCTTTTTTTTTTAATTTCTTTTTGGTCAAAATCGGTGAAGATTTGTGGGCTGTACGTCACTCTGAACCAAACGAGTCAGTTTTCTTCCAGTTTTCCGTTGTTTCTTAAAATTTTGTAAATGCTATAATTTTGGTAAATTTTGGTTTCATAGAAAAAAGTCGTTAACAGAAATTGCTCGCCTGTTTGAATACTATGAACATCCCTACAGAAAAATGTTGAATTTGAAAAAAAGTGGTCCCAAAAATTTTCAAAGTACGCTTACTTTTTGAATTTTTATCCAAACTGGCTGGCTAAGCTGAGACATGCGAATTTCGACATGTCGCTTTTTGAAAATAGCCCATATTGATATCCCAAGATCTTTTTGCTGACAGCACCAATTTTCACGAAAATTTCACAAAATAACCTTTAAACATTCCTCAACAAACACAAAAAGACCCGGAAGGTATATGGGCTTCGTTCCGCAAATATGAATTTTTTTTCTATTGGTGCTTTGACTGTGTTGCGCGGTAGGCCAGCTGCCGCTCGGCCGGCATAGTAGTGCGGTGATATCAATAGGGGCTATTTTCGAAAAAGCGCCATTTTAAAATTCGCATATCTTATTTTTTAGAAAAATTACAAGCACTTATTGCTCTGAACACATGCTGCAATTGCGTAAAAGGATTATGAGCAAGTATACCGTATTTCCATACGAATATTACGAATCGAAACTAAATTTACGTATTACAAGTACATACTTACTATCTTTCGCTAAAAGATTATTATGGCGCAAGCTAAACTTTCGGAACGAGAGAGGATATTTGTAATAATGATACGTGGTTAGGGAGATTGAGTTCGATTTTATGATCAAGTTCGTTTGCTTTTAATTCGCACTTTTCTTAATGGAGAAGGGTTAAATCCTGTCTCAAAATTAACAATTGAAAGAACTGTGAGGCGCTTTATAAATCATGGATCTATCAAGGGCCTTCCGAGAACTGGTCGGCCAAAATCTGCAGGATCTGAGGAGAAGCATTTGAGAAGCCAAAGCATTTGTTGAAACCCACCCTTAGTTTACGTCGAGCTAGTTTTGAGCGTGACGTTGCTACTGAGATAGTGCTAAATAGTTTAAAAAGCATTAATTTCGATCATTGCAAAGTTCATCTGGTACAAGAGCTCAATGAAGACGATCCTAATCGTCGGGTTGAATTTTGTGAAATTATGATGGACAGAATTGATAGAGATCCTCTTTTCTTGTACAATACAGTATTTTCAGATGAATCTACTTTCACTTTAAAAGGTGAAGTTAACAGGCAAAATTGTAGATATTGGTATCTTGAATGATACATTGATAGGCCCTTTCTTCATCGATGGTAATCTCAATGCCCGTGCATATGAAGAGCTTCTCAGAAACCAAATTGTACCAAGAATAAGGGAAATTACAGGCGATAATTTTTCAAAAATTTGATTCCAGCAGGACGAAGCAGAGGCTCATTACGGTAGGGAGGTTCGAGCATATTTGGATACTCAGTTCCTTCAAAGGTGGATTGAAAGAAGAGGTGAAATCGAGTGGCCTCTAGATCTCCTGATCTGAGGCCTCTCGGCTATTTTCTTTGAGGTTATTTAAAGAGAGAAGTATACTCAACGCAAGCGCAAAGCTTAGACGAATTGCTGAATCGGATTCCGCAACAGGCTACTTTGATTGATATGGAGATGATTCATAATGCTGTAACTTATTTTTGCACTCGCATAGCTTTTTGTCAAGAAGCTTAAGGTTTTCAGTTCGAACATCTTCACTGAAGCGTGAGAGGCAAGGGGACTGACGCTAATCAAGCACCCCGAAACGTGAGAGGCAAGGGCACTCACGCTAATCCAGCACCCCAAAGGAAACAGAATTTACTACGTCCACGCCGTTGTTCCTGGGTAATGATAAGCGTAAACGTAAACTGCTTAGAAAAAACCTTGAAAAAACCTTGAAGATCATCACCAAGATCAATACAGAGCTCACCAATGAATTTCTCGTTAAAATTTACTTCAGGAATTGCACTGACCTCTTGGAAAGCTTTGTTAATTTCAAATAACCTCTAATTGATCTTGGAAATTACAATTGACCTATGACTTGGGTACCTACCGGAATATAGAATTTTCCGCTCTATCGATTGCAGATGTGAAAAAGGGGTTTTCCATTTAAAAAAACAAAGTTGACCTTCAAAAAGCCATCAAGGTCCATATCAAATATTTGATTAGATTTTTGAGAATATAAAAAGACGTACACTGCCGAACCTTGTGAACTTGAGCATCGACAGTTATGTGCTCTCTAAATATCAATTAGTAGAAAACTGATAATTGGTAGTAGTTCTCAAGTAAGTCAAATAGTACCGATTCGTTTATTAGTAATAAGTACAAATCTACTAATTCAAAGAGTGAGAACAACTAACTAAATGAATTAATAAATACCTACTTAATTAATTGTTAACTTAATAACGAACTAACTAATTAATTACTAACATACTAAAGAAATTGGTAATGATACAATTAAATGGAATGGCCATTTTATTGCTGGTCACTATTGTAAATGGTATTTACAAGTTAAATTAGGCTAACTTTTTTCAACAGCACTTTCCAGGGTCCCTTTACACTATTCCTTTTATTACTAGTATCAAGCAAAAACTTACACATTTTAAACAAAAAAATCAGATTTTACAAATAATAATATTTATGTTATCAAAAACGATTCAACCTTGCAATGAATTGCAGTTACAATCCACTTCCGAATCCACTTATTCACAAACAGCACAAAGTTTTGGGAACGAAACATCGCCGCATCGTCCGGGCAGCAGCAGCGTACTTGCGCCTGCGCTATACGTGAGACGCCATTCAATTGCAGCGCTGTTGTTCAAAAATGGTTCAACAATGATTGTTGTTCAACAAAGATTTTATGACAAACCACTTTTTCTTCCTTTGCACGAATTATTAAGATTGTAATAAGAAATCTAATATTATTTTCAATAAAAAATTTGAAAAAATTTTAATAAATTTAATATATACAGTTTTGAGTAAACAGTTTTGCTTTTCTGCATTTTCTTTTCGTATTGATCAAACGTTTTTATTAAAATCTCATAACTAAACTAACTTAATTGAAATACATTTATTCATCAGCATACTATACTAGAATAAATTTAAATTTATACTTATTAAGTTTTGAGTGAGTTAACGTCTCGAGCTCGCGAAACCAGACCGCTTTTTTAAGATGCATTTCAATTTGGGCTTTAAAACGTTGCCACTACTGTTGTAAAGAAAACAATTATATTATTACGTCATTTAAGCTTTAATCCACTATAAGCTGTAATGAACTCCAATTAAAGCATATAGAAAAAACGTGATATAAAATATGCAAGCTTAAAATGCCTTTAAGCTTATATAAAACACAAACATTTATTAATGAATTTCTTAATTGGAACTCAAAAACGAGTCGGAAGTATTTAAGAATATATTTAATAAATTCTGTTTTCCTGGAAATTCATTGGTACTCATTGATTTAGTAAATTCATATATTTTAGACCATTCGGTCAGAGGTAAATAGCCATAAAGGGTTACAAAAGTTGTTTTGCAGGTAGTTTTGCAAACTGAATAGCTTGAATTTTATTTTATCTGGGAGCATTTTCAAATGCTCTAAACGCATATTCGAGATGGTCAACTTGCTCAAGTCCAAATTTGTATTCTTTTAAATAAAGCGTCAAACCAGCACACTTCAATAAAGATAATTTTTTTTAAGCTTTTCTATCAAATTGCCCTATCAAATTGTTTCTTCTCATCCTGAGTGATGAACACAGTCTTTTCATCCGCTACCTCTGTTAAGGGGGTTTGCAAATACCCTTGCGCCAGATCGAGTTCGGTTTTCCGGAATTCTCTTCGATCGTGAATTTCATCAATGTTGGCCAAATACCTATTTCTGGCCGTTTTTACCAAATTACTTCTAGCTTTCTAAAACGCAACCGCTTTTTTCCACCTATGAAGTGTAGCTGTTGATCCGAGCTGCTTGGCCCAGGCCCGCGCACTAGCAGCATCCGATAATCCATTATATTTTGAAATATTGTGCAAAAGGTCAAAAATTACATTATAATTATTGTGACGTTGCAGATTTTGCAACGCACAATATTTCATTTTAGATGCAAAATCAATCGATTAATGGCTCATCAGGGATCGCACGATGCTCCACGGCTCGCTTTTTATATTTATATAATGTATACTTTTATTTTTATACTTAAATTATAGGGTGATTAGTTTCGATTTCTATTTTTATTACATTTACCGTCCTGCAAAATCAACATCATCACTGGACAATGATGGACGTCGGGAAGTAGAGGACTTTAGAACATCTATATTGGTGCACTTCGTTTCAATGAGTGGGAATAGAGTTTAATTATTCGCGCTGACATCTGCCATTTTTCATTGCTGGCAACCTAAGATTCATAACCTCTTCAGTTCAATCGTTGATTCTTGTTATTAGTTACCGATGAACGTACTGTTCAATGTTTTGGTATGAATGTTTTACGGAGAGCGATGACTATAATTGTAAAGTAATCACAAAAAGGAAAACAAGTAACTCGCATATTTGAATTTAAACCACATGGCGATAGTAGCGTTCTGGATATTCCTGCACCAATCACAGTCGAGCTCCCCACCTCATTCTGCCTATTAGAGTTAACCAGGATTGCGACCAATCAGGATTACGCATCGAGTCCGAGGAGAAGGAAAAGCTGTCGAGTCGAATTTCAGACCGAGACTCGCTCTCTTTTCGCTGCGGACTCTGAGGAGAACAGTTCTTTTCAATCTCGCGTGTGCTAACCTGGACTACCCTGCTCGTTCCCTTGAAGGACCACCACCAGGCCATCCATCATTGTTGTCGAATCAGCTCGGTATGTCTTTCTAGTATTATTTCGTGCGAAACCTCTGATTCAATTACGAGTCAATAATAGATAATTATCTATTATTGACTCGTAATTGAATTATTTTGTTTTATGTCGATCTTGTTTAATTATGAATTGCTTTGCTGAAATTACTTGTTTGTGCCTTTTTGCCTATTTTCTTGTCGCACTCTAAAACTACCCCTGCCCCCCGCCCCCTTTGTTGTGTTACCCTGATATTTATTTTGTTTTAAGTTAATCGTAGCAATTCATATTGAATTGTGACTTGGAGCTATTCTTTAATAACGTGTGAAGAGTAGAGAAATTTTGATAATGTTAATTGATTTGAAATTCTGAGTTGTTATTCATGAACCAAGATCGCTATCAGTAATACAGTGAAGAGAATTAATATGTTTCTTTTGTTGTTTAATCAATCATATTCTGTTAATCACTATCATGAGTTACTGAATTGTTATTTATAATGGTAAGAAAACCTTTTCCTGCACATGAAAAAAATGTGTATAAATTCATAAAATTGTCTTGAGTTATAACATGAATAAAAATGAATGGATTGATAATATCTAAAGCTAAGTTGAACTCTGAAGAATTTATAATATTGTTTATAATAATCTCCACAAATATAACCTTCAATAATTAAACAAAACCAATAAACCTGTTTTAGCATTAAATTACAGCTGTTTAAGTTAATTAGAGATATAACTTAACAATTTTTTTTCGTCTCAGTAGTTGATGGCATTTTAAAAGTTTTCTCCTAAACTGCTCAATATGCTTGGGTCGCCGAAGAACTTTAGCTTCCTGCCTTGATGAAAAAACAAACTGGATTATTGCTGCATTTGGTGGAAATATTTTTCCCTCACCTAGAAAAGATCACATTATTATAATTTTATGAACATTTTTTATCAAAATTCTACGCTTGTTATAATTTTCCACTTGCTTAATTGATTAAGAAAGCTACTAGCCGTTGTAATTTTTGTTTAATATTGGAATTACTTAAAAATAAATATAAATAAATAAAAATCAAAGAAAATAGAAAATTAGCACAATTCTCTTAATATATATTTTTTTGGAATAGGCATTTCTTATTCAAGTAAAACATTTTTCCTATTAGTCATAATGCTTATCCTGATGAAAATTAGGGTAAGCGAGATCAAAAAGGGTACTTTGATTTAAAATTCATTTTTTAAATATCAAATAATAAAATGTATACTTCAATGCATGTAAAAACTCTGTAAAGGTAAGTGTATATTATATTAATATATTCATAGATGCTTAAAATAAACTTCAGCATTTTATTTATCGAGTAACTGCAATATTACAAACTAAATAATAATATATACGAGAATTCTTAATTACAAAATTCTAAAAATATTACTATGAAAATTGTCTTTGTGACTAATGTTATTGATATCCGTTAAATTAACTGCGTGATCGAGTGACAAAATAATTCACGAAAAAATGTAATTGCGTAGGTTAATGTTCATTATCTACTTCATATCAGCAAAGATTTACCTTACCTTGTGGATTGCTTTCTTCAACATAAAAATGTATGGGTTTAGGTTTATTTTGAAAAGTTCTTTCAAAAATGTATATCTCTTAATAAAGTTCCATTTGAAATTCCAACACTTTCGTTAACATTCAAAAACAACAAATTTTACTAGAACATTTTCGCTAAATCTTTCAAAACTGTCGTGTGACCGGATAGCGTTCAGTTTCGGGGACAATAAAAAACAAATTTATTGACTAGAATTATAAATATTAAACTTATTATAAATTTTTTTCGTTTTGTGTGTTCTATCATGGATACATGTACCCATTAAAAATGTTTAATATACAATAAATTGAAAAATAAACGCATTCCACTTTGGCAAATGTAGTAAATATAATCTTAAAAGTAAATTTTCAGAAATTAGTGCACTAGGTAATATAGCATTCCGTACAAATGCGATTTAGCTTGTATAGGACAAACCAAATCATACATAGAAACTAGGATCAAAGAACATAAAAACGATTGCAAAAAAGATGCAAGAGGTACTGCTTTGGTTGATCACTGACATGTTCATGATCATCATTTTTCATTTTCAAAAACTTAAATTTTAAGTCATGAAAGGCATAATGAAAAGAGAAATTTTAAAGAAATATTTTATATTGTCAAGAATACAAACTCTGCAAACAAAAGATCCGAAGTTTAATTCCTAAGAAAAATATACCTATAAATACTTATAAATATGATTTAGTTATATAAAAACTTCCTTCTACTTTTTTTGGAGCCTATACTTGCACAATTTTATTGTAGAAATTTTCTCAAAAATCTCATTCATGTTATTTGATTTGTGAATTAACAGAAGCAATGATTGGTATGATAAAAAATCCAAATTAAAAGGATAATGTTGAATATGGCTCAAACTGAAGAAAAATATCTCTGATTTATCTCATTTTGTTAAGATCAAATTTTGAGAATTGTGAGCAAACAACGTTGAGAGACATTAGCAACTAAATAGGAAGTAAAATAAATATTTGAAAAGAAAAATTCAATTATTCAACATAATCTTTTGCATTTGCTTTATTTAAAAATGTAAAGTGAATTTATTGGACGTAAACTCGTTTCAACTCGTTTCCTTCAATTAGCTCAAGCTAAAGTTTTCACCTAAAAACTACTAATAACGCTGAGATTTTGAACCGGTGAGAGGGGGAACTCTCTTTTTATTATGAATTAGAAGATTTAGGCCTAAAATGAAAAAACATTATATATATATATTAAATGATGGGATTAACACATGGCATCACATGAACTCCCATATAATACAACGCTGCTGAACGGTGGTCACCTTCTCAGCATAAAAACAAAAACACAAACCCACGAAAACTCTCTCGGTTCCAGTTATGCCCCCCCCCTCTCGTCCAACCCTCCCTGATTACCTGAAGTTATTGAATAAATTTGGTAGCTAGGTGTATAATATAAACAATGAATAATACAAACTATCAAATAGCCTCAGAAGGGACTGGAACTTTAATTGACAAAAGGCATGCACACAGTAATTGTGATGGTTAAGTTTCAGGTGATGAATCGAGACTGGGTATTTGGAATGCTAGGGAAGTGAATGATCTCAAGGTAAAAGAATTGCAAGAAACTATGAAAGAGAGGTAACTAGATATTTTATGTGTGTCTGAAACGAAGAAAAAGGGATGATAGAGCATAGATAGGGCAACATGGAAGGAGATTATAATAGACGAAAATATAGAGGGCGCATGGACAAAGTTCCGGGATATTATTCTTAGGTGTGCCATCGAAGTGTATCGTACCGTGGTTGTAGGAAGAATATCTGGTAAAGCGTGGTGGAATGATGAAATTCAGGTTGCCCAAAATGCAAAGAGAAAAGCGTAGAGGAAAACTTCGAACATCGCAGGTCTTAGCAATGAAAAAACAAATAGACGTATAAATGATCACAGACACAAAAAGAGAACGCTAGAATGATTAATTAAGGAAAGTAAAGATCAAATTATAGCAGAAGAAAAAAAGAAAATAGCAAAAAACTTTGAAGGAAGCAAGAAACTGCTTTATAAGAAAATGAAGGGAAATAAAAGTACAGAATTTGTCAACATAAGGAATATTAATAAGGAAATGCTATGTGATGCAGACGGGATACTAGACACAGAGTGTGTGCATTGATAAATTTTTGTGTCGAGATGGGAGACGTCGCAGACGATTGGAAAGAAGCAATTCTCGTACCAATATACAAAAGAAAGGTCATGTACGGATCAAATATTTAGCTTAAGAAAAATCACAGAAAAAATGTTGAGAGCAGGAAAAAAAGTTTCCTGTGCATTTCTTCATCTAGAGAAAGCTTTTTACAAGATAGATAGAAGTAAACTTTTGGAAGTCCTGAAAGAGTATGGAGTCAATCGACTTCATGGTTATTTATATTATTCATAAACAAGTGTTTAAGAATGGCTATTTTCAACGAAAAAGGTATGCATATGGAAACAGTAAGGGTACGTGTATTAGCGTTCGCAGATGATAAGGTTGTTATGGCAGAGTCAATCGAAGACTTACAAAGAAGATTGAATGAACTGAATGCAAGCATAAAGAGCATGCGCCTGAAAATTAACGCAAATTAAACAATAACGACTTTGTGAGGATCTTCACCTGGGGTGATTGCTAGAGTGATTGATCAGCAACGTGGGTCGAGGCAGTATTGCGGAATGAACGTGTTATTTTCATAAATATGACGAGAATTCTGGATAAATCTAAAGATATTGTATCCCTTTCTCACATTACTCCTTTCTCCACCAAGCAAGTCATGCCTACCCCGAAAGGGAAATGGCTTAATGGTGTAACAATAATAATAGTTAATTATTATTATTAATATTATTATTATTAATATTATTATTAATAATTATTATAATAATATCGGTGGTTGAGTTGGTTAAACACTCGGACTTCACCTCAGAGGTCCGGGATTCGATCCCTGAGCCGGTACCTCTAGAAATTTTCTAATGTCCCTTTACCGAGGTTCTGGTGGTTCGGAACCCAACTTAAGCAGTAGGTCCCCCCATCGTGTCCTCGACTGCAACCCAGTCCGTCAATGATGGGTTAAAAACCAGGCCTTGTCCAATATGTCTGAGCAGATTGCGCTCATCAGATCACTTGATTGCCTTATAAAAATGCGTCCGTGACTGATGATATATACCGGGACAGCCCCGTGTAAAATGATCAAATAAAAATCCAACTCTAACCAAAAATGCCTTCGACATGTTGGGCAGTATAATCCTGTGACAACATTTCAACTCAGAAATGTTTTTATCATAATAATAATGTTATTACCGAAGGTAATAACTACCGAAGGTGTTTCCCTCCTGAAGGTGTTGCGCGTTGATGTCACGGTAGGGCTTGAGCTCTCCTCTCATGACTTTGACGGCAACGTTGGAGGTAGCATTGCTACTGACAGAGTTTCCCATACCAAATAGGCTGATAACGAAGAGGAGAGAGACTAAGTAGAACACCAAAACCCATCAATGAAAAATGGCCAATATATTAAAGATTTTGAAACGCTTGTCGCTTCCCGGGGATCGTCGGAGCTCCCCTGAAGCCACCACTGGGGGCCACAGCATGCACAAGGAAAAAGGATACAATTTAAGAACCAAATTTGCTGCAAAGTATCCTAATATACAAAAGGTCGCACTAAGAGATCTTATCGCTAAAGTGAAAGACATCAATACTAATCTACATTTTACAGAAGACCGAGCAATGGAGATTAAACAACAGGTTGAATTGGCGTGGCAGATCAAAAATGCTCAGTATCTATAAACAGACTGCTTTCGGCTGTTGGAATAGCTGCTATGAAAATGCAAGTAGAACGGCAGCTTCCTATTGATGAGCTCGCCTTGGAAGATGTGGATAACGAAGACTTGATTGATGCTGAAGGCATAGGTGCTAGGGATAATGAACATCATGCACCGGATCCATTAGAACCACATCCGGATATTACTAACGATGATGTGGATAGGGAAATCTCAGAAGAACTACAGAACCTGGAGAGGAATTTTGGTCATGTTTTACTAGAGTTCAGATATGTGGAACCAACATTCAGGCATTCTCTGCCAAAAATGAACATCACAAATCATCTGCAGCTGTGGCAACCGTTAGAACGTTGGGCCGGAAAACTAAGCCTGCAAATGCAGTTTTTGTCCCAGCAAGGGATCGAGATCCACCATGAAAGATCAGTTTGGATATGAATGTCAGCAAAGTAAGGTGCAAATTGGGTCGATTAACTCAATGTAAAAAGGGAAATAAAACCAGAAAGCTGATGAACCATGTTACTAAAATCATTCACCCTCGGCAAATGGAGACAGTAACTCCAGCAATATTGGATGAAATTTTAGACTCTCAACGGCAGAGACTTGATGTTCTTACTGCCAGACTGCGTCGGTACAAGAAAAGTAATACACGAAGGAAGCAAATCCAAAACTTTCAGACAGATGAAAGAAGGTTCTATCGTGAACTGAGAATAAAGCCAAATAACCACCAAGGCACTGAAGTCCCTCAATTGGAAGGTATGACTAACTACTAGTCGGGTGTTTGGGAGAAATTTAACAGGTGCAATTTTGACACTGCGTGGTTGAAACTGGAGGAAGCAGGGGCAAGCAATAGCCCAGAAATGCATCTGACAAACATCACAGCTGTGGATGTTTCAATTGTCTTGAAGAGGGCAAGTAATTTAAAAGCTCTAGGTCCGGACATGGTGCACAACTTCTGGTACAAGTAGCTGACGAGTGTGCATCTTGCGTTGGCAAGGTGTTTTCAGAAGATCATTGAACACCCAGATTTGATGCCAGGTTTTATGCCCCAAGGTACTACGTATATGATACCATAAAAACCAGACGCTCATCAGACGGCTATCGACCGATAGCCTGTCTTCCAACAATTTATAAATGATGTACAGCTATCATTGCAGATAAGGTATATTCTCATTGTTAAGAAAATGGCATTCTTAAAGAAGAACAAAAAGGATGTTGTGGAAACTCACGAGGCTATAAAGATCTAGTCACTATAGACGCTGTTGCCATGACTCAAGCTCGTCTTAAAACTTTACAAAGTCTGTCCACGCATTATTGACTTTGTAAGCCATGCGATGAGGCTCTAGGGTACAAGAATCAAGTATTTTGATTATGGACAACTAAGGATAATTAGATCAATACGCTTTACGACGGGTATATTGCAAGGAGTCTCCTTCAGCGCACTATGATTCTGTTAAACATTGAATTCATTGAGCGAAACACTAAACAGCATGTCTCATGGGTTCAGAATTCATGATAATGAGGATGGTCATCAAGTGACCTATCTTCTTTACATGGATAACCTGAAGCTGTACGCTAGTTTAGGCCAGAAACTGCAGCAAGTGATCGATGTCACAAAGCAGTTTCCCAGTGATATCTACATGCAGTTCAGACTAGAAAAATGCAGAACAGTGCATTTAATCAGAGGGCAATTAGGGACCGCAGAGTTAGAGAACGAGTTCGAAAATGACATCGAGGTAATGGCTGCAGGCCTTTACTACGAGACTCAGATTAATTATGAAGAGTTTTTTCAACTCGGCAAACAAAACCAAGGCGATCAACACGCATCGTAGATGTCAAAAAACTGTGTGCGTTACAAATTATACAGTTACGAGTCTATTTTAACAGCAAACGAAATGTTGCGCTTTACAGAACCAACTGTCAAGCGGATCTTGAATACATGCCCTTAAATTTGACCTCAGATGGAGCCTTGAATATCAGGGCAGAAACCATAGAGGAATTAGAAATACAATGGAGACAGAAAGCCATCCATGGCGAGCACCCCAACACGCTAGATCAAAGTGAAGTGGATGGTGAGGCATCTAATATTTACCTAAGAAAGGGTGTTCTGTATCCAGAGACGGAAGGATTCGTCATTGTAATACAGGACAAGGTTATCAGCACCAGGAATTATCGCAAACACGTGTTACATCAAGACGTGGTTGACCGGTGTCGTTTATGTGGAGATACCAACAAATCCATCAAGCACATTATTGATGGCTGTCGCGTAATGGCTCAGAGAGAATATACGCAAAGGCATAATGATGTAGCGGCCCTTCTATAGATACATTCCAATGCCCGTTTTAGAAAGCGAAGATTAGGTCTTATATTGGTGTGTTACTATCCAAACGCATCATTACATCTGGACCAATCGACCTGACATCGTGATGCGAGAAAAAAAAGGTGAAAGAGTCTACATCATGGTCATTGCTTGTCTCCTTAACCGAAATTTGCAGTCAACCTATACAACCAAGATCCACAAGTATAGCGAGTTAAGGCATGAAGTAAATACCATATGGAGGAATGTGAATCATGCATCCATTCATTCCATTGTGATTTCGGCTACAGGCAATGTGCACGCAAGATGCACTGAACATCTTGAACATTTAGGAGTCAGTAGGGTATTGGCAGCAGCTCAGAAGGCGATTTTATTAAAGACCTGTCGCATTGTAAGAAACTTTCTAGCTCATCAGGAAGCAAGCGACTAAAAACCAGTGAAGTGGCAGATGGTAGCTCTAAGAAAGCATCTAGAGGTGACTGTTGTCACCTCTAACGCTCGTGGCCGCTCGTAATTGTATACCTACAACATCATCGCAGGAGGTTTCAACCATCGTGTTAAATTATTTGAATTAAGTTAGAACATTCTAATCTCATTAGTCACTTGACTTAATCCGTGGCTATGATTTATCAACGGGTTTACCCGAGTAAAAGTTTAATAAAAACACATAATGTTATTGTTATATGCTATGGTTAAACCAAAAAAATTGCTTGCTCAAACCAAAAACATTTGATATATTTCCTTTTACATTCAGTTCTAAGCAATTTAAAATTATTAGAAGTATTAGTTTAAGCAATTCTCTTAACCTGAGTAGAATTAGGGTAGAGTTTACATGTACCAATTAAATATCAATTAAAGAAAGAAGAAATCGAAATAACTATAATGCTATTATTCTATCGATGTTTATATTTTAAAGAGTTGTTGATTAATAATGTCGGTATTCGGTTTTTAGCTACTGGTCTTTATTGTAAAAAGTTTGACTATATAATTCGATGAATCAATATTCAATCAATTCTAAAAGTATGTGCATTCGTTTTGTTTTCATTAGATTATTTATAAAATTGTAAACATATTTTTAGTTAATATAACCGACTAAGAACAATTTTTAGTCAGTTATTACTTCCAATCATGTCAGGTTTTAATAAATTTGAAATTCTGTAAATAAATGGTACGTGTCGGGCGGTTTTGTCCAAAAATGTACTCATTCCCCAGTGTGCCACACTAGGAGAGCAGCGCAGTCGTAGCACACGGTCCCACTAAAATTACATTATCAGTTGATCATTTTTAAATTAAACGAGAAATTATGAGGATTTGAAATTTCTTAACAATAAATTAGAAATTTTTTCCCTTCTTGACGAAAAACTTAATTCAAAATTTCGTTGGACATTTTTTCGGTCAAAATTAAAAAAAAAAAATTATATTTTATATTTAGAGCGTATACTTTTATCTATAATACCGACAATTTTCTTTCAAATTCGTTCGAGGCTTTCAGAAATATAGATAATTAAAAAACATGTGATGCCGAAATTCAACATGGCGTAACTACCGTAATTTAATTATTTCAGAGAAGAAACTCAACGAGTTTTCATACATTACCTTCTTGGATCATTCAGTATCACTAGATCGTAGACCTTGATAATGTTTAATTATATTTTTTATTTTGAGTTCTTTTGAAGATGGCTATAGTACCATCAAACTTTAATACTTATGAAAATACGTTTCTTTTTATTAGAGGTCGTGAATGTCAATAAAAAAAGGCACTGACATTTTTTATGTTTTCAGGAAACTGTTTGCCTCGCAAATCAGCACTTTTTGAAACTTTCATCGCGTCACTGTCATCTTTATGGTCTTCTCAATTTCAAAAATACACGTTTGATCTACGCAAAAAGTAGTACGTAGTACTCATGAGCGTAATTTCTCTATAATTTCCCTGCCTCTCCCTATCCCCTTTTTTATACAGTGGTACAATCAACACCTTTCTCCACCCTCTTGGGAATCCCTCCCCCCTCCATATTTTTTTCACTACCCCCTTCAGCCTCTGCCTTACCTCTTGTGTACCAAACAGACAGGCTTCGTTCTCTACCCCGTTTATCCCTGCTACCTTTGATTTTTTTAACTTCCATATCTGCTTCTCTATATCTTCTTCGTTCAGCTCCTTTTTATCTACCTCTCTGTTTTTTCTAATCCCCTCATCTCTCTTTCGAGTATGTTTTCGTGATTCCGTCCTTTCACTCCCTGTACTTCTTTTTAACCTTTCTCTACATCATTTTACATTCCCTATCCCACGACGGCTTTACTATTCCTTTCTTTTTTCTCCTAAATATCTTCTTTTGCACACAACCTTTCACTTTATCTTGTAGATCCTCCCATATCTCGTCTACGGACTCCCTCTCAAAGCTTACGTTGCCCAACTGTTCCTGATACTTCTCTATCGTCTCTCTCGTCTATGACACCCTCTCCCCTAACCACCCTTCTTCCCCACCCTGCCTTTTGCCAGCCTCCACCTGCATCTACAATCTCAATGGCTGATGGTCTGATACCACCCTTCCTTCAACTGCGAATTTTTGTATCTCCTCAAACTATTGCATATTCATAATCACGTAGTCTATCACCGATACACCCCTCTTACTCACATACGTGTATTCTCTCTCTTCGTCGCCTTTTACCATACCATTCTCCACCGCCTACCCTCTATCCTCCATCCAGTCTCTTAGACTGTCCCCTCTTTATTAATTATTTTATCCTTTGATTTTCTTTTAAAGCCCTCCCCTCCCTGGTACAAGACCCTTGCCATCCAATTCTTGCATTAAGTATCCCCCCATTACTACCATGCCCTTATATCTCTCTCCTAGTAAGTTTTCTACCCTTTCTATAATCCTTTCCATTCCATTCTTATTGTACACAGTCACAAACTTATACATCACCCCTCCCACCTTAACAGCCCTCATTTGCACGCCCTCCCCCTCTCTTTCTCCATGAACTTCTTCGTCTAATCCATCCCTAACCCCTGTTATAATTCCCCCACTAGCCCTTCCTTTCCATTTTACTTTACTGCCTCCTGTAACCTACACCTATAGCCCCTTGGCAACTTTCGCTCAACTCTATCCCATTCCTTTTTCTTCACCCACGTCTCTACCAGTCCAATCACATCAAATTCCTGAATATACCTTCAGAAATCCTCATCTTTCTTCTCTACTCCTGCTACGTTCCAGTACAACACCTTTAACATTCCTCCACCCTGCTTTACTCCCACCCCCTACTTCCCCCCAAACAAGTTCCCCTGCACCTCCTTCAACACCTCCTTCTCCTCGTCCCATATCCACATTTTCGCGTCTATTTTTATTTTGCAATACCCTACCTTCACTGCTCTCCCTTTGCTTCTCTCCATTCTAGCCCTGCCATTTAGCATTCTCTGAACGTCCCTTTCCTTCCTCGTCAAATCTTGATCGATAAAAATCTTATTGTCCTTCATCCTATTTTTGTTATGCATTACCCCCAATTTTTCTTCCCAGCTCTCCAATTCCACCACCGCTACTTCATTCTCCTTTCTCCCATCCATCCTAACTTCCCCCACCTTGCCTTTAACCTACCCTATTCTCTGTAGCAGCGCTTTCACCATGTTCCTTTCTTCCCCGCTCTTGAGCTTCAATCCTCTCATCACTATATTATTTCTCCTATCTGCCTTCCTTTTCTCTCCATTTTCAACTCCATTGCCCTTATCATTTCCGTATCTTCTCTCTCCTCCTTTTCATTCCTACGCTCTCCCACCCTCTCTTCTATCATGATCTCCACTTTCTCTCAAATAACTTGCTTTTCATCCTTATCCCTGTTGACTGCTTTCATTCCCGACCTGCCCTCTACCTTCTCCAGCCTTTTTTCCGCCCTTCTCTTCCACATCCTAATATCTTCTTCCTTTTCCTTTATTTTATCCTCTTTTTCCTTCCTCACCGACACCATCTCCATCTGCAATCCTTCTACTTTTCCCCTCTACTCTTTCACTTCCTTTCCCCATCTCTCATCTCTTACCCTCAGGTCCTCCCTCATACTTTCCATCTGCTCCATAGCCCCCCTTACGTCCTATCTTAACTCTCTGATCTCGCCAATCAGCACCCCGATAGCCTCCTTCTCCGTCTGCCCCTATATTTGTGTGTGTGTATG
>NC_046660.1:60066743-60085194 GCF_010883055.1 Belonocnema kinseyi
TCTTTCTTTCTTCAAGAGATCCTCCCCCTCACTTGCACTGGACGCTCTCTCCCTTGCCTGATCGCTTCTTCCGCTCCGCTTCTTCCCCCTCCCTAACGCGCCACTTGACACCAGGCCACGCACACTTGGCTGTCGTGTCCGCTCTCTTGGAAACCTAACCTCACTTTCCCTATTTAACCAACCCCCACTCTCAACTACAATGTAAATTAATTTCTATTTTCCTAATGTACCCCTCACAACCGTACTCACCTCCTAGACTTCCACCTTCACACTCCACACACACTTTCCACCCAAACTTTGTAAAAACGTCTCACCGCCTGTCACTGCACAGTTTCTCTCTACCGCCACCAACATGCAAGTCTCCATCTACGCAAAAAGTATATCAAAAGCTTTCCTTTCTCACTTTTAGATTTTATTTCATGGTTTTGAAAGGACTTTAACATGTGGTTCTAGCTTTGTCCTTTAAGTCAGTTTCAAAAAGACTACAGAGATACCGGTCCTGTACTCCGAGAATAGGAAGAAACCAAACAGAAAATTCAAAATTTTGAATACTTGTTCTTTTTACGATTGTGTTTCGTTGTGGACATGATAGAAAACACGGAAACGTACTTGAAGATAAGTAATTCATATGAATTTATTATAATTTGACGGCCTAAAGCAAAACAAACAAACAAAAAAACTTTCGAACCCTCCCTTATTACCGGAAGTTTGGTGGGACGGACGTTACAACTAAAATCTCCAACATATGAAGAAATTTTACTTAACTTAGGCATGATTTGGACACGCAAAATAAACTTCTGGCATAAAGGTGGTCACTAGACGTATAATGTAAACAAAGAATAACACAAACAATAAAATAGCCTCGGAAAGGACTGGAACTTTAAATAACAAAAGGCATACACACGGCAAATGTGAAGGGCAAGTTTCACGGGAGGAATGGAGACTGGGTGTTTGGAATGCTAGGGAAGTGAATGATCTTAAGGTAGAAGAATTGCGAGAAACTATGCATATAAGGAAAATGGATATTTTATGTGTGTCTGAAACAAAGAAAAAGGGATGTGAAAGTAGAGACATAGAAAACGGCAGAGACATAGAAAACGGCTCCTGGGACACTTTAAATCAGAAAATAAATATTTGCGATCGTGGTAAAAGATTAATTCTGCGAGGAGATATGAATGGATGGCTATACATCCAAAATCAGGATACAGAAAAAGTATTAGATAATTTTAGGGATCCAAGAACAAACTATAACGGAAATGAATTAGTTGGACTATGCTTAGAAAGGGGACTGTTTATTAAAAATATTTCGTTTAGACATAAATTGATGCACATGCCCACCTTGCGTGAAACAAAAGACCTTTGATACTAAAGGACCAAGGTGGGGAACCTCACATAACGACTTTGTGTGGACCTTCACTTGGGGCAATTGCTAAATAGATTGATCAGCAACCTGGGTCGGAGAAGTGTTGCGGAACAAACGTGTTATTTAAATAAATATCACGATAATTCTAGATCAATCTAAAAATTTTATATCCCTTCCTCACATTACTCCCTACCCCATCGAGTAAGTCACGCCTACCCCGAAAGGGAAATGGCCTAATGGTGTAATAATAATTTTGAATAAATTAGTTAAAACGTGAATTAATATCAGATTTTAGCATCTATTACTTTCGTAACATGGTTGGCTTTTGCAACCTCATCTGGCAAAATATGCATAATTAAAACACTCTATAAAACATTTCTGTTTATTTTTTAATTTTCAAATCCATTTCTAAAAATAACTGGGGTGTGATGAAAACTTTTCGTTTCAGGATTTTTGAATCTACAGAAAAAATCTATCGAAATGATTAATTGCCCAGAAATAAAGAATCGACTGAAGAACTTTAATCTTTTTGAAGTTTCAGGAAAATCCACAATAATCCCAATTGGCCGTATCCGATAGTCACCAATGTATTGTGATTTCAAAATTAAAGTACTCTTTATTTATAAACCATCACCTTCATGGATATTCCTCATATTCGTTTCAAATTAAAATGATTGACAGAATCTGTTACTCGAGTATTTAGAATAGAATTTTTTGTTTTTGTTTATCCATTATGGTGCAAATTTGGTCGCTGGATTCTTTTTTTTTTTAACAGGAGTTTTCATTAATCGTTACAATTAAAATCTCCAACATATGAAGAAATTCTACTTACCTTGGACATGATTTTGACTTGCAAAATAAACTTCTAGCATGAAGGTGGTAACTGTGCGTATAATATAAACAATGAATAATACAAACTATCAAATAGCCTCGGAAATGACTGGAACTTTAATTGACGGAAGGCATGCACACGGTAAATGTGAAGGTCAAGTGCCAGATGATCAATGGCTGCTGGGTATTTGGAATGCTGGGGAAGTGAATGATCGCAAGGTAAAAGAATTGCGAGAAACTATGCATGTAAGGAAACTGGATATTTTTATGTATGCCTGAAATAAAGAAAAAGGGATGCGGAATTAAAGACATAGAAGAGGGCGCGTTGAAAGGGGGATTAGAGATATGGTCAGGAGTAGATAATGAATAACATGGTACGCAAGGAGTAGGTCTGATTTTAAATAAAAGAGCGAAGTAGCATCTCGGAGATCATGATTTTATATCTCCCAAACTGGCTAGGGCTAGAATGAACGTAAATTATTTATCTTAACATGCTAGGCTGTTGCAGAACGAACTTGTTATTTAAATAAATATCACGAGAATTCCGGATCAATCTAAAAATTTTATATCCCTTCCTCACATTACTCCCTACCCGACCGAGTGAGTCACGCCTACCCAGAAAGGGAAATGGCTTAATGGTGTAGTAATAATTTTAAATACACTAGCTAAAACGTCAATTAATATCAAATTTTAGCATCTATAACTTTCGTGACTTGTTTGGCTTTTGCAACTTCATCTAGCAAAATATTTATACCTGAAGCACTCTATAAAAGGTTTATATTTATTTTTTCATTTTGAAATCCATTTCTAAAAAACGAAGGCGCGATTAGTGGTGCCGTTCGATACGATACTGTCTCGTGATCGGGTCGGGATCGCGTCGGTTTTGTCTCGGGTCGGAATCGTGATTCCGATACGAAAAGTTTTGAATGCTTGCCTTTCATTTTTTATTGCCGTAGCAAAAATTGATTTTGTACTTCAGATCACTTCAATTCAATGAAAAGCGGTATAAGAAAAAAGAAAAAAATGTTACCTTTCAAAGGTTAATGTTATTAGCGTATTTTAATAATAAATAATCTACATTAAGAATATTTGTTGTTAAAGTATATTTCTGGTGTAAAATTGTTTGATTCTATTGTTTGCATGATACATGACTATCAAAATTCAGAATTAAATATTATTAATTACTTCTATAAACAAATTCTATGAACAAATGTACATCACAGAAATTAATAGGCAGCAAACAATCTTTTATCGTCTACTCTTATTGTAATGATGTCATCGATTATGTTTTCTGCAAAAATTGTACTGTCCGTTGATATTTGTTTATTTGATAAGCCAAGTATATCAACAAATTCACATTTTAGGATTTTGAAGCAAAATGAAACGGATTGTTCATCTAATTTTATTGCAATTATCTATTCTGAAACAATTTTGTCATGCATTAACAGTTGTTAATTTTACGAACAAATTATAGAAAAAAATGCACATTTTCGGCGTTTCCAAGCAAAAATAAATTGTTTTTTCATCTGACCTTGTTCAAATCATTCACAAATTTAGTTATGCATTTGTTAATTTTACTAACAATTTATATAAACAAATGCACATTTTCGGCGTTTTTCAGCAAACATAAATCGTTTTTTTATCTGACCTTGTTCAAATCATATTCACAAATTTAGTGATGCATTAATATATTTAATTTTACGAACAAATTATAGAAACAAATGCACATTTTCGGCATTTTCAAGCAAAAATAAATCATTTTTTCATCTGAAATTGTTCAGATCATTCACAAATTTAGTTATGCATTTGCTAATTTTACGAGCAAATTATATAAACAAAATTTAACTACATATTCAGGTTGAGTATATTCATGATTTAATTTTAAATTCGTATTTTGGGTTAAATATTTAAGCATGTGTTTAGTTGATAATTCGTGTAATTTGTAAAAAAATATTTTTTTCTTATAATTTTTTTCATTTTCAACCAAAAATATGACTCTTTGGTTGTAATAAAACTCCTTAATTGAAAGTTAAACTTTCTTGTTAAAAGGCATCTTTTTGTTTAAATATATACGTAGCGCAGTTAAATATTCATCACTTTAGTTGAATATTCATCATTTCAGTTGATCATTTATCCCTTCATTTAAAAATTTATTGTTTTAACAAGAAATAATTTTTTTCCTGGGAATTAAAGTATCATCTGTTGACGAAAATTCATTTTTTGTAGCAAACGAAGATAAAAGAATAATAATCAATGAATTATTCTCTCAAAAATAATTCTTATAAATAATATTAATATTGATAAAAAATGTAACTATTTTATTGAAAACCTGTTTATAACTGTTTATAAACGCTGAAGATGTGCATTTGTTTCTATAATTTGTTCGTAAAGTTAACAAAAGTCTTTTATAACTAAGCATTCAAGTATTCACGTTAAAGACCTGAAGGTTTCTAGTTGCAAATTTATCTATTTCAGCTTAAAATTTAACTATATAATTGAATGAAAATTTATTTTTCTGTTTGAAAATTGAAACCATTCACTTCATGATTTGAGTTTTTGTTTGAATGATAACGTTTCTAACAACATATTCAACTTTTTGATTTTCGAATAAACATTCGTTACTTTATTTTTGATAATTCAGATCTTTTCTGAAATATTTTTCCATTCGGTGAAAAACGAAGTGTCTGTGTTGAAAATTCAACTCCATGTTTCAAAGTTTAGGTGAATTGTTATAAGTGCTTTTTATTTTTTACAAATTTAACTATTACTTACAAAAACGTTCTTCTTGGTTGAAAATTTATTTTATAATTAACTAAAATATAATTATTGCAGTTGAAGATTCATCATTTTATTTCAAAAGCAATTTCTTAAATTAAAAATGCAACTTTTTTTTAAGTTCGTTCTTTTTGAAGCAGAAAATTAATTTTTTAATTAAAAATAAAATTCATCTTTCTTGGTTGAAAAGTCAAGAGTTTTCCAACAACATCGTCTGCTTGTTAACATTTTTCTTCTTCAGTTAAACTATTTTTTTAAAAACTTCCACTCTGAAATTTTAAAAAATCAGTAAAATGCAATCTATTTACAACAATTGAGCTGTAAGTTGTTCACCTTTCAATATTTGATTCACAGTTGCTAATCTTAAATTAACAGAGCAATATTGCCACAAACTAAAAAATAGATTCTCTTTTATTAAAAACATTTCTAAATTGGATCAAGGTTGAAAATAATTTCTATAATCGGCATAATCGCATTTCGATGTTTCAAATTATTTAGTTCGAAGCTAAAGCACAAATCTTCCACTATTTATGGGGAAAATGTATTTTAGCATTTTCACTCTGGCCATAACCGGTTTAACTAGGGGGGGGGGGGGAAACGAGTGACGTCAATCCATTAACAAATTTGCCTCTTTGCTCGTTTCAAGTGAGAAGAGCACATCTGCCGAAGGAGTATCGAACACCCGACACGATCCCAAGCCGATATATCGACTTCTCGATCCAAAGTCGAGTCAAGCTAAAACCGACACGATGCAAACCCGATACCGGAGTCTGGGATCGAGTCGGGATCGTGTCGAGATCGGGAAATATCGCCCGACGGTATCACTAGACGTAATGGAAACTTTTCGTTCAAGGATTTTGGAACCTACAGAAAAAGTCTGTCAAAATGATTCATTGCCCTGAAATAAAGAATCGAATGGAAAACTTTAATCAATTTGAAGCATCAGAGAGATACAGAATAATCTTAATTGGCCTTGTCCGATAGTCAGTAATGTATTGCGATGTCAAACTTAAAGTTTTCTTTATTTGTAAACCAACTCCTTCATGAATATACCTCATATTGGTTCCAAATTGAAATGCATGACAGAATCAGTTACTCTGCTAGATAGGTTGTTTAAATCTGTCGCTGATTTACAATTTTACATTTTTTTATGAAATATTAGTGCATTCATTGAACAAATTAAATTCGATTAAAAATATCGTAAAAGATTGAAAAAATGTCTATTCAATCTGAGCTTTCTCATTTACGGTGACTTTAATGGAGTTAGTCCATTAAAACCATTTAAATTTTGAGTCCCAATTCAAACTCATCATTTCGATTCAGAAAATGAGAGTTCAATTGTTTAATTCTCACTTTTTTCCTCGATGGTTTCCTTGTTTATACATAAAAAAATCGAATATTTAATAAAAACAGTTAAAGTATTTTATGAGTCTAATAGAATAAACAAGTCTAATTCATAAAATTTAAAATATAACGATATTTATATTTTTAAAGGTGCATTGCTATTGTTGAGGATACTTTTAATATAATAGTTCTCGCACAAATAGTTGGATTTACCATTACGTTTTGCATACAGGGTTACGTTCTAATTTTGGTGAGTCTTTGTGATATTTAAACAAATTAAATGTAAATTGCATTCTTATTTTTTATCTCCTATTTTCTTTAAAATGTGGAAGTTTTTTTAATTCGAAAATATTAAAGTATAGAATTGTGCGATAATAATGCCTAAGAGGAAAGTTGTAAACCAATAAGTAATTTTTTGTTACTGCCCGGCTATAGCAGAGGATCATAATGGATCCTGTCCTATGTATTCATTTTCTGCATAGCCTTTTGCCAAATTGTCCACTTTTTCGTTGCCGTTCATTTCTAAGTAACCGGGAGTCCGTACGAGAGGCACACTTCTCATTTTCGCAAGTTTTCTTGATGCCTTTTTCCATTCCTAAACCAGCTCTGATCTTATGTCTGGTTTCTCAACTGCAGTTAATGTGACTTGGCTTTTCAAGCAGATCGTAATCCTCCTAGCATCAGCTGATATCACTTGGGAGGCCATTATGTCTAGTATCCCAAATCCATCTATTTTCTTTGGTTTAAGGACATTCGAGTAGAGTGAGGCCCTAGACAACACATTAAGCCAAATACTCTTCTGCATTCATGATCAACTTCCAGCTTTGCATCTTAAGATGCGTCGGCCACTTTAGTTTGCTATCTAGCATTACCCCCAGATATTTAACCGAGTCTAAGATCGTCAATCTCCTACCGCTAAATTCAGAAGCTTCAACTTTCGACAATTTGCACTTTCTCGTGAAAAAGAGTAGGCTGGTATTTTCCGAATTTACCAAGAACCTTGAACTGCCATGCCAGAGCTCTACGAGGTGCAACGCCAACCTTGTAAGACACGTCAACGTTTTCAGATGAGTCCCACTGATCGCAATTAAAAAGTCATCTGCGTATCTCTGGCTATAATATTCTTCCTTAGTTAGCTAACGAAGGAAGTCGTCCACTACAATGCCACACAGGAGGGGTGACAGGACACCCCCTGTGGACATCCTCGCGGCATACCATGCTCCAGCGTACCATGCTTGCTATTTAGCTATCGAGCTGGCCTGGCACGATACACTTTGAAACCTCTTATTAGATGTCTTCTAGGGAAGTATTGCTGAAGGCGTCCTGCTCTCTGTGCAACAGAGAGGCTAAACGAACCTCAAACTTGATATATTTTTCGCAGTAAAGTGTATCCCTACTCCACAGGTTTGGGAATGACGGCCAGTCTTCCATCCTTCCATGCCAATGGTACGCGTTTTAGGACAACGCTTGCTTAAACAGCCAACGATCTTGGCGGAGAAGTTCTAGTCGGCCTTATCCCTCTCTTTGCCCTAGCTTTCCTATTTCTCGGTCGGTTTTATTTCACGGATAACGCAGAAAGCGAACTTCCATCAGTTAATTCAGAGGTGCTTCTTTATCTTCGGCAAACTCACCATCCTCAGATATAATGAGCCCGATGTGAGCTTCTGCATTTTTTGCTAGGAGCATGTGAAACCACACTGTTTCCCGAATGTTCTTTTGTTTCCCGCAAAAATCCCTTCAATCTTCCTGTTCGTAAATTCTTATGTTTTTCTTGTATTAATACTGAGCCATCTTATATTTTTCCCAATCTGAAGGCAACTTACGTCTGTTTGCCCTGTTGTAAAACACTTTAGTCTTCTTACAGAGTTTATCTAGGTGGGTGCTCCACTATTATGCTGTATTTGCTAAATGTAATTATACTCGCAGGGCAATTTAACGTCTCCGGATCAAAAGGGGATGCAATAGGTTTCAGTCGAACGAGTATTTTTCTGAAAGTGACTGTTTAAAAACGTTAGGATTTCTATTTTAGGGGCTGATACTTGTAGAGAATTCCAATGCACATATTTTTTTTGTTAGCAAATAATTGTGGATTTTGCAGTTTTTGAAGTAATTGATAAAAACTAGATAAACTACTAGGCAGTCTGATAAGTCCCTGAAAAATGAAACACGGAGAAGTCTTTTTGGCGAAAGTCGGTTTTATTTTTCAACATACTCTCCTTTTAGGTCGATACAGCGAGTCCAACGATTTTCTAACTTTTTGATACCGTCCGAAAAGTACTCGATCAGAAGGTCTCCAAAATACACCTCAGTTTCAACTATGAGCTCATTTGAGTAAAAACGCTTACCAGTGAGCCATCTCTTCAGGTTAGGGAACAAGTAATAGTCGCTGGGGGTCAGGTCTGGTGAATACGGTGGCTGAGGAACCAATTCGAAGCCGATTTCATGCAATTTAGCTTGTGCAACTGAGCATGAATGAACAGGCGCATTGTCGTGATGATGAAGCGGTTTTTTCTTCTTCAAATGCGGTCGTTTTTCGGCGATTTCGATTTTCAATAGGTCCAAAAATGATGAACAGTATGCTTCGGTTATGGTTTTACCTTTTTCAAGATAGTCCACGAATATTATGCCATGTGCATCCCAAAATACGAAGGCCATAACCTTTCCGACCCATTCTGGCGTTTTTGAACGCTTCGGAGCACTTTGGCCCGGTGGAACCCACTGTTTTGCCTGTTGCGTTGACTCAGGAGTGTAGTAGTGGATCCAGGTTTCATCTATGGTTATGAAGCGGCGCAAAAACTCGGTCGGCTTACGCGAAAATAATGCCAAATTCTGCTGGGAAGTTGTCACACGAATTCGTTTTTCGTCCACTGTGAGCAAACGCGGCACCCATCGCGCGCAGAGCTTCTTCATGCCCTAAACTGAATGCACGATATTACCCACACGTTCCAATGGTATGCCTACAGCATTAGCTACCTCTTTCAATTTCACTTTGGGATCATTCAACAACATATCATGGATTTTTTTGACATTTTCTGGTGTAGTGACCTCTTTTGGGCGCCCAGATCGTTCAGCATCAACTGTGCTCGTACGGCCACAACGAAACTCGGTAAACCACTTATGAATCGTTCCAATCGACGGTGCAGAGTCCGGGTAATACTTATCCAGCTTGGCCTTGGTCTAGGATATCGTTTTCTTGCGAAGATAGTAGTGTTTGATCAAAACTCGAAACTCAGATTTTTCCATATTAAAAAAAACTCGGAGGTTAGTCGCTTCTCAGTGCTGTAACTTGTAGATGCGTAAACATAAATGGCTGAAGTTTTGACAGGCCTCATTTGAAGGATCAAGCTCGACGAAAATGGTTCACATTAGTAAATACTAATGCCATCTCTTAGAATTTTCAGGTACTTATCAGACTGCCCAGTAACTTAGTTACTATTCGGAATTTATCAATTTTATTCATACCATATTATATTTTTGATTCTTTAGAAACCACGGCAATGTCAAAAATATATGTATTAGGGTTTATTTGACGCGCAATTTAGAGAGTTTCTGAAAGGTTTTTTTTAAAGTTTCTCTCTAAATTTTCGAATGATAAGTCACGTTTCAAAGCCAGCAGTGATTTTTAATAGTGCTTTTGCTGATCTTGTTGACAATTTCAGACCATAGTGTATTATTATATTATAGTATTTTATACTTATTGATTCTAATATTTATTTATTATATTGTTTAGTATTATATCATTTTAAGAATAGATAATAACTCTAAATAAAGTGTTAAAAACTAAGCGATTTGAAATACAAAAGCTAAAAATTGTGTTGCTTAAAATTAAGAGAGATCAAAATTAATTGATCTGAAATTGATATATAAGCAATTGAATAATTTTTTTTATTTTGAAATGTAATAATTTTAGAGGTTTATTTTTTTATGTGAAACGCTGTATGTTTAATTGTTCTCTTTTATGAGTTATACTTTTGCTATTAAAATTAAAATGGTTAATTTTTAAAGAGTGTGATGGACTATTAATTTTTAAATAACTTGCATTTACTGCTAGTCCGGTACACATTTGATAATTTTTTTAAGTGCACAAAAATCGAATTATCTGCCTACAGTAGTAAATGGTACAACTTAAGAGCAGAGGAAGCAATATTTATCCTTTTTATAACACATCGTGCAAGAAAGGGGATTGGCATTACCGCTGGAAAATTCTTTGTTTTTTCTTTGAAACTTTTTACTGGGTTAGGTAGTACATTTATAAACAAAATAACAAAGAAATAAAATCATTCCAAGTTTATAATTACTTTCGGATATTGTTTTGAACTTATTGTAAATTTCTAAAGTTACCTAACGTAGGTTCAACAATTAAAATTTTATTAATTCGATAATATAGCACTTGTAGTTGAAAATGTTGATTGTGCTAATTTAAATAATATTTGATACAATTATTTTAAAAACATTGAAAATGTTGCAGATAATACAGACATCCATGGGATATCTATTAATGCTGTTGGCAGTAAAAAAAGGAAATTAGAATAAAGGCTTATTTTTTCGCAACTACCAGTTCTCGAAAATATCAAAGAATCGACTTTTCATAGTGTACTTTTGCATGCTAAAATACTTTTTTACTATCATTATTAGTTTTGAAAAACAATAAAATATACCAAAAAAGTTTAAAAAATAAATATTAATTTATTAGGATAGGTATTATTTTAACAAGAGGTACCAAAGTGTAAGATAAGTTATAAAAAAAAACAACTTGAAATGAAAAGTCAAGACGAACATTCGAAGGCATATGAAATATCAAAATGTGCTAATTTCTCCATAAATTCTGCAAACGTCTGAACTTAGAAGAGATCAATTGTAAAAGTTCAAAATCTTCTTATACTCGAACAATAATTGACTTATAATCGCTTTTTAAATTTGAAATTGTTACGAATTATTTTTTCTAAGCTGAGATTACCATTTTTTTGATTAGAATTAGTTAAAAAATAGAATAAAATGAAAAATCAGCACAGTTTTCAAAATGTGGATAATTGTATGCAATTAACAAAAACAGGGTAATCCTGTAGTCCACTTTTGTCGGTAAATTTATATTAAGCTAATTGTATATGAAAAGTAATTTGTACTATTGAATTGTTCTTGTAGCCAAAAGCACTTTTTGCGGGCAAAAGTCTGCCTACAACCCAATTTTCAATGCATATTAACGTTTCTTTAAAAAGGACCGTAAGGCTTTCCGATATATCGAGTTGGTGTGAGAATTTCAATTTGGTTCGACCAAAATTTTATATTTAATAACAAAATAAAAAGTATTTTTATGCTAACTTTTCAGATGTACCATTTCTTGAAAGATCTGCCAACTGACTGATGAAGAGCCTCAGTCTGTGTAATTACTGTTTCAATTTAAAAACCTTAGTAGTTAAACAAATGGAAACATTCGTTTCTAATTTTAGAAACTATTTTTAGTTTTAAAATATTTTTAAAATTTTAGATTAATAACCAAACGTTTATATTTCATTCGAAATTCTATTTCCAAATCTTGTTTAAGTTTAAAATATTATATTTTTAACAAAGGCAATTTGATTTTTTTTAATTAAAAAAAACTCTTTTTCAATATTGCTCAAGATTTGAGAGTTTATTTAAAGCGAGAAACTATGAATCGAATATTTAAAACTAAACAATCCAAAAACTAATTATTTCAGTTAGCAAGCCTCGTAATGTTAAAATATCAAAGTGCTAAATTTCAGCTTTGAAAGTTAGCATAGTTATTTTGATCGTGAAAAAGACGTTTTTTGACTTTAAAAGAGATTGGAAATTCTGGAAAAACAAATTTATAAATTCTCTTTACTTTTCAGAGCTTTAAAAATACAAAAATGTTTACTAAAACTTGTGATCACGCCGGGAAAAAATGAAAACCAATTTTCGTCATGCATACATTTTTTTAAAGTGAACATTTTTATTGTATACAAAATTTTAATGATAAGTACACGAAAAATTCGTTTGCAGAAATTTGAAAAATTATCAAACGCACTAAAAATTTTATATTTCCGAGTGGAATAAAGGAAGCATTTTGATTGCGTATACATTTTTATGTAGTACACGGTTTTACTGCACATTAAATTTTATTAGAAAAGTGTAAAATATTATGCCGTTGCAAGTTTAAAGATTATGAAATTCACGGCTTAGAAAGAGATGGGGAATATTTGAAAAACTAATTCATTTTGTTATAAATTTGGAATTAATTAAAAGTATATAAATGTTTACTAAAGCTTTATATTTTTGCCGGGATAAATTTAAAACCTTTTTTAATTACACAGCTTAAAATTGTTTGTTTCCTGCCTTAAAATGGGAGTTTTATTTTATTTTTTATATTTCTTTAGTGCTATAACTCTCGTACTTTTTTGTTATGCAAAAAGTCAAATAAATGCTTAAAATGGCAGAAAACCCCGCAACTTTCTGGCATTATTCTGAGAGAAAATGGTAATAAACAAAAAATTAATCTCTTAAACAATCATCTTTATTATCTTCAATTAATTATTATCTACATTATAATATACTTTAGGAGTAGAGAATTAAAAACAATTTCCATTTGTCTAAACAACTAAATTTCTTAAATTTCATTAAACCTCGTTATAAGTGAAAAATGGTCGAAAAGATGAATATTTTCGAAAAAAGTTTAACTTTATTATATTTATTTAAGTCAATATTGTTATAAATAATGATAAATGTTTTAAACAATAAGTTTTGTTAAATTTAATTAAGTTCACAGGCCCGCAAAAAAAGTTGTCTGCACGAGACAAGTGACTAAGCTAACGTTGTGGATTTTGAGCCACTGAATCTAAATTTGGTCTCAGGATGTATCTTGCACGTCTCAATTTCACTCTAGATGCGAAAAATAAGGAAAACTCTAATTATAGTTTGCACGTAATTTTGATAATAGCAGTATACGCGAAAAAAGACATATCGATATTATATTCTCAAGTGCGACGACTCGTAGAGACTTAATTTGTACACAAAAATTCTTTATTGTGCCTTCTATTTTCCCTAGCTTGGGTAATTCTGGTTAAGTTGAAGCTCTTTCACAGGTTGTATAGATTTACATGGGGAAAAAAGCCTAATATCCTTTACAGCTTTGCGTGCGAAATCAGTCACTTGTCCCGTGCAGACAACTTTTTTTTGGTGGGCCTGTGTGACCAGAAATTCCCCAGGGTTTTCCCTACATTTTGCATCTAACGAGAAAATGGAATAAGCCCGAAAAAATTGGGAATCAAATTTAGATTTAGCATGCAAATCTGCAAAGGATATAGCATTTTTCCCACGTACAAATCTATATAATTTGAGAAAGACCTTCAATTTCCCTAAAATTACCCAAGCCAGGGTGAACAGAAGGCACACTAGCAAATTTCTGTGTACAAATTAAGTTTCTATAAGACGCGACACTTAAGAATATAACATCCATGTGTCTATTTTCACGTATACTAGTATTATCAAAATAACGTCCAGAATATATCTAGGTTTTTGCCTATTTTATGCATCTAGGGGGAAACTGGGACGTTTTGGAGAAATTATAAGGCCAGATTTGGATTCAGTAGCTCAAAATCCATCAGATTAACCTAGCCCCTTCGCTCGTGCTGACAAATTGTTTGTATGGCCTTTGTGACTGAAAAAATCCCAAGGATTTCGCTACTTTTTCCTGATTTTTTCTAATTATGTAAAATTAAAAAAAATACCTTTAAAATCTTTTAGATTCTTCTTTGATAATTTTGAAATCTTGCGTAATGTTTTAAAATGATTTTAAATAATCTCTTAAAATTAATTTTTGAAAATAAACAATTATTTTAATTATTCCTAGGAACCAATTTCTATTTATTTTTAAATCGTTTTGAAATTTCTGAATATCTCTTATACTTACTCAAATTTGTAAGTACATTTCTAAGCCAACATAAACTTATGAAAAAAATTGTGCCACAAAATCGCACAAGAAGGCTCAAAATAAATAATGTTTCTGAATTTTTCTAAAATTATAGAATTAAGAAAAATTGCAAAATTTTACTTCAAAATCTTTTACACACTTTTTGAAAACTTTAGAAATTAATTTGGAAAATCTGGTGATCTTTTTTCAATTCTCTCTTAGAATTTATTACAAAACAATCCTTTGCCATTTTTCCATGAACTTTTTTTCATTCTCTAGCCACCCTGAAAAATGCAGCTTACATAAAACTTATGGGCAGCTGACTTACGCAACTTTAATATATCCGACTTACCGACATTCTTCCCTTGTCGTACCTGGCAAACGTGTTTGAAGTTGGAAGAGTGGTGGGGGCCGAACAAATCCCACGTTCGGGAAACACTGCGCTGATTGGCTAGTTTGTCACGTAGTACTGCAAAGTGGGGGATGACAAGCGAATATTCTGAGAGCTATGGCAGGGATATAAGGGCGGGAGTACATAGGTGGGAGCGTATATAAATGCGGTTTCAATGTACTAGGTACTTATTCAGTTGTCCCGAGTTGCCCAGAGTTGCCCAGGAGTGGTCCCGAAGGAATGAACCCCCAAGCGGAGGTGTGAAAACCGTGCCGAAAGCTGAATGGCATCTGGGTAAGGTGTCTAGAACGGTGACTCTGGGATACCAGGCGAACTCTCAGAATACGCAGCCTTATCCATCCATGCAAGGCTCTACAAGGATGCACGAACCCCTTTCCCTAGCTTCTCGTGGAAACAACATTGTTAAAACCAAACATAGATGTAGTAAGTGCAGTTCAAAACAACAGAACGCGCAGGGCTCCCGACAATGGGTCGGCCAACAATGCCGACCAATCTAGAGCTTGGAAAGCCAATGAAAATGGATTCAATGCGATGGATCGGCGGTATCTCGCGACCTTTGGGTGGACGGAGCGACTAAATCACGACTTGCTAGAATGCTACGATGCGAGTGTGGCCCCTGAACGGGGTTACATGGCACGGCTGCATGCTGTGTGGTGCGAGAAACACCCGGAGATATCGCACTTTTCGCAGCAACGTCTGTTAAACCATATTGAACTACTCCGTAAAAGGGGCTTTGTAAGCGGAACGCCTACTCTACCACAGCTAGAACAAGCCGGCAACAGAGAAAGAGAAGCGACACTAAGACCAACCGCGGGCAGGCATCCAATAGAGGAAAAGCGATGCTTTACGACCCGGAGAAACATCAACACCAAGGTTTCTCTCAAGCCTAAAGATCTGGCTGAAAAGAATAAAGAGCTTCGTGGATATTTTTTCGGAGAATCCGATCTCTGGGCTATCAATTATTGTGTCTATAATGCAACGAGAGTTTTGGCCGATGCGAACCATAAAACAAAACCAACGTTTGATCATAAAGCCAAAAGACAAATGCATCAACTTGCCATAAAGATGGACTGGGCAAGACAGTCCGCGTCCCGCATTCAGTGCGTGATTAACTACATCACATATGGCAGGAATTTTACCGCCAAGGTTCGAATCACACACTTAACAAGTCAAAGCTACTGACCATCCGGCAGCATATTGTTGAGAGAATACGGATAATATCTGACGATAAGAGAAGCCCAGAGCGAAGGGAGAGGTGGGTCAGAGAAAATCAACATAGCATAGACTGGACGAAGACTCAGAAAATATAAATAGCTTCAAGGAGTTATGTGTTGCCCTCATAACACCTAATAGAGAATGCCTACTCATCACTACCGAGGAGGTGAAAAAAGTATTAAGAGGGATGAAGAACTATTCCGCACCGGGACCAGATTGTATCAAAACCTTCTGGCGGAAGAAGTTTTCTTCAACACATCAGCATTTAGCCCGTATTTTTACCTCATATTTGAAGTCGGAAGAGCCGATCGCAGAGTAGTTGGTGGAAGGGCGCACAATACTCCTGCCGAAAATAGGCAACTTAGCTGAAAGAATTACAGGCCAATAACTTGTCTGAACACACTTTATAGGATATTCACAGCTATCCTAAATGATAGGATTGTTCAAGCAATTGACCCTGTGTGGCAAGAAATGTATGAACAACGAGGCTCAAAGAAAGGCGTAGCCGGATGTCGGGAGAACCTGCTCATCGATAGATGTGTCTGCAAAGATGCAGCATTCTACCAGCGTGACCTATCGATGGTCTGGATTGATTATCGGAAAGCTTTCGATTCGACCTCCTCTAGACTTATGATCTGTCATTTGGAAATCTTAAAGGTTCATCCGCAAATAGTTAGGAGCATAGAGAGATTGATGCCGTTTTAAAAAACCAGATTTACTATCCCATTTGGAAAAAAATCGTGTGACAACTAACAAGGTCACCTTTCAGAGAGGTGTCTTTCAGGGCGACACCATGAGCCCACTCCTCTTTTGCCTTACATTATTGCCACTATCTCTAGCACTTCGCCCTTCCGACGGATACTTGTGCGGCAAACCTGTAGATCGAAAGTACAAGATCACTCATGTATTTTACATGGACGATCTTAAGATCTATGCTAAAAACAGAGAGCAACTGCATCTAGCTCTGGAGATTGTCGAACGATATACGAAGGAAATTGGAATGGAATTTGGGTTATACAAATGCGCCGAGGTTTATTTGAAGCGAGGAAAACTTAATGGCATCCCTGAAGATCCTAAGCTCGTTGATAGAAGCGCCATACGACACCTTCGGGCTGGAGAAACTTATACATACCTGGGCGTGCCACAGAGCCGCATTCAGGTTGCGACATCTATTAAGGATACTCTCCGAAACAAATAAAAACGTCTCATCCGACAGATTTGGTCTTGCGAACTGTCGGCGAGGAACAAAGTATCTGCAAAGAACATGCTTGCCGTCCCGGTACTACTCTATTCTTTTGGAGTAGTTCCATGGACGAAGAACGAGCTCAGATCCCTTGATATCGGGACAAGAAAGGTTATGCACATCAACAAAAGCATGCATCTTAAGTCTTCCGTTCCGGGACTGTACATCTCACGCCGTCAAGGGGGTCGCGGAATATTGATGTGATTGTGAATTGTGATGTGATTGTGATTGTGAATGTCTTCACAACAGGATTATTCTGGGTACAGCACATAGAGTTGCAAATGGAAGAGACCCTCTCCTTAAAATGGTCAGGAATCACGAAGAAGTGGGCAAAGGAGCGTTTCTGTACAAAGCAGCGGAGGAGGCTGCTGAAACACTCAGACTTGACTTCAGTATTAGGGATGAGCAAAATGCATCAAATCTAAACTATCTCGAGTACTCACTCCTAAAAGCACGGATTAAGAAAGCACAAGAGAAAAACTTTCATGACCAGCTCCTCGATAAGAGGATGCACGGTATCTTCCACAGAAATGTGAAGGATCAGTCAATGTCTTTAGAGCTAACGTTTGCTTTCCTTAAATCGCCCGGATTGAAGTCTGGTACAGAGGGTTTCATCTTTGCATGCCAAGACGGTGTCATTTCCACCTTAACATACCGTCGCCACATTTTGAGCCAAGACATTCCCGCTGATAGCTGCAGGGCGTGCCATGCACACTCCGAGCATTGAGCTCACATACTATCTAGTTGTCAAACTCATGCGTGAACGACCTACATTCAAAGGCACAATGTGGGACTAAGAGTGCTTTATTACCATCTCTGTCACTCTTACGGCATTAACCTTAATATCGCTCCTCTAAATGCTCCTGGGGAAATTGAGTCAATTGTCGAGAATGGAAAGTGCCGCATATAACCATGTTCGTTATCGAATTTGCGGCACCAGCTGACAAAAACATCATACCCAAGGAGAATGAAAAGAAAGAGAGGTATCGATACCTTATGAGGGAGTTGCAACGATTGTACCCGAAATATTCTGTTAAACTAATCCTTCTTATCATCGGCGCTCTTGGAGGTGCCAAGCTTTCACTTGCTAATGGCCTAAAAAGCATCCCTGCGTGTCAACAATATGCTAAAACACTTGCGGGAAAAATGCAGAAGGCGGTTGTCCTTGGGTCGCTCCCTGTTCTTAGGGTACAAGAGGCTATTGCTGGATCGTCGTGTTGATTCCTTTACAGACTGTAACCACCTATCTCACGGTCGTGAGACGTGGTTGTGGCTAAAATTTTACCGCGATTTCGCTGGAGGCGGGTGCAACTTTCCCGATTAGCACCAGCTCCCAGCGAAATCCTGCGGTTTTCCTTATGA
>NC_046660.1:60085294-60112854 GCF_010883055.1 Belonocnema kinseyi
GGCTATTCCACGTCAATCGGGCCACCTAAATGTCGCGTAAACAAGGTTTCTTTCACCAAATTTGGTACAGATTATCTTTAATATGTGTACTTTCATGTCAAATTTTGTTTAAATTACTTTTTTTGATTGAAAATTCTTGAAAACCTAATTCATAAATTCTCTTTATTTTCCGATCTCTTAAAAATATAAAAATGTTAACGAAAACTTGTGATCACGCCGGGGAAAAATGAAAACTAATTTTTCTTATGCATACATTTCTATTAAAGTAAACAGTTTTATTGTATACAAAATTTTAATGATAAAAACACGAAAAATTTGTTTGTACAAATTAAAAAATTATCAAAGGCACTAAAAACGTTATCTTTCCGAGTGGAATAAAAGAAGCATTTTTATTGCTTATAAATTTTCTAGTAGTAAACGGTTTTATTGCACATTAAATTTTGTTAGAAAACTGTAAAATATTATGTCGTAGCAAGTTTAAAGATTATGAAATTTACGGCTTAGAGAGAGATGGGGAATTTTTGTTTAACTTATTTATTTTCTTATAAGTTTAGAATTAATTAGAAGCATAAAAATGTTTCCTAAGACTTTTTATTTTTGCCGGGATAAATTTAAAATCAATTTTAATTACACGGCTTCAAATTGTTTTTTTTTTTTGCGTGGCTTGTATCGCTTGTATCGTTTCTTTTCTTTACTTTTTTTCTTGTCGCGTGTCGTCTGCCTTACAATGGGAGTTTCATTCTCTTTATTTTTTATTTTTTAAGTGCTATAACTCGCGTCGCTTTTTGTTATAAAAAAGTGAAATAAATGCTTAAAATGGCAGAAAAACCCACAACTTTCTGGCATTATTCTGAGAAGAAATAGTAATAAACGAAACATGAATGTCTTCAACAATTATCTTTATTATCTTCAATTGATTATCATCTAAGTTATTATCTACTTTAGGAGCAAAAAATTAAAAACAATAGCCATTTGTGTAAACAATTAAATTTCTTAAATTTCATTGAATCTCGCTATAAGTGAAAAATGGTCGAAAAGATAAATATTTTAGAAAAAATTGCAACCTTATTATATTATTTGAAGTAAATATTGTTATAAATAATCATAAATGTTTGAAGCAACAAGTTTTGTTAAATTTAATTAATTACACAGGCACGCAAAAAAAAGTTGTCTGCGCGAGACAAGTGACTAAGCTACCGTTATGGATTTCGAGCCACTGAATCTAAATCTAACCTCAGGATATATCTTACACGTCTCAGTTTCACTCAAGATGCAGAAAATAAGGAAAACTCTAGATAAAGTTTGCACGTTATTTGGATAATAGCAGTATACGCGAAAAAAGACACATCGATTTTATATTCTCAAGTGCAACGACTCGTAGAGACTTAATTTGTACACAAAACTTCTTTATTGTGCCTTCTATTTTCCCTAGCTTGGGTAATTCTGGTTAAGTTGAAGCTCTTTCACAGATTGTATAGATTTACATGGGGAAAAAAGCCTAATATCCTTTACAGCTTTGCGTGCGAAATCAGTCACTTGTTCCGTACAGACAACTTTTTTTTTGGTGGGCCTGTGTGACCAGAAATTCCCCAGGGTTTTCCCTACATTTTGCATCTAAAGTGAAAATGGAACTATATAATATGAGAAAGACCTTCAATTTTCCTAGAATTACCCAAACTAGGGTAAACAGAAGATCTACTAGCAAATTTCTGTGTACAAATTAAGTCTCTATAAGTCGCGACACTTAAGAATATAACATCCATGTGTCTATTTTCACGTATACTAGTATTATCAAAATAACGTCTAGAATATCTCTAGGTTTTTTCCTATTTTCTGCATCTAGGGGAAAACGGAGACGTGTTCGAGAAATTCTGAGGCTCGATTTGAATTCAGCGGCTCAAAATGCACAATGTTAGCCTAGTCACTTGTTTCTTGCAGGTAAATTTTCTTCTGGTCTGTGTGAGCAGAAAATCCCTAGGCTTTTCCCTACTTTTTGCACCCAGGGAGAAAATGGTAAAAGCTCGGAAAATTTAGGGGTCAAATTTAGATTGAGAGCGCAAAACTGCAGAGGAAATAGCATTTTTCTTATTTTTTGCCTTATAAGTCAGTATAACATGCGCAAGACCTTAAATTTCACTAGATTTATCCTAGCTAGGAGAAACGGTAAGCACACTAGGGAATTTTTGTGTATGACTTGGGTATTTACAAGTCTGAGCACATAAGAGCATAACACTAGTACGTTTATTCTTCCGTATACTAGAATTACCGAAATAATATCCAGAATATCCCAATGGTTCCCCTATTTTCTGCATCTAGGGTAAAACTGGGACGTGTAGGAGAAATTATAAGGCCAGATTTGGATTCAACAGCTCAATATGCATCAGAGTAACCTAGTCACTTGTCTCGCGCAATGAGGCTGAATTACAAACTTCAACTTCAAAATCGTTTACACACTTTTTGAAAATTGAAAGAAATAATTTGGAAAATCTGATGATCTTTTTACATTTCTCTCTTAGATTTTATTACAAAACAATCCTTTGCCATTTTTCCATGAGCTATTTTTTATTCTCTTGCCACCCTGAAAAATGCAGCTTACCTAAAACTTATGGGAAGCTGGCTTACGCAACATTTAATAGATGCGACTCACCGAAATGCTACGCTTGTATGCGTGCTTGCAGTGGGAAGAGTGGAGGGGGCCGAACAAATCCCACGTTCGGGAGACACTGCGCTGACTGGCTTGTTTATCACGTAGAACTGCAAAGTGGGGGGTGACAAGCGAGTATACTGAGAGCTATGGCAGGGATAAAAGAGCGGCAGGGCGTAAGAGAGAGCGTATATAAACGCGGTTCCAATGTACTAGGTACTTATTCAGTTGCACAGAGCTTTCAAGCAATTAATTTGAAGTGTTGGATAATAATAGATATGCTTTTTTCAATTCTTGTCTTTCTCTGCTGCTTTATTTATATTAACGAAAGTTTCATAGGACCAATTACATATAATCTTGCTGTAGGTAAGTCTTACATCTTTTTATTTAATTCCCATACACCGACGAAAATTCGTTGCTAAGTTCGTACTGAACACGCTTCTTATTTTCGTTAGCGAAGTTAAGGCAGAGGAGAAAGGTGCTCGTGTTTCGAACTAAGTATGGTACTTTTTCATTTGAAATTCGTCCCACATTTTGTTCTTTAAGGTAAGCGTGGCTCAAGATTGAATAAACGTTCACCCACGGTCGTCCCAATGTCGTCTGATGATTATAATCAATGGGTCAAGCATGGTTAATGGCCCCTCTGCCATGCTTCGCCCACAGTCGAACGTGATTTGGTTGAAATTGAACTTTGGCCAAACTTCCGAAGGTGAAAACAATCTACTAAATTTTCCTCACTTTTTAGAAAGAATTGGGGGATAAATATGTTCTTTTATTGGACTTGTGCAATTTTGTTAAGAACCCGCGTGAAAGAAGTTCGCATGTCTCAAGCATGGCAAGACACTTGTAAATATCTAGCTAAAGCATAGATCATGGCTGAATGGTAGCATGGCGCAATCCTTGCTCTTATCCGTCTTCCATGCTTAGGGTACGCTAATCAAAAATGAATATTCTGAAGAAAATGTGAGTGTCAGAGAAAATTAGCCGGCGTGAAAAATGGAAATTTTAGGTTTGCTAATATTCTACACATCTATAAAGGGTAAGTTCACCACACAAGTGCCCCGGGTCGCGCACTTTGTGGCCTAGCACGCATTCTACAAGAACCTTTACAAAATTTAAGTTGTACCAACAGCAAAAAAAACTAAGAATTGTGAGTCAAAGAGCAGGGTGTACCTCTTCGCGTACTAGGTAGCTCAGCTCGTAATTTACAAGAACTTTTTCAAAATTTAAGTTGTTCCAACAGCCAAAATAACTACAAATTGTAAGTCGAAGATCAAGGTTCACCGAATCGAGCACCACGTAGTTTAATACGTATGCTAAGAAAATTTTTTAAGAATTTAAGTTTTTTGAGTAACGAAAACAATTTCGAATAGTGGCACGACGACCCGGGTGTACCTGATCGCGCACCAGGTAGTTTAGCACGTATTCCATGAAAGCTTGTTTAAAATTTAAATTATTCCAACTGTCAAAATAACTACACTGATGTGTCGACGATCCGGGTGCACCGTATCGAGCACCAGGTACTTTATTACGTATTCTACAAGAACATTTTAAACGTTAACATTGTGTGAATAAAGAAAACAATTCCAAATAGTGAGTCGGCGACCTGGATGCAACGGATCGCACACCAGGTAGTTTGCCACGTATTTTACAAGAATTTTTAATAATTTAGAATTGTGCCAAATGTCAAAATAGCTACCAATGATGACCCGATCTCCTAGGTGCACCGAATCGAGCCACAGGTACTTTATTTTGTATTCTGCGAGAACCTTCAAAACTTGAAATTTTGTGAATAACGCAATAAATTTAAAATGGTTGTCGAAGTCGATAGCGCACCAAATCGCGCACCAGGTAGTATAGTACATATTCTCGGGGAAATTTGATTTTTTAACTGCCAAAATAACTACCAATGATAAGTCTACGTTCCTTCGATTAAGCTACATAGCACGCCAACCGGTTTACCGTGATCGTCGACTCATTTTTTGGAGTTATTTTGGCAGTTGGCACAAGTTAAATTCTTATAAAGTTTTTGTAGATTAAGTGCTAAACTACTTGGGGCGCGACCTGGTGCACCCGGGTCATCGAAACACCATTTCAAATTATTTTTGTTACTCACAAAAATTAAAGGTTCAAGAAGTTCTTGTAGAATATGTAATAAAGTACCTGGTGCTAGAGCAGTTATACCCGGATCGTCGACTTATCATTGATAGTTATTTTGCCAGTTGGCGCAATTTAAATTCTTAAAAAGTTCGCTTGAAATACGTGCTAAACTAACTGACCCGTCAACCGGTTTACCGTGATCGTTGACTCATTATTGGTAATTATTTTGGCAGTTGGCACAATTTAAATTCTCATAGTGTTTTTTTAGAATACGTGCTAAACTACCGGGACGCAACCTGGTGCATCGGGGTTATCGAAACACCATTTGGAATTGTTTTCGCTATGCACAAAATTTAAATGTTTATACAGTTTTCGTAAAATACGTAATAAAGTACCTGGAGCTCGATCCAGTGCACTCAGATCATCGAATTTTCATTGGTAGTTATTTTGGCAGTTGGCGCAATTTAAATTCTTAAAAAGTTCGCATAGAAAACGTGCTAACTACCTGGGGATCGATTCGGTGCACCCGGGTCGTCGACTCACCATTTGGGATTGTTTTTGTTAGTCACAAAACTGAAATTTTTAACAAGTTCTTGTATATTACGTAATAAACTACCTGTTGCTTGATCTTCTGCACCCTGATCTTCGATTCACCATGTTTAGTTATTTTGGCTTTTGGAAAAATTCACAGTTGGAAAAAGTTCTTTCAGTATACGTGCTAAGCTACCCGGTACGCGAACCCGCTGCACCCGGATAGTGAACTTACGATTTGGAGACGTGTAGACTATTGGCGAGCTTAAAATTCCCATTTTTAACGCAGGCTAATTTTCTCTGACACTTACATGTTCTTGAGGATATTTATCTGGCTTTAGCATGTCCCAAGCATGGGATACGAATTAGAGCAAGACTTGTGCCAGGCTACCATTTAGTTGTGATCCATGCTTTAGTGAGGTATTTACAAGTGTCTTGGCATGCCAATCCATTTTAAAAGAAGGGAGGAAAATTTAGAAGATTGTGTCCATCTTCGTACATTTTTCCAAAGTTCAATTTCATGCAAATCACGTTCTACCGTGGGCGAAGCATGGCAGAGGGACCATTAGCCGTGCTTGGCCCATTGACAATAACTATGGGATTACCGTGGGTGTACAATGAATCAATCTTGAGTCACGATTACCCCACGCTCACTCCTCGCTTATGCCATTGTTGAGCCATGGTTCACCCATTGAAGCTTTTCCACGTTCGTTGATGTTTTAAAAATCTCACCTATACTGTATAATTTTTCGAATCCTAAAGTTAATAAGGCATTCCATGTGAAAGGGGCTTTTATGCACGGAGAAAATTCATTTAAGAAACTTCACCAAACTTTTGTGGAAAATTGGGATATATGGACCAAAAAGAGAATGTTTGACATCATTGTAATAATCTATGATATACAAAATGTTAAAGTACACATGGCTGTTCGGGAAACTAATAACGCAGATTGAAGTTTTCAAATGTGCAGTAAAGTTTTTAAAAATGAGATATTAGCGCACGTGCTGTAATTATTAAAAACAATTTTGTCATACGTTGCGAAAAAATTGGATAAAATTTCTTGTTGGTTCACTAAAGTTTGCAAATGTAAAGTCAAGCAAACTGTAAATTATACAATGTTAATGATTCTCTGAAAATTGGTTAAAAATGACAAATTTTCTAGAGATAAATATAGATATTGGATATGTTATTATTTACTCCACGTTGTTTGCAAGTTTATCCATTGTGAAGGAGAGTTTTATTTCTGCTACTTCACACTTTATGCGAGAATTAGGTAACCCGACAGTCGAGTTGCAAGTTTTTTCCAAAATTCACTGTAAATGTTAGAATTGTAACGCAATTACAAGTGCTAAGGTCTATTTTTTAAAATAAATCATCCATATGCGGTATATGAAATTAAATATTTATAGCCTCTTAATGGCGGTTTCGTATTCTAAGGTTTTAAATTTAATATACAAATGTATGTATATTAAATGTATATTAAAATTGAAAACATTTTCGACAGTGTAAATATTCAGCGACTCAAGGACATTTACCACCCTCTTGGTTTGGCATGAGGTTTTGAAACTTGTAGTAATTTCATTTTAGTGCTTTTTGCCATGATGAGAGGTTTCCGACTAAATCTGTATTTTTTTTATTTATTGGAATGAAAAAATTATCTTTCAATGAGAATGAAAACATTTTGATCCAAAAAATAGTCCTATTCCGAGAAATTCAACACTAAAGATCGTGGTATCACGAAAAAAAAGAAAGTATACATTTTTTCATTGCATGATAATAATTTTTCAAAAATATCAATACTTTAAAGGTTGAAAAAATTAACTAACATTCCTTTAAAATTTCAACTGAATGTCAGTCTTAATTTTATAAAATCAAAAAAAATTATTATATCAATTAAAAGATTTCGAAAAAATCCATTCACCACAATTTTTACTATAGTGTGACTTCAAAAACTTCAGATAACTTGCCGTTCGATAAGTGTACAACTTCCTTAAAACGTCATCACATATATGGCACACGCACTAATAACTAATGTCGTGCTCCTGGAAGGGACATCCGATAATTCCACAATTCCTGGAATTTACCGCCCCTACAGCCCCGAAGTTGGAAAGTTATCGGACTTGTACTGCAAAGGATAAAGTTCCGAATAGGTGAACGTGACGATTTCCTTCACACTGCGTATCATTATGTATTTTGACGCGTTGATTACGAAAATGATAGTGAAAATTGGCAAATAAGCGATTTTCATGGTGAAATCGCGGGAAAACCATTAAAAAATGTGGATTTTGCGTTTATCACAGCCAATATGCAAAATCTCGCAAAATGCTTTGAATAAAAGTTGTAGATCTTACAGAAATACACATTTTTTGTAGAATATATTTTCTTGTACGAGTGATAGTTTTCGAGAAAATTAGTGATATCTCGATTTTTATGAAAAAAACCATAAAAATCATGCTCTTTTCGTTTTCGAATCTAAACCGTCCCCCAGTCTCAGAAACCCGTCTTATATGCGTAATTGAACCCGTTTTCTAAGTTTTTTTCTGGTTCCAGTCACAGGGGTGCCTTCCCGCCCCCCCCCCCCCCCCCCCCCCCCCCATGACGCGTGAGAAAAGGGGCAGGAGAGTGACCTTACATTATTTCTATGACCAGTCACAAGGGTGTCTTGCCCGGCATCCCAATGACTGGTCACAAAAATAACTTAGTTCAGACACGACCCCCTTTCCAACGTGTCATGGTGGACGGAAAGGCACCCCTGTGACTGGAACCAGAAAAAGCTTAGGAAACGGGTTCAATTACGCGTATAAGACGGGTTTCTGACACTGGAGGACGGTTAACACTCGAAAACGAAAAGAGCATGATTTTTATGATTTTTTTCATAAAAATCGAGGTATCAGTAATTTTCTCGAAAACTATCACTCGTACAAGAAAATGTATTCTACAAAAAATGTGTATTTCTGTAAGATCTACAACTTTTATTCAAAGCATTTTGCGAGATTTTGCATATTGGCTGTGATAAATGCAAAAACCACATTTTTTATGATTTTTCCGCGATTTCACCATGAAAATCGCTTATTCGCCAATTTTCACTATCATTTTCGTAATCAGCGCGTCAAAACACATAATGATACGCAGTGTGAAGAAAATCGTCACGTTCACCTATTCGGAACTTTATCCTTATACAGTACAAGTCCGATAACTTTCCAACTTCGGGGCTGTAGGGGCGGAAAATTCCAGGAATTGTGGAATTATCGGATGCCCCCTCCAGGAGCACGACATTAGTTATTAGTGTGTGTGTTATACATGTGATGACGTTTTATAGTATAATAAAGGTTTTCGTAAAATCTGCATTGAAAAAATCTTTAAATAATGTATGACTACAAATTTAAGTAGAAGGATTTTAATAATTTTGTAGTTTAACTACAGCGTTATTTCAGAAATATTTTACTGTCACAGAATTTTGTATATAACTTTATTAGCAACAATAACAATAAATCAAATTTACTTGTGAAGGTAATCATTTTAATTATTTCTAATTTATTTGCCCCTAAAGCCAATACGAACCTCAAAACTCTGAAGTATATTTAAAATTTAATATTTTATATTTTGCATACAATATATTATAATCAAACTGTTAAATTTTTGTTAGAGAGATGCCAATTTCCGACGAAAACCACTGTAATAAATCCTAAAGTTGTTCAAAATTGTGAGTTTAATTTTTATATCATTCTTTGAAAGTTAATAACTTTTACTTTAAATAACCGGTTTCCGGTGAAAATCGCTCCAATCTTGTTGGATATGTTTGATATATAATTTATTTCAAAAGAATTTATTCGATATAAATCTAATGATTTCTTGTAAGAAATAACTGAGAGCGAGAACGTACACGAAGTAAAATGGTTCTGTTAAAGTTACAGGAATTTCAGCTAAAATAGAAATATCCTAGCTTTTCTGTAAAGCTTCCTAAATTTTCTGCAAAGAGTAGACTGCATTTTCAGTAATTTTACAAATTTTCGAATACTTTCTGAAAAATTTACAGATTTTTACATTCTCATCAATTATAATTGAGAAAATATTAGCATTGCCGGAAATTTGACATCACAGTTTTTCAACGGATCTCCACGTTTCGAGAACCCCTGAATACGAAAATCAGGTTTTCACGAAGGCGTTTTCATTATGACCGTCCGTAAACACGATAACTCTCAAAAAAATAAGCGAATCAAATCCATCTTTGGCACATTTTTTTAGGTCTGAAAAGAAATTACGAGTTCGTGAACCAGCCATTTTTGATAAAAATTCAAAAAGTAAGCGCATTTTGAAAATTTTTGAGACTACTTTTTTCTGAATTTGTAAATTCTATGTACGGATATTTATAGTATTAAAAAGGGCAAACAATTTATCCTCATGACTTTTTTCGGTAAAATAAGATTCTGAGAGTTATAGCGTTTAAAAAATTTTTTAAATCAATTAAAAATCAAAATTTTTATCTAGTGAAATTTTTATCTAGCTATAAGTGAATGCTAAAGATTGTGTATGAGTTTTTTTTCATTGAAAGAAGCTTACGCTTTACCAAACTGGCAGTTAAAGTTTCTCGAGTATAAATCATTCCTTCATGCCTTCCCAGTAAACCCAAGTACATTTCCTACCAAGGCTTCGATCGCGTTTTACCCAAATAAAATATTACGGAATTTCGTTTTACTAAAATATAAATTAAACTTTGTCAAAGTGTCCGTATGTCCCAAGTGTACTTAACTGAGGTTGGTAAAGTTTTTTGAATTATTTTTCTCCATATAGCCGATGTTTACTTTTTGCGTTTTTTTTTGTTAGCCTGAAATAGAAAAAATCAAAAAATTTGCTTTCTGAGAAACGACTAGTTGCTCTTTTTATATGAATCTCGACATTTATCATGTGAAAAATTGTAATATTCAATTTTAATATTTTTAAACGTCGTGCCTTAATGTTTATTAGCGATTAAAGATCATTAAAATTATTTACAGTGAATTGCACTGTCCCATGGCACCCTATCGAGAATCCAAAGATCACAGAATTTTGGACATGTCGGTGCCCGTCGAATGCTGACTTCTGTCCAAGTGCGTCATGCACTGGACCAGATGACTGTATCGGTAAGTTAATTTAGTTCTGTAACTGCTTCGGAAAATTATATTTTTTTATAAACAAACAGATTGGTCTTTATATAGACTTACTGGTCATTTTCTTAAACTCTCTTTTAACTTCAACTTGGGTTTTATTATTTACTATTCTAGATTATAAATGGCATACAAATATACTTATTTTACAGATCTCTGCACAACTCACGATGGAATACTTTACTACTGTAAATACATTTAATCATCAGATAGATGATCTCCATCTGAAATGCTTGTTTGACCAACCAATGTTAAACAGTAATAGAACTACCATATATGCCTTCTATAATCCTGGTATAAAATTTTGAACAGAAAAATAAAAACACCTTATTTAAAATTAAAACTTTGTCGAAAATTTATTTTGTGAGCAGCAAGTCCTCATAGGAAGTCACAGAAACACGAGAGCCTGCATGAACAAATGCATGGACATAAAAGAAGCTAGAGAAGTATGCCAGGACAGGAAAGTATGGTGGCAAATAGTTAATAAAAAGAGTGTCAGTAGAGTGAATGACGCCTGAAACAAAAGACCTTGGCCACTAATGGACCCAAGTGGGGAACCTTACATAACGACTTCGTGAGATTCTTCGCTTTGGGTGTTTGCTAGAGAGATTGATCAGCAACCTGGGTCGGAGCAGTGTTGCGAAACGAACGTATTATTTACTTAAATAACACGAGAATTCTGGATCAATCTGAAAAATCTCTATCCCTTCCACTAGTTTTTTATCGTACAGTAACAATAAAAATTCGCTTAGAACATTGTATTTTATTTATAGAACTCATGGAAAGTAAAAATTTTGCACTTCGACTATTTCAGGTTTCTCAAACTTTTTTTAAATACAATCCATTTTTATTTGAAAAAACAGATCAGTTGCCTTTCTGATAATGTACAAATGCTTGATACTTTTTTACGGATATCGAAGAAATAGGAAACTCCTCATTCAAACCAAGATCTCCAACAACAACAAATTCCTCATTTTTTAAAGAAGCAAAGATCGACGACATGTTTCCTATCTGAAGAATAAGCTTGTTTTTTAAAAGTTATAAAAAAAACTTGAAAAACTGATGATATAGCGTTTGAGTACAAAATACATATTATTTTCTTAAAATATACCATTTAAGTTTTTATTTAAAAAATAATATGTGTATATACATACACTACCGTTTAAAAGCTTAAGTTCACCTCTTTTTTGATAATTAAGTTCTCTTAATTTTAACGCTGTGAAAGCAAAAAAATTTTCGCTTCAAAGGATTAAATGATATAAAAATTCTATAGAAAATGAGCAATAACTTCCTTAATAATCAATATTTTTTAATGTTCTTGGGCTCGTTTCGAAGCTACTTTTCCACAGTATCATAAAAGCTTATGATTATGAATCTTGAAAATTACATAATGAAATTACAAGGACTTGAAGCTGTAACAATAAAGTTGAAAAATTTCAATATTCTCTGTAGTAACCGAAATATTTTCGTAGAGTACATGAAACATATAATTATGAAGTTTCTATGAAATTTCCTCAAAATATATATTTAGTTAATTTTTATTCTGAATTGCGTACAAATAAGACACTGTTCTTGCAATATCAACTTGAAAAATGGACAAATAGTCTTCATCCTGGGCTCATTTTCCAGAGAATTTTTATAGCATTTAATCCTTTGAAGAGAAAATTTTTTTAATTTAATAGAGTTAAAATTAAGAGAACTTAATCAATCATCAAAAAAAGGTGAACTTAAGCTTTTGAACGGTAGTGTACATATATGCATATATATATATATATATATATATTCAACCAAAAACTGAAAAATATGATTATTTTAAAACAACAACAGCTGAGTTGGACCAAAAAATGCATTTCAAGAAAATTTTTAAATTTTTAACCAGAGATAAATTTTCAACTAAAATAATGAATCTTCAACCAAAAAAATTAATTTTTAAAAGGCCGTTCACCCTTAAAAGAATTAGAGAAAGGATCAACGAAAAAGATTAATTTTCAACCAAAGAAAGAATTTTTCAACAAAAGAATTAAATTTGCAACGAAAATGATGAATCTTCAGCCCAAAAAAGATCCATTTTTACTCAATTAGTTTAGCATTTAACCAAGTAGTCGAATGCAAATAAAAAAGACAAATTTTATACAAAATAGTTGAGTCCTTAACAAAGGAGCGTTAACAAAATATAATTCACAGCTACCAAATTACAGTTGTAGATGTATATATGCATATATTCATATATTATCGAGCGTAAAGCTATAGGAAGAACAAAGAAAAATGTCTACAAAATTGTTGAGTTTTCATACCAAAAAGGCAAGTTTTCAAAAGAATAGTTAAATTTTCAACAAAAAGGGATACATTTTTATTGTGTTCATGTTCAGAAAGAAAATCAAGTTTCTACCCAAAGAGATGTGTTTTTAACAAAGAATCAATTCTAGTCAAGATAGAAAAAAAATCAACTAAATTGTTGAACATTTTCAACAAAAAATGTTTTAAAAACTGTTCCGTTATGCTTTTAAAATCAAGTAATTGGTTAAAAATTCGTCTTTTTTATGGAACATTAATCTTATTTGTTAACAATTAAAAATAGTTCTCTTAACATTTAATCTAAAAACAACATAATTCCCTTCCTGATCGATTCAGCGACATGAAATGCAGAATCTGCCTAATGTTAAATGGAATCGATCTCCTTTGAAATAATTTTTATAACACTGTTTTTTTTTAATTGAAAATGAATTTTGTTTTCAACAGAAAATTCAACGATGACATTTTCGGTAGAAAATTAATTTTTTTAATTAAAGTGTAATCTTTTTTAGTTAAAAATTTATCTAATCGTTTAAAAATGTATGGATATTAATGAAAATTCGTATTTTTTATTGGAAAATTAATCGTCCTATTTGAACATTCTTCTTGCTGATTTAGGATTCAACCATTTTGCTCGCAATTCTTTTTTTTCAAAATTAATTTATTGAAGTGAAACTTTGACTTTCCATTTTTTGTTTAAAATTTATTGGCATTTTTAATTGCAATCTGTTTTGGTAGAGCACTCAGCTTTTTTTTAATTGTACTTCTTTAAGTTGAAAATTATTTTTTTAACTAAAAACTGCACTATCCCATTTTCGGTGAATATTAAGTTCATAATTGAAGCTTCCTACATTTCGGTTTAAAACAAACCTTTTTGATTGAAAACTCAACTATTTTCTTCAAATTTCTATTTTTTTTTTTAAATTAATTTCTATAATGATAAAATCTACTCATAATGCTTTTGGTTAAAAAATGATATTTTTTAGATGAAAATCATATATTTGTTTGAAGCTTTTTAGATTTTGTAGAAAATTCGTAACTTTTTGTAAAAAAGTAATATTCTTAGTGGAAAATTAATATTTTTTATTAAGGATTCAGTTATTTTAAGAAAATTCCTTTTCAGTTTTGTCAAAAACCAATTTTTTTAAAAGAAATTTCGATTCTAATATTTTTTGTTGAAAATTTATATTTTAAATTTAATATTGACCTTTTTTACTTATTCATTCAATTTTTAAAATTGTTCTGTTTTGATAGAAAATTAATCCTTTTGGTTTAAAATAGACCTTTTTCGCCAAGCATTGAACTATTTGGAAACAAATTTACCTGTTTTGATACAGTATTTAGAAATTCGGAATTTTGTTAAAAATTCGTCATTTTTGGTAGAAAAATAAACTTCCTAATAGAAATTTTATCTTTTTCGAGGATTTTAATATTATGTAAAAAATTCTTTTTGTAGTGAAAAATTAATTTATTTAAGAGGAAAGTCAATTATACCAATTTTGATAGAAAAGTTACATTTAAAAAAATCTTTATTTGTTATAAATATAATTTTTCTAAACCGTCTTTTTAATCAGGGAAATTAATCTTCTTGGGGGAAAATTCATCTTCTTCACTAAAGGTTCAATTTTTTTTTTAACATTCCTTCATAGTTAGTCAAACATTAATTTATGTAAAATAAAATTGGATTATATCATTTTTGGTAGAGAATTGATATTTTTAATTAAAAATTGATCTTTTTTGTTTGAAAATGCACATATTTCGTTGAAAATTCGTGTTTTTGGTAGGAAATTAGTCTTCTTAGTTGAAAATTGATCTTTGTGATTAAGAACAAAACTGTTAAGTTGCACATTCCCTTTTCTTTTGTAAAAATTAAATTTTTGAACTAAAAATTTAACTATCCCACTTTCGGTGAAACATTGAAATTTTGAATTACAAATTGATATTTTTGTGTTGGAAATTCAGTTATTTGTTTCAAACATCGTGTTTTTAGACTCTCATCATTTATGATTGAGATAGTAGTAGAATTGTCAGAAATTCGACTTTACAGTTTTTCAAAGGATCTCCACGTTTCGAGACCCCCTGGATCTGAAAATCAGTTTTTTACGATGGTGCCTGTCCGTCCGTCCGTAAACACGATAACTCTAGAAAAAATAAACGGATCAAATCCATCTTTGGTACACTCTTTTAAGGTCCTAAAATAAAGGACGATTTCGTTAACCAGCCATTTTTGGTAAAAATTCAAAAAGTGAGGGCATTTTGAAAATTTTTTAGACCACTTTTTTCTGAATTTAAAAATTCTATGTACGGATATTTATAGTATTAAAATGGACAAATAATTTATTCTAATGACTTTTTTCGATAAAAAAATTCCCAGGGAATGTGTACTTCAAAGCCTACGCTTTGAGAATCTTAACCTATACTCAAGTAAACAATTCAGGATATGAAGATGCCCATGAATACTGGCATATGAAAGAGAACTTTTTAATAAAGTTTTATTAAACCATTTCAAATGCCAAGAATAAATATACGAGCGCGAAGCGCGAAGTGTAATTATGTCCAAGCGCAAAAAACATCCGTTAATAAATTTCAACTAATTTGTTAAAAATTTAATTGTTGCGGATGAAAGAATAAGAGAGCTGGTGAAAGATATATGCGTCAAGAGTGGTTCTGAATGCAATGCTGACCTCCAAAATTAACTTGAGTCGAGGATGAAGAAAAAAGAAAACCAAGAAAACAAAACAAACGCGAGTCAAAATTGAGAACCTACAGAAACCGGATGTGCAAACACATTTCCAAAATATGATAATCGAAAAACTGCATGGACATAAAAGAAGCTGGAAAAGTATGCCAGGACAACAAAGTATGGCGGAAAATAGTTAATAAAAGGAGTGTCAGTAGAGTGAATGACGCCTGAAACAAAAGACCTTGGATACTCATAGATCCATGTGAGGAACTTCACATGAAGATTTTGTGTGGATCGTCACTTGGGGTGATTGATAGAGAAACTGATCAGCAACCAGGGTGTATGATATTCTTATTTTTGTCTCCTATTTTCTTTAAAATGTGAAAGTTTTTATAATTAAAAAATATTAAAGTATAGAATCGTGGGATAGTAATGTCCAAGAGGGAAGTTGTAAACCAATAAGTAATTATTTGTTATTTTCCGGCTATACCAGAATCAACTTAACAAATCCCTGCTGCATCTCTTGCATTCTGTAGTGGGATTGTACCCTATTCTGTGCATAAAATAGTTCAGGTGTTTTTTGTGCATTCTCGGAGCTTCGTCCGGATCAAGCTTTTGATAGTATTCATTTTCTGCATAGGTTTTTGCCAACTTGTCCGCTTTTTCGTTACCGTTCATGTCTAAGTAACCGGGAGCTCGTATGAGATGCATGCTTTCCGTTTGCGCAAGTTGTGTTACTTCCTTTTTGTATTCCGAAACCAGCCCTAATCTTATGTCTGGTTTCTCAACTGCAGTTGATGTGACTTGGCTTTCCAAGCAGATTGTAATCTCCCTAGCATCAGCTGATATCACTTGGGAGGCCAGTGTGTCTAGTATCTCAAATCCGTCTATTTTCTTTGGTTTAAGGACATTCGAGTAGAGTGATACATTTAAGACCCTAGACAACACGTTAAGCCAAATACTCTTCTGCATTTATGATCAACTTCCAGCTTTGCGTCTTAAGATGCGTCGACCACTTTAGTTTGCTATTTAACATTACCGCCAGATATTTAACCGAGTCTAAGATCGTCAATCTCCTACCGCTAAATTCATTAGCTTTAACTTTCGACAATTTGTACTTTCTCGTGAAAAAGAATAGGCTGGTATTTTTCGAATTTTCCAAGAACCTTGAACTGCCGTGCTAGAGCTCTATGAGGTGCCGCGCCAACCTTCTAAGACACGTCAACGATTTCAGATAAGCCCCACTGATCGCAATTAAAAAGTCACCTGCGTATCTCTGGCTATAATATTCTTCCTTAGTTAGCTTACGAAGGAAGTCGTCCACTACAATGCCACAGAGGAGGGGTGTCAGGACATCCCCCTGTGGACATCCTCGCCGTATACCATGCTCCAGCGTACCATGCTTGCTATCCAGCTATCGAGCAGGCCTGGCACGATACGCCATCATGAAGATCAGAGACCATCAGAGGCTTCATGAAGCCTGTCGGTAGATATCTCTGAGGGAAGTATTTCTGAAGGCGTACTGCTCTCTGTGCAGCGAGGAGGCTAAACGAACCTCAAACTTGATATATTATTCATAGTAAAGTGTAAACCTACTCCCCAGGTTCGGGAATAACGGCCACTCTTCCATACTTCCTTGCCACTGGTACGTGTGTTAGGACAATGCTTGCTTAAATAGTATATGATCTTTGCGAAGAAGTTCCAGTCGGCCTTCTCCCTCTCTTTGCCCTAATTTTCGACTTCTCGTTTGGTTTGATTTCGCTGAAAACGCAGAAAGTGAACTTCCATAAGATGATTTAGAGATGCTTCTTCATCTTCAGCAAACTCAACATCCTCAAACCTAGTGAGCCCGATGTGAGCTTCTGCATTTTTTGCTAGGATCATGCAAAACTTCGCTGTTTCTCAAATGTTCTTTGGTTTATCGCAGAAGTCCCTCCAATCTTCCTGTTCGTAAATTCTAATGTTTTACTTGTATTAATACTGAGCCATCTTATATTTTTCCTAAACTAATGCCCATTTCTTCATACGGATGGGCTCTTGAAAGTAAAAGGACTTTTGGAAGACGCACCTGCTCACTATGATACCAAACTTCGGAAAATTTGGCCTAAACATTGTCTTACGAATTTAATAATAGAACAGGCGCATCTTACACCATTGCATGGAGGTCTGCAGCTCACAGTGCACATTTTGCGACAGAATTTTTGGGTACTAAAGGCGCGCGGCTCTGTTCGTCACATAATTAATCAGTGTATCACTTATGGCATAAGGCTTATATAGCTCTTTTTATTTGTTTGGCCACGAGAGCTATCCATCTAGAATTAGTAAGCTATTCTACCAGAGTCCCTTATTAGCTCCATTTGAAACCACCTTCATCGATTAGATGGAAATCACACTCTGACAATCGAAGAAATGTCTGCACTTCTGTCAGATAGAGGCAAGTCTTAATTCGAGGCCAATATCTACAAGTTCAGAGGATATAGGAAGTCTATTTTACCTAGCTCCAGGCCATTTTCTTACGGGTTCCCCTTTGCTTTCGGTACCAGAACTATCAGTCCTTGATTTGACCGAGAACAGACTCTCTCGGTGGCAGTTGGTACGGAGATTAAATGAACTAATTTGGAAAAGGTGGTCTTTAGAATATTTTCAGAGCGTTCAAAATTGGTATAAATGGCAAAATAAAGAATTCAATATCAAAGAACACGATCTAGTACTTCTTCGTGATGAAGACAATCCTCCCTGTAAGTGGAGTTTAGATCGAGTCATTGCTTATAATTGTGCTTATTACCTATTAATGTAACATCAGAATCTAAAGGTGTTAAAAACTAATTGTTCATGGCGGGTGGTGTTGCCACACATGAATGTTAACAAACAAAAAATCTGAAGTACTTATCACAAGTGCTATGTATTTCGTTCTTTGGAACAAAAACGAGGCGTGCGGTTTGTTCACGCAGTGAAATGAAATCTGTACAATCTGGCTGAGTGACGTATGAGTGTGACTTATTCTTTCCTAATACTAATAATTACCTATCGGTCGAAATAGCGATAATGTAGTACAAATCGAGAGAGAGAAACGAAAGCCTCGTGCGTGCGGAGCCGGTAACGAAATTTCGAAAAAAGTGAAATAATAGTATAATTAAGTTAGAAATACTTCTAATAATTAGTGTAGTAACTTTAAACTATATTATTGAGTTATTTTTATCAATAAATCGGATTATGTGAAAGTGTCTGCCTTCTCAATGACTTCGCCTTTAAGGTAGATTTAAAAGAAAATTACAGTCTGCTCCTGAACAAAGTTCTTGCCATTGACTCCTTTATAGCATTCTTTTCAAATTAACAACAACTAGAAATTATTTACACAATAATGATAAACAAATTCACATTTTTAAGATTACTTCACGAATAGAGCCATTTTTTGCGGAACCCACTAAAAATGTATCGTCAGTGACTCCTAGGTGTACTTTTCTTAAAATTGATAGGAATAATTTTATTCCTGTACAAGTGACCGGAATGTATATTTGTTTATAAAAATTATTTAAATAATTAACTTTTCGTATACATTGGCAAAGTATAGTAGCAAAGAGTTATAGAAATACATTTTAAATTTATTTCACAAGGAAAATGGAGCCTATACTTGAAACATGTCCAACATGTGCATTTAATCATTAGAATCGGTAATGAATTAATATTTTTTACTAATTTGAACAAAAAAACAGCAAGGCATCACTAACGTGGGATAACGTGATGTCATTTGGAAAAATGTCCAAATCCATTGAAAGTTGGGTTGCAGGCAGACTTTTCTCGACAAAAAGTTCTTTTGGTTACACTGTGCGGTGGTTTCGCAGCCGCGAAAGGGCCGCTCTAATTAATTCTATACATCGAGATCTTACTTACATGTTTTCTCCTGATATTAAGTTTGAACCAAAAAATACTGTAATGGAATCAACATGAAATTTGAAGCATTCATCCCAAAAACCAATCCCAAAAATTGTATCTAAGTTGCCGATTTCAGTTTCCACAAATTCCAAATCACATGTGAAATTTTTTACATCGCTTAAGGAAAAATCTAAATTCTAACATAGATTGTAAAAAATGGATAAACAACTGCAAATCACCTTACGCCCTATCTGCCCCCTGTCCCTAATATGCCCTTCATACTTTACTATTTTATATATTTTAAAAACTGCCCTGCCCCCACACCATTTTCTCCCCCACGCCCTCAATACCCTTAGGACCTGCTCGAGGAGATCAAACTATATGTCTGCAAAATTTGATGCCGATTGTCAAAAGCTGTGACTGCCCCACCCCTAACCCTGCATCTGCCCCTCTCTGCGTATGCCACATATACTCTTTTATGAGGTATTTTTACGAAAAAATGAAAACAAATTATTGGAAAAATGCATTTCTTGTATCATTTTTCAATCTTGAAATTTTCTTCTTCTACTAATGACTCAAAAATATATTGCCACTATACCAAAAATGCCGTTTTGAAGACTTGAACAATTAAAAATCAATTAAAACAATTTGAAATTGAAATTTTCTTATAGCACTCAAGTTCAAATATTAAAAATTCAATAACGATTTATTTTATAAGATGATTATAAATCTATTCAGAACTTAAGAATGTACAGATTCCATACATTGAAAAATGAACCGTTTTACTTTAAAAGCATCAGAAGTTAAACAAATGGAAACATTTGTTTCTAATTTTATAAACTATTTTTAGTTTTAAAATCATTTGAAATTTTTTATTCATAATCAGAATTTTGTATGCAATTTAAAGTTCTATGTCCAAATATTGTTTAAGTTTAAATTATTATATTTTTAAACCAAGCAATTTCATGTTCTCAATTAAAAAAAACACTTTTTTAATATTGATCAATATTTAAGGGTTTATTTAAAGCGAGAAACTATAGATCAAATATTTAAAACTAAACCATCCAAAAGTAAATTATTTCAGTCAGAAAAAGTTCTCGCATAATACGTAATAAACTACCTTGTGCTGGACCGGGCTTACCCTGATCTTCGCATCACAATATTCAGTTATTTTCTCTGTTGGAACAATTTCAATTGTGAAAAGGTTCTTGTAAAGCATATGCTAAACTACTTGTTGTGCGATCCGTTGCACCCAGGTCGTCGACTCATCATTGTAGTTATTTTGATAGTTGGAAAAATTTCAATTTTTAAAAAGTTTTCATAGAATACGTGCTAAACTACCTGGTGCGCGAGCAGGTGCACCCGGCTCGTCGTGCCACTATTCGAAATTGTTTTCCTTATTCAAAAAACTTAAATTCTTAAAAATTTTCTTAGCATACGTATTAAACTATCTGGTGCTCGATCCGGTGCACCTTGATCTTCGACTTACAATTTGTAGTTATTTTGGCTGTTGGAACAACTTAAATTTTGAAAAAGTTCTTATAAAATACGTGCTGAGCTACCTGGTGCGCGAAGAAGTACATCCTGCTCTTTGACTTACAATTATTAGTTTTTTTGCTGTTGGTACTACTTAAATTTTGAAAAAGTTCTTGTAGAATGCGTGCTAAGCTACAAAGTGCGCGACCCGGGGCACCCGGGTAGTGAACTTACCCTTTATAGATGTGTAGAATATTACCAAACCTAAAATTTTCATTTTTAACGCCGGCTAATTTTCTCTTTCACTCACATTTTCTTCCGAATATTCGTTTGTGTTTAGCGTGTCCTAAGCATGGAAGGCGCATAAGAGCAAGGATTGCGCCATGCTACCATTCAGCCATGATCCATGCTTTAGCTAGACATTTACAAGCGTTTTGCCATGCTTGAGACATGCGAACTTCTTTTACGCGGGTTTTCAACAAAATTGCACAAGTCCAATAAAAAAAATACATTTATCCACCAATTCTTTTTTTAAAATGAGGAAAAATTTAGTAGATTGTTTTCACCTTCGGAAATTTGGCCAAAGATCAATTTCAACCAAATCACGTTCGACTGTGGCCAAACATGACAGAGGGGCCATTAGCCATGCTTGATCCATTGATTATAATCATCAGATGACATTGGGTTAGGAATGTTTAGGTAAGTTACATTTTTCAGGGTGGCAAGAGAATGAAAAAGAGTTCATGGAAAAATCGCAAAGGATTGTTTTGTAATAAAATCTAAGAGAGAATTGAAAAAAGATCCCCAGATTTTCTAAATTATTTCCTTAAATTTTTAAAAAGTGTGTAAAAGATTTTAAAGCAAAATTTTGCAATTTTTCTATATTACATAATTTTAGAAAAATTAAGGAACGTTATTCAATTTTTGCCTTCTTGTGTGATTGTGTAGCACAATTTCTTTGATAAGTTCATGTTGGCTTAAGAAATGTACTTTCAAATTTGAGTAAGTTTAAAAGATATTCGGAAATTTCAAAACGATTTAAAAATAATTACAACTTGGTTCCTAGCAATAAATAAAATAACTGTTTATTTTCAAAAGTTAAATTTAAGAGATTATTTAGAAAAATTCAAAAATATTACACAAGATTTCAAAATTATCGAAGAAGAATCTGAAATATTTTAAAGGTAATTTCTTCGATTTTGCAGAATTAGAAAAAATCAAGAAAAATTTGAATAGCAAATTTTCTCTTCAAATAGAATTAGAAAGTGGCAATTTTTTCAGAATTTTTAAACATGCTTTTACTTTTTCTTACTTTAAAGTTTGAGCAAGTCAATAACACAGGCCGATTTACCAAATAGTTTTTCAAATTTCTGCAAACGAATTTTTCACGTTTTTATGATTATAATTCTGTATACAATAAAAATGTTTACTTTAAAAGAAATTTATGCCTAATAAAAATTGGGTTTTATTTTTTCCCGGCGCGATCACAAGTTTAAGTAAACATTTTTATATTTTAAAGAGCTCTGAAAAGTACAGAAAATTCATAAATTTGTTTTTCAAGAATTTCCCATTTTTTTAAAGTCGTAGGTTTGATAATTTTTTTAATTTCTGCGACAGGATACTTTGATTTTTTCTATAAAAGTTTAATAAATTTTTATTTTTATTTAAAAATATTATTTTCCATCTAGTCTTACTAAGACGTTAAGCATTTTCTGTTATTGAAGATTCTTAACTTGATCGATATTGTGTAGATTTTCTGCCTTTATGGTTTGGAGGGTTGATCTACTGTTGGTAAGGTACAATCTCTGATGATATAGCAGATAAATTTAAAAAATTTTAAATAATTACTTGTACCATTAACACCTAGCTAAAAAGTAGCGTTATGTTCTTGAATTAAGAGTTCTTATTCTGATCCCTCTAATAGCTTAATTGGAAAAGCACCTGACCGGAAATCAGAAGTTTTGTGGTTCGATTCCCAATGGAGTGAAGATAGAGTAGGATCTTTTTTTCAAGAAATAATTCTAATTTTAATTTAAAAATATCAAAGTGCTAAATTTCAGCTTTCAAATTTAGAATTTGTTTCGACTACAAACTTAACTTACGACATTAAATTAAGGTCCCTTTAAATAATATAATTTACAAGATTTTGCCGTTTAATGGCATTTAATTTAATCAAGACAAGAAATTCCATTTTCTAGATGACCTATGAAAAATATGGTGAGATGTTAAAAATAAAAATTGTTTGTCTTAAAAAAGTATACAAATATTTTGCAAATTCTTATTCATTACGCATACGTTTTTTATAAGTAAACAGTTTTATTGTTTATCAAACTTTTATAGAAAAAAATCGAAGTATTCTGTCGCAGAAATTAAAAAAATTATGTAACCTACGACTTTAAAAAGATTGGAAATTCTTGAAAAACAAAATTATGATTTTTCGGTACTTTTCAAAGCTCTTTAAAATATAAAAATGTTTACTTAAACTTGTGATCGCACTGGAAAAAAATAAAATCCAATTTTTATTATGCATACATTTCTTTTAAAGTAAGCATTTTTATTGTATACAGAATTATAATCATAAGAACGTGAAAAATTCGTTTGCAGAAATTTGAAAAACTATTTGGTAAATCGGCCTGTGTTATTGACTTGCTCAAACTTTAAAGTAAGAGAAAGTAAAAAAAATGTTTAAAAATTCTGAAAAAAACTGCCACTTTCTAATTCTATTTGAAGAGAAAATTTGCTATTCAAATTTTTCTGGATTTTTTCTAATTCTGCAAAATCGAAAAAATTACCTTTAAAATATTTCAGATTCTCCTTCGATAATTTTGAAATCTTGTGTAATATTTTTAAATGTTTCTAAATAATCTCTTAAATATAACTTTTAGAAATAAACAGTTATTTTAATTATTCCTAGGAACCAAGTTGTAATTATTTTTAAATCGTTTTGAAATTTCTGAATATCTTTTAAACTTACTCAAATTTGAAAGTACATTACTTAAGCCACCATGGACTTATAAAAAAATTGTGCCACAAAATTGCACAAGAAGGAAAAAAATGAATAACGTTCCTTAACTTTTCCACCCTGAAAAATGTAGCTTTCCTAAATATTCCTCATAGCCACTGAAAGCGAATCGTGAAGTCGGGTGCGCTCGGTTTCGTGCTAATGGATTTTCATCTTTATGCGAAGCTGGCTGACGCAACATTTAATAGATCCGACTCACTGACATGCTACGCTCGTCGTGCCTGGCAAACGTGTTTAAAGTTGGAAGAGTGGTGGGGGCTGAACAAATCCCACGTTCGGGAGACACTGCGCTGATTGGCTTGTTTGTCACGTAGAACTACAAAGTGGGGGATGACAAGCGAATATACTGAGAGCTATGTCAGGGATATAAGAGTGGCAGGAAGGTGAGAGAGCGTACATAAACGCGGTTCCAATGTACTAGGTACTTATTCAGTTGCACAGAGCTTACAAGCAATTAATTTTGAAGTGTTGTATAATAATAGATATGCTTTTTTCAATTCTTGTCTTTCTCTGCTACTTTATTTATATTAGCCAAAGTGTGTTAGGACCAATTACATATAATCTTGCTGTGGGTAAGTCTTACATCTTCTTATTTAATTCCCTTACACCAATGAAAATGTGTTGCTAAGTTCGTACTGGACAAGCTTTTTATTTTCGTTAGCGAAGTTGAGGCAAAACGAAAGGTGCTCGTGTTTCGAACTAAGTATGGTACTTTTTCATTTGAAATGTGTCCTAAATTTTGTTCTGTGAGGCAAGCGTGGCTCAAGATTGAATAAACGTTCACCCACGGTGTCACTTTTAAGAAAGAATTGGTGGATACATATTTTCTTTAATACATATGCTAAGAAAATTTTTTAATAATTTAAGTTTTTTGAGTAACAAAAACAGTTTCGAATAGTGGCACGACGACCCGGGTGCACCTGATCGCGCACCAGGTAGTTTAGCACATATTCTATGAAAACTTTTTAAAAATTTAAATTATTCTAACTGTCAAAATAACTACAATGATGAGTCGACGATCCGGATGCACCGTATCCAGCACCAGGTACTTTATTACGTATTCTACAAGAACATTTTAAACGTTTAAATTTTGTGAATAACTAAAACAATTCTAAATGCTGAGTCGACGACCTGGGTGCAACGGATCGCACACCAAGTAGTTTAGCACGTGCTTTACAAAAACTTTTTCAAAATTGAAATTGTTCCAACAGAGAAAATAACTGAAAATTGTGATTCGAAGAGCAGGGTAAGCCCGGTCCAGCGCAAGGTAGCTTATTACGTATTATACGAGAACTTTCAACAAATTAAAATTTTTTTATTCACCAAAACAATTCCAAATAGTGAGGAGAAGACCTGTGTGCACCAGCTCGCACACCAGGTAGTTTAGCACGTATTCTGCGAGAACTTTTAAATAATTTAAAATTTTGTCAACTGCCAAAATAACAACTAATGATGAGCCAACGATCTGGGTGAACTGGAAATACGCACCAGGTAGTTTAGCACGTACTCTACAAGAACTATTTCAAAATTTAAATTGTATCAACAGCTAAAATAACTAAAAATTGTGAGCTGGTGATCCGGATGCACCAGAACGAGCACTAGGTACTTTATTACGTATTGTACAAGAAATCTTAAAAAAAGAAAATTTTTTGAACAACGCAAACAATTCCAAAAAGTGAGGAGAAGACCTTTGTGCACCAGGTCGCACACCAGGTAGCTTAGCACGTATTCTACGATAACTTTTAAATAATTTCCAATTTTGTCAACTGCCAAAATAACAACTAATGATGAGCCAACGATCTGGGTGAACCGGGTCACGCACCAGGTAGTTTAGCACGTACTCTACAAGAACTATTTCAAAATTTAAATTGTATCAACAGCTAAAATAACTAAAAATTGTGAGCTGGTAATCCGGATGCACCAGAACGAGCACTAGGTACTTTATTACGTATTGTACAAGAATACTTAAAAAAAGAAAATTTTGTGAACAACGAAAACAATTCCAAAAAGTGAGGAGATGACCTGGGTGCACGGGGTCGCACGCCGGGTAGTTTATGGTAGTACGCAGGCTTATTTTCTCTGACACTCACTTGTTCTTAAGGATATTTATCTGTCTTTAGCGAGATAAGAGCAGAAACGGACAAAAGCAAGGCTTATACCATGCTACTATTTAGCCTTGATCCATGCTTGAGTCAGATATTTACAAGTTTTTTGCCATGCTTGAGCTATATAAACTTCTTCCACGCGGGTTCCTAAAAAAATTGCGCAAAGTTTAATAAGAGAAAATATTTAACCACCAATTCGTTTTAAAAAAGTGAGGAAAGTTTCGAAGATTTTGTGCATCTTCGAACATTTTTCCAAAGTTCAATTTCATCGAAATCACGTTCCACCGTGGGCGAAGCATGACAGAGGGACCATTATCCATGCTTGGCCCATTGACAATAACTATGGGATTACCGTGGGTGTACATTGAATCAATCTTGAGCCACGATTACCCCACGCACACTCCACGCTTATGCCATTGTTGAGCCATGGTTCACCCATCGAAACTTCTCCACGCACGCTAATATTTTAAAAATCTCACCTATACTGTATAATTTTTCGAATCCTAAAGTTAATAACGCATTCCATGTGAAAAGGGCTTTCATGCACGGCGAAAGTTCATTTGGGAAACTTCACTAAACTTTTGTGAAAAATTAGGATATATGGACCAAAAAGAGGATGTTTGACATCATTGTAATAATTTGTGACATACAAAATGTTAAAGTACACATGGCAGTTCAGAAAACTCTAATAACACAGATTAAAGTTTCTAAATGTGCAGTAAGGGTTTTCAAAATGAAATATTAGTACACGTGCTGTAATTATTAAAAACTATTTGGTCGTACGTTACGAAAAAATTGGATAAAGTTTCATGTTGGTCACTAAAGTTTGCAAATGTAAAGTCCAGTAAACTGTAAATTATGCAATGTCATTGATTCTCTGAAAATCGATTAAAAATGACAAATTTCGAATGACAAATTTTCTAGAGATAAATAGATATTGGATGTGTTATTATTTACTCCATGTTGTTTGCCAGTTTATCCATTGTGAAGGAGAGTTTTTTTTGCTACTTCAGACTTTATGCGAGAATTAGGTAACCCGACGGTCGAGTGGCAGTCGCCCGCCATCTCCCACTTTCAATGAGAATGAAAAAGGTTTGATCCAAAAAAATTATCCTATTCCGAGAAAATGAAAATTGAAGATCGTGGTATCACAAAAAAAAGAACGTATACATTTTTTCATTCCATGATTATAATTTTTTTGAAATATCAATACTTTAAAGGTTGAAAAAATTAACTGAGGAATCAACATTTCTTTGAAATTGAAACTAAATGTCAACCTTAATTTTATCAATTAAAGAAAATTATTGTACCAATTAAAAGATTTCGAAAAAATCCGTTAACCACCATTTTTACTATAGTGTGACTTCAAAAACTTAAAATAACAGAAAGTCAGTACATTTTAATTTTAAAATAAAAAATGTTTCAAAACAATCTTTTAGACTGACATTTTTTATACCAAAAATCAAAGAAAAATGTTATCATCATATGTGCATTGCTATATACGAGGGTAGTTCAATAAGTCCTTAGAATGAAGTATAAAAACAATTTTTTTGGGGTAAATTTTTTTTTATTTTTCAACATAATCTCCTTGGAACTCTATACACTTGGTCAATCGCTTTTCAAGTTTTTTTAATCCTTCAGAAAAGTGAGTTTTCGGAAGTTCCTCAAAATAAGCACTTACAGAGGCAAT
>NC_046660.1:60112954-60117086 GCF_010883055.1 Belonocnema kinseyi
GCTTCTACGGGCCTTCCTGAACGTGGTTCGTCACTTATTGATGTACGACCACGCTTAAATTCATTTACCCAGTTATAAACCGTTGCTAAGGCAGAGGCAGATATGCCATGAACTGAATCCAATTCATTTTTTATCTCATATGGAGTTAAACCCTTTAAATGAAAATGTTTGTTTACCGCTCTGAACTCGTTTTTTTTCATTTTTCTTAACGAACAATTTTTTTTTTCAATTGCTTATAAAAACACGTAAACTCAGAAGATGTGGACTGTGACTGCACCATATATCTAGTCGGCAGTGGTGCTGACTGAAAACAGATGATTTGGAGCGATTCGCGCGCCATCTGTTGGTCATTCTAAGGACTTATTGAACTACCCTCGTAGAAATTCAATTTTTTTATCTCAAAATATTTTTGTTAAAAAAATGATTTTTTCCGACGCCTAATATCTCGGAATTTATGCGTGATAAATAAAAAATAAAATTTATCAAATTTATTTTTTTCGAATAAAAAAAACTTAATTGTCTGTCTATGTTGACAAAGTCAATTGCAGTTAAAAGGCATTGACTCAAACTTTAAAACCACGTTCGTTATTCATATATCACTTTGCATCTTTTTTAGCCTTGTTTTCGTCGCCGGGAGTGGGTGTTAATCAGGGAAATTGCACCCGCTCCCAGGGAAATCGCGGTAAAATTTTATCCACAACCACGTCTCACGACCGTGATATAGGTGGTTACAGTCTGTCACGGAATCAATAAGACGATCGAGCAAAAGCCTCGTGCACCCTTATAACAAGGAGCGAGCCAAGGACTACCGCCTTCTGCATTTTTCCCATATCAGGCCTCGAGTGAGCAGCAGAAACAATTTTCGAGAATATAAAGTTCCAGTATATGCAGCACTTCCCATTCTCGATAATTCCCTTGATTTCCCTAGGAGCATTTAGAAGAGCGATAATAAGGTTAATGCCGTAAGAGTGACAGAGATGGTAATAAAGCACTCTTAGTGCCGCATTGTGCTTTTGAATGTAGGTCGTTCCGGCGTGAGTTGGACAACTAGATAGTATGTGAGCTAAATGCTCGGATGTGCATGGCACGCCCAGCAGTCATCCTCAGGAATGGCTTAGCTCAAAATGTGGCGACGATATGTTAAGATGGAAATAACACCATCTTGGCATGCAAAAATGAAACCCTCCGAACCAGAATTCAATCCGGGTTTTTCGCTTGTGCTTTCTTGATCCGGGCTTTCAGGAGAGAGTACTCGAGATAGATAAGATTTGATGCATTTTGCTCACCCCTAATACTGAAGTTAAGTCCGAATGTTTCCGTTGCTTTGTACAGAAACGCGCCTTTGCTTACTTCTTCGTGATTGCAGACCATTTTAAGAAGAGGGTCTCTTCCATTTTCAACTCCATGTGCTGTACCTAGAATAATCTTGTTGTGAAGACATTCAAGACTCAATATTCCGCGACTACCTGGAAGGCGTGAGATGTGCAGTCGCTGAACAGAAGACTTAAAATTCATGCTTTTGTTCATGTGCGTAACCTTTCTTGTCCCGATATCAAGGGATCTGAGCTCGTTCTTTGTCTATGGAACTACTCTAAATGAATAGAGTACTACCAGGACGGCAAGCATGTTCGTTGCAGATACCTTGTTCCTCGCCAACAGTTCGGAGGACCAAATCCTCCGGATGAGAAGTTCGTATCTGCTTCGAAGAGTATCCTTTATATATGTCACATCCTGAATGCGGTTCTGTGGCACGCCCAGGTATGTATAAGTCTCTCCAGCACAAAGGTGTCGTATAGCGCTTCTATCAACGAGCTCAGGATCTTCAGGGATACAATTAAGTTTTTCTCGCTTCAAATAAACTTTGGCGCATTTGTCAAACCCAAATTCCATTCCAATTTCTTTAGTATATCGTTCGACGATCCCTAGAGCTAGATGTAGCTGCTCTTTGTTTTTAGCATAGATCTTAAGATCGTACTTGTAAAATACATGAGTGACCTTGTACTTTTGATCTTCAGGTTTGCTGCGCAAGTACCCGTCGGGATGGCAAAGTGCTAGAGATAGTGGCAATAATGTAAGGCAAAAGAGGAGTGGGCTCATGGTGTCGCCCTGAAAGACACCTCTCTGAAAGGTGACCTTGTTAGTTGTCATAAGATTCTTTCCAGATGAGATAGTAAATCTGGTTTTCCAAAGCGGCATCAATCTCTCTATGCACCTTACTATTTGCGGATGAACCTTTAAGATTTCCAAAAGACAAATGATAAGTCTATGAGAGGTCGAATCGAAAGCTTTCCGATAATCAATCCAGGCCATCGATAGGTCACGCTGGTAGAAAGCTGCATCTTTGCATAAACATCTATCGATGAGCAGGTTCTCCCGACATCCAGCTACGCCTTTCTTTGAGCTTCGATGTTCATACATTTCTTGCCCCACAGGTTCAATTGCCGGAACAATCCTATCATTCAGGATAGCTGCGAATATCTTATAAAGTATGATTGGCCTGTATTTCTCGGGGTCAGCTAATTTGCCTATTTTCGGCAGGAGTATTTTGCACCCTTCCACCAACCACTCCAGAATCGGCTCTTCCGACTTTAAATATGAGGAGAAAATACAGGCCAAATGCTGATGGGTTGAAGAAAACTTCTTCCACCAGAAGGTTTTGATACAATCTCGTCCCGGTGCCGAATAGTTCTTCATCCCTCTTAATACTTTTTTCACCTCCTCGGTAGAGATGAATGGGCATTCTTTACCAGGTGTTATAAGGACATCACATAGCTCCTTGAAGTTGTTTATATTTTCTGAGTCTTCGTTCATTCTATGCTGCATTTCGTAGACTTCTCTCCAAAATATTTCGAACTCCTCGGGTTTGGGTGGGTGTCCGACAGTAACTGGAGGGTCTTGGAAGACTCGAGATGGGTCAGAGAGAAACTGTTGATTTTCTCTGACCCACCTATCCCTCCGCTCTAGACTTCTCTTAGCGTCAGATAGTATCCGTATTATCTCAACAATATGCTGCCTGATGGTCAGCAGCTTTGACTTTTTAAGTGTGTAATAACGGGTCCGGGGTTCGCGCGCGAACTTTTGAACCTGGGCGATAAAATTCCTACCAGATGTGATTTAGTCAGTCACACAATGAATGCGGGACGCGTACTGTCTTACCCAGCCTATCTTTGTAGCAAGTTGATGCATTCGCCTTTTGGTCTTATGATCAACCGTTGGTTTTGTTTTACGGTTCGCATCGGCCAAAGCTCTCGCTGCCGTATACACACAATAATTTATAGCTCAGAGGTCAGATTCGTCGGAAAAATGTCCAAGAGGCTCGTCATCCATTTCAGCAAGATCTTTAGGCTTGAGAGAAACCTTTGTGTTGATGTTTCTACGGGTCATAAAGCACCTCTCTTCCTCTAATGGATGCCTGCCCGCGGTTGGTCTTAGTGTCGCCTCTTTTTTTCTGTTGCCGGGTTGTTTTAGCTGTAGTAGAGTAGGCGTTTCGCTTACATAGCCCCTATTTTGGAGTAGTTCAGCATGATTTCTCAGACGCTGCTGCGAAAACTGCGATAGCTCCGGGTGTTTCTCGCACCACAGAGCATGCAGTCGTGCCATGTAACCGCGTTCCGGGGCCACACTCGCATCGTAGCACCCTAGCAAGTCGTAATTGAGTCGCTCCGTCCACCCAAGGGTCGCGATATTCCGCCAATCCATCGCATTGAATCCATTTTCATTGGCTCCCCCAGCTCTAGATTCGTCGGCATTGTTGGCCGACCCATTGTTGGGAACCCTGCGCCTTCTGTTGTTTTGAACCGCACTTACTACAAGTATGTTTAGTGTTTTCGTTGTTTTTCCCACAAGAAGATAAGGAAAGGGGTTCGTCCATCCTTGTAGAGCCACGCATGAAAGGATAAGGCTGCGTACTCTGAGAGGTCACCCGGTATCCCAAAGTCACCGTTCTAGACACCTCATCCACGTGCCATTCAGCTTTCAGCACAGTTTTCACACCTCCGCTTGGGTGTTAATTCCTTCAGGACTACCCCTGGGCAATTCGTTCGCGACTGCCTATTTATTTTTGTAACCATATTCAGCAGAAACCCTTGGTACAGGGACCCTCTTTCCGCAACCCGAGGACGCGTTCGGTGGC
>NC_046660.1:60117186-60122517 GCF_010883055.1 Belonocnema kinseyi
AGCCACAACCACGTCTCACAACCGTGAGACAGGTGGTTACAGTCTGTAAAGGAATCAACACGACGATCCAGCAAAAGCCTTGTGCACCCTAAGAACACGGAGTAACCCAAGGACAACCACCTTCTCCATTTTTCCCGCAAGTGTTCTAGCATATTGTTGACACGCAGGGATGCTTTTTTGGCCGTTAGCAAGTGAAAGCTTGGCACCTCCAAGAGCGCCGATGATAAGGACGATCAGTTTAGCAGGATATTCCGGGTACAATCGTTTCAACTCCCTTATAAGGTCTCGATACCTCTCTCTTTCTTTTCATTCTCCTTGGCTATGATGCTTTTGTCAGCTGGTGCCGAAAATTCTATAACGAACATGGTTCGCTTCTCGAATTCAAGAAGAACCATGTCAGGCCTGGAGTAAGCAACAGAAACAATTGTCGAGAATATAAAGTTCCAGTATATGTGGCACTTCCCATTCTCGACAATTGACTCAATTTCCCTAGGAGCATTTAAAGGAGCGATATTAAGGTGAATGCCGTAGGAGTTACAGAGATGGTAATAAAGCACTCTTGGTGCCGTATTGTGCCTTTGAATGTAGGTCGTTCCCGCGTGTGTTGGACAACTAGATAGTATGTGAGCTAAATGCTCGGGGTGTGCATGGCACGCCCTGCAGCTATCATCGGGAATGTCTTTGCTCAAAATATGGCGACGGTATGTTAAGGTGGAAATGACACCGTCTTGGCATGCAAAAATGAAACCCTCCGTACCAGAATTCAATCCGGGCGATTTAAGGAAAGCAAACTCACGATGAAATACTTTACTACTGTAGATACTATTAATCATCAGATAGGTCATCTCCAGCTGAAATGTTTCTTTGACCAGCCAATGTTAAACAGTAATAGAACTACCATGTATTCCTTCTGTAATCCTAGTGTATAATTTTGAACCGAAAAATAAAAACACCTTATTTAAAATAAAAACTTCCTATAAAATTTATTTTGTGATCAGCAAGTCCTAATTATACAAAAACTATAAGTTTTGATGATATCCAATTAAATATGCTTGTAATATTTAGGCACTAGTTATTTCTCGTTAAGTAACAATACAAATTCGCTCAGAACATTGTATTTTATTTATGGAACTCATGGGAAGCAAAAGTTTTTCACTTCGAATATTTGATGCTTCTCTAACTCTTTTTAAATACAAACCATTCTATTTGAAAAAAAAAAGAACAGTTGCCCTTTTGATGATGTACAACTTCTTGCTACTTTTTTTACGGATATCGTACAAATAGGAAACTCTTCGTTCGAATCAGGATTTTCAACAACAACAAATTTCCCATTTTTTACATTCTCATCGTTTCTGATTCAGAAAGTATTAGAATTGTCCGAAATTTGACATCACAGTTTTTCAACGAACCTCCACGTTTCGAGATCCCGTGAATCCGAAAATCAGGTTTTTACGATGGCGTCTGTCTGTCTGTCCGTCCGTCCATAAACACGATAACTCTCGAAAAAAAAGCGGATTGAATGCATCTTTGGCACACTTTTTTTAGGTCCTAAAAGAAATGACGAGTTCGTTAAGCAGCCATTTTTGATCAAAATTCAAAAAGAGAGCGCATTTTGAAAATTTTTTAGACCACTTTTTCTGAATTTGAAAATTCTATGGGCTGATATTTATAGTATTAAAAAAAACAATTTACTTCAATGACTTTTTTCAATGAACAGAAAATTCACAGAATTATTGCGTTTCCAAATCTTTTAAAATCAACCGAAAATCAAAATTTTAAGCCAAAAAACGCACGATATAAAAAAAAGTCAATGCAAGAAAAAAATTTCTTTTTGAAAGCCCTACAAGATTGTCATAACAATCTTTTGGATTTTTTTGAAAAATCAAACATTCAAATTTTGATTGCACAAAAAATAATGAAAAATCAAAATTTTCATTTTGTGGACAAACTATGTAGGATACGAAAAAAGATGAATCAACAAAAATTCTTATCTCAACAAAAATCTACAATTTCGTTAAGAATCACTTCTTGATAGGAAGCGTACTTTTTGTTTTATGTGTGAAAAATAACATTGAACATAAATTATGCAGGAGGCAGTGATACCTGTAAATATAATACGACCTACAGTAAAAAATCGCTGGAGAAAAGCAGCAATTTTTCAATAGAATACAACAATTTCAAACACAATGGAAGGTCGACTCTAAATAACATAGATAACTTTTCTATGAGCGCAAACGAAAATCGTAAGCTTTCATATACAGTTTACTCAAGATACACCATATATATGTTTTATTTACGTTAACGTTGAGGATTTTCATGCTCATATTCAGTTTTCCCAACATTCTTTGCAACCTGCTCATCAGCGAAATCTAATCCACATCCCCGTACTGTACCGAGATAAGCACCTTTTTCGCTATTATATGGAATCGTCACACGGTGCAACCTAATCGCATAAAGCTGGCCAAAAGTATAACACATCTTGTACTCAGCCTTTCTTTAATCAATTTTGAAGTCCAGCACGTCATTTAAGGACTTTTATTTTTGACTTTTTGGCCACATTTTCGGATTTTGCCCACTGTGTGTCACGATGTTAATTTTTCTGTTCTTTTATTAGTATATTTTTATATTTAGTATATTATATTATATTAGTATATTTTTATTAATTTTTGCAGTTTGAATTTTATAAGAATGTCCAAATGTTACATTAATACGTTGTTATTCAGAAATTTAAATTCCTCTTTTTCCCACACTAGATTTTAATGAACGCAGAGACGTGACGAAAGATGTAATAAATTGTCAAATGATAGAACAAGGTTTTGATAACTTGGGATCTTTGGATGAAAACTGCATAATTGAGGATCTAAGAGACAAAACAGATGTCGTGGTTATCCTGCTTGATGAAGTGGAATTAATTGACCCGACTTCACAACCAAGCAATGACGATGATTTCGGTAATTTAGCATTTCAGCTTTTTTCGTAAAACCGGACTCCTTGCTAAATATTCAAAAACAATTGCTTTTTTTCTCTTTTTAGTCACTCTCCTAAGTGATTGTATTTTTATTTTTTGCTTCTTTTCTCCCCTCAAGTTTTAACAACGTTTTTTATTTTTAGAATCTTTCGACCCCAATTACATGCCTTCTACTGAAGATGAAACAGTTACGGAAGGTACCAGAAACAATTCTTTATCTAATTTTGTAAATGTTTCGGGACTTGTACTCGCTCAAGGACAATCGGCCCCGAGACCTTCAACGATGAGAGTGACCGACCCAAAAAAAGTTGCCAAAAAGAATGCGTGCAAATTTTGCCACAAAAAATACCATAAACTAAAAAGGCACCTTGTTACTGTCCATCGAAAGGAAGAGGAAGTGATGCATGCACTTTCGCTTCCAATGGCTGCAAGTCACGTTATTTTTGAAAGCCTACAAAATCAAGGTCGCTGAAATCGTAAAATATGATAAAGTCCTCATCCTTTACGGAAATGAGCTGTGCCACAAATATCGGAAAGGCTTCAATGAAAATATGATAAGAAGTCAGCTGCGTTTGTTGGCGCGGGTTTTTATTGCAGCAAATAGGCTCAATAAGGAAGTATCTAATATAGAGACGCTTATACAGGCCAAATATTTTGATATTTTCATTTCTGCAGTGAATATCGTCGCTGGATTGGATGAGGAACGGTCTGCATACAAAACGCCTTCCTCAGCAGAAAAACTGGGCACTTATATGAAAGAGGCTGCAGAACATTTTAAGGCTCACTGCATCATGACAAACAATAAGGAGAAGAAGAACCTGACCAAGGATTTTTTGTTCGTTCTTGGCAAAAGGTTAGCGTCAAGAGTGTGCAGAACAGCTGCCGAGACTAAAGTTCTGCTCGATTGTCAAAAAAAATCGAGATTCCCCTCTCGGAGGATATTAGAAAACTCTATTATTATTTAAATCAAAATAGAGAGCAAGCTCATAATGATATAGTCGAGAATGGATATAGTAAGGAAAATTGGCTAAGGTTAGCCAAAATGACACTCATATCCATGCTCCTATTTAATCGTCGACGGCCTGGCGAGATGGAAAGACTGCGCATCGACGACTTTCTACATTATTCAAAAATAGATCGGATAAACGACAAAGAGCTATACAACTCAGCTACACCGGAAGAGCAAGCAATCTTCGACGTATTGTCTCTGTAGTTTTGACGAAGGAACTGGTAGACAGCACGAAACTTTTAATCTCAAACAGGAAACACACAGGAATCACGGAAAAAATCCGTATATTTTTGGACTCCCTAGCCTAAATTCAAAACGGAACAGGTTTTTGGGAGCCTGCTATCTAATGAGAGAGATAAGCCTATTATGCGGTGCCGAAAAACCGCACCTCTTACGTGCTACACAGTTGCGAAAACATATTGCAACAGTTAGCATGAAAGCCTCAAATGCGGAAGTGAGGAATTTGGCAAACCATATGGGACACCATGATGACATCCATCTCAACATATACAGGGTACCCGTTCCGGTCTTGGAGATGCTAAAGGTCGTACATCTTCTTGAATCGGCTCAGTGCCGAGATAAAGCACAGCTCGAGTCGACAATACAAGAGGACGAGAGTGACGATGAGGCTGAAGATAGTGCTCAAGAGGTCTCGGAAGATGAGGACAAAGCCGTCAGATCGGTGTTGGAAGAGACAACAGTCATAAAAAAGTGACGAAACTAAAAAAAAACAATCCAAGAAGAAAAAGAAGCTGAGACCACAAATGACAGCGACAGTGAGATGTCCGAAGACTCATCGAAAAGACCGAAAGCAAAAGGTTTTTTTTAATGTTTATATTTTCTCATATTATACGAAATTTAAAATATTATTACACTTTTTTTAACTTTTCTAGATTCTGTGGTTCGAAACGCTATTAAGCGCAATCCTTGGTCCCAAGAAGAGAAGGACAAGGTTTTGGAACTTTTCGGAACATACTTACATAAACAAAAATCTCTCCCTCCAAAAAAAAAGTGCTGAACGCAATAGAAAATCATCCCGTTATAAGAAATCGCACAGATCTCCAAATAAAAGCGTGGCTTAATAATCAGCAAAGAACGTAAGTACACTGGTAAAACCCATTTTTAAAGAAAATTATATCGCACACGTTATTTATAGATAAAAAATAACTAAATGAAGATAAGTTATTACATTTGATTGATTTAAACATTTTTATGCAGATTTATTTTGACTCGCTAATCACGAAAATGATAGTACGAGGGTAGTTCAATAAGTCCTTAGAATGAAGTATAAAAACAATTTTTTTTGGGTACATTTTTTTATTTTTCAACATAATCTCCTTGGAGCTCTATACAC
>NC_046660.1:60122617-60128217 GCF_010883055.1 Belonocnema kinseyi
GAGAGCAAACGCGGCACCCATCTTGCCGATAGCTTTTTCATGCCTAATTTTTCATGTAGAATTGAAACAACTGCACCTATAGGTATCCTTGTGGCCTCAGCTTACTCACGCACTTTTAATCTTCTTTCGATCAACACCATATCGTGGATTTTATTGATGATTTCGGGAGTACTTGCTTCTACGGGCCTTCCTGAACGTGGTTCGTCACTTATTGATGTACGACCACGCTTAAATTCATTTACCCAGTTACAAACCGTTGCTAAGGCAGGTGCAGATGTGCCATAAACTGAGTCCAATTCATTTTTTATCTCATATGGAGTTAAACCCTTTAAATGAAAATGTTTCATTACCGCTCTGAACTCGTTTTTTTTCCATTTTTCTTAACGACAAATTTTTTTTTTCAATTGGTTATAAAAACACGTAAACTCAGAAGATGTGGACTGTGACTGCACCATATATCTAGTCGGGAGTGGTGCTGACTGAAAACAGATGATTTGGAGCGATTCGCGCGCCATCTGTTGGTCATTCTAAGGACTTATTGAACTACCCTCGTAGAAATTCAATTTTTTAACTCAAAATATTTTTGTTAAAAAAAAGGTTTTTTCCAACGCCTAATATCTCGGAACTTATGCGTGATAAATAAAAAATAAAATTTATCAAATTTATTTTTTTCGAATAAAAAAAACTTAATTGTCTGTCTATGTTGACAAAGTCAATTGCAGTTAAAAGGCATTGACTCGAACTTTAAAACCACGTTCGTTATTTATATATCACTTTTCATCTTTTTTAGCCTTGTTTTCGTTGTGGTCCCCGGGAACGAAAAAAATTATTGATTATATGTCTCTTATAGGACACTTTCATTTTTTAAAACAGAACCTCTTTAAAACAAAATTTTTTTTATGATTACAGATATCGGAAGAGCTTGCAGTGATTAAGGACAGCATTTTTGTTATGAGTGAATTCAGTTGTACGCCATGTGTCGACACTGCCGCGCCACAGAATGACTGTCCAGTAAATAGACTAGGATGTAATGCTCGGATTCACGACATTCTAGACAAATAGTCTATTTGATAATGAAACAACATTTTTTTCTATTGTTTTTTGATAGAAACCTTCACGATCTACCGAATGGTTATAACTATTCTTTCAAAAATTGAAAATGTAACGACGGCTCTCGTGGTCGCTGGGACGATCACTCGGCCGAACTTCTTTGGACTAATTTATCGTTCAAGTTGCCGTCAATGTAGGGATTATTTTTTAAACATAATCTATTCTAAATGGAAAAATCGCTTTTATGTACTTTTATGTACTTCTTTGCTTTTTCTTTGCATTTGATTCTTTAAAAGATTTCAGTATTTACAGATTTGTCAAAGAAACAAAATCAAATTATATGGCACTGTAACTTCGTCCATAGTAAATAATAAACTTTGTATGATTCTACTTGTGAATGAGCTACGAAATAATGATTGTTTATTATTTTTAATGATTATTATGTTAGTATTTGTCATGATGCACAAATTTAATAAGAGGCCATAATTTAAATTAAATAAATCATTTGTTTAAAAATCTGATGTTCTGGAATGTTATCAATGAAATTATAAATAATAATATGATCTGCATTATCATCAATATTTGGAAATAGCTTCGACACACGGTTTCAGGGCCAGAAAGGTTATCAAATAAGGGTAGTATAGAGTTTGATTGTTGGAATCATATATATCGCCCACTTTTCACTATGTTCGAATTCAAAGGGGTTAATATTTCCAATATCAACTGCAACAATCACTGGTTGAGGACAGCAAAGGTGATATAAGAAGGTCAAAATCAAGCGCGGCCGTTGCAAGCAAAAAACGGTACACTGTTAGAAATTTCTGCAGGAATTTTCAGAAACGCATCACTAAAGCTTTATGCAGAAACTGTTTTTAAATTTTCCAAAACTGTAACAGAAATTTGAGCAACGGTAACTGCATAAAACTCTAGTCACGTCACTTATTGAGTCACATGTATCACATAATTCTGTTATAGTTTAGGAATTTTCAGGTACTGTAACTGAAAATGCCTAGAGGTTAAAACATTTTTGTTGATTCATTATTATAACATAAAACATGAAGTCTATATTTGTCTTAAGAATATAAATTGCAAAAAAATTAAACTGAAGTGAAGACTAATTACTTATTACGTATCCACGTTATATGTACAGTCATTATATTAGATATATAATCAAAGCCCATCTTTTATAAGTAGTTTTTTTACATTTTATATATTGTGTACTATATCATATAACATAGTTATTTACATACAAATTTCACTCGTATATAGTCTTACAGAGAAAAGATTAATGAAGATGAAATTAAGATTAAATTTTTAGGAAAACGGATGAATGTTTAACCCAAAAATACAAATTAAAAACATTGAATTTTCATCCGAAAGACTTTATTTTGACATTTTAACAACAAAGTGTAAGTTTTCAACAAGAAATAAATATTCCACGAAAATTATACTTGAATTTATAACCCAAAAATACGATGTTTGAACGAAACAATGGAAATTTTGATGAAAAAGGGCAATTTATCAATTTTTTTCCAAAAAGGCCTCATTTCTACTAAAAGAAATAAATTATTAAATCAAAAAGACAAATCATCAAAAAAAGTTGAATTTTTATCCAAGAATGATTTTAATTTTACTTGTCGGCATAAACATATAAGTTTTAAATGAGAAAGAAAATTTGTATGAGAAGAGTTGCATTTTATACCTGAAAATATTAATTTTTCACAAAGAAGAAAAAAACTTTAAAACAAAATTCTTGGATTTTAAATCAACCTGTTGCCGTTTCAACGAAGAAATATCGAATTTCTAGTCAAATAAATAAATTTTTTAAATAAAAAGGCAAATTTGCGAAAAACAGTTGAATTTTCAACCAAAAAAGATTTTGGTTTGTTTTTTTGGCATTGAAATATGAGATTTAAAAATAATTCAATTTTCTATTAAGCTAGTTGAATTTTCAGCAAAAAAATTCAATTTTCAACCAGAAAGAATGTCTTCAACAAAACTAATAAATTTTCAAACAAATAATAAAATTTATAACTTGAAAGGTACTGTTATGGAGAAAACCACTGCAACAAAATAAACATATATACAAGGCAAACAAATCACTAACAAGGATATTATCCCAGGGTTACCACAAATATTTATTTTTAATTTTTTCTAATTTCCCACTAACCAATTTTTCATTTTCCGTGGCCATATTAATATTCAAAGAGCAAAATCGTAAACTTGTAAAAATTTCAACCGAGAATATCTTATAAACGAAATAAAATAATTTTAAATTAAAATTGAGAATATTTCAAATGCACTTCACAGTTTCCCCAACCAATAAAATTTCATGATTTAAAAAAAATTGTTGTTAACGCGGTTCCTTTTTACTTACCAGGTTTTTTCATCGCGTGATGTTCCGAAAAATGTCTTACAAGAATAACAAATCGTAACAAAATCTTTCAAACACGCCGAACACAATTGAAGCCTCGGCAGAATTAACGTTGTATCAACACATATTTTGTATCCATGGAGTTCTGTGTATATGAGTTTTTCTTTAAACTTTTTCTCTATTTCGGGGAAGCGCCGCGATCCAAAATTCGAAAATTGAATTCGGAGTGAATTTCATAATAATCGAGGTTATAAACTTCGAAAATGTACCGTTCTAAGTCTAACATTGAAAAAAGAAACTTAAATGTATTACACGGAGACAAAGATATTGCACAATGATATCACAACACCTCTGTATGGAAATAAAGCGCAGTATGATAACGTACAAGCAGGTTCTAGAACTTTTTATGATATTATAATGCACTAGCATCGCTTGGCACGATATCACGATTTTACGATATTATAATGTGATAATTACGATATATAGCGCAGGAATTACGGTATATATTGCAATTCTTGCGATATAGTTTTCTCCGTGTAGCATTGCACAATTTTATATTTAGAAAATTTGAAACAGATTAAAATACAAAAAAAACTTAATTGAATTCAGAAAATATGAAATGAGCTTAAAAAAATTAATGGGAATTTAAAAGAATTTGATGAAATGCCTAAGAATTCATGATGATGTTAAAAGACTTCAGAATGAATCAAATAAAAGCTTTTAAAAAATGCACTGAATAAAGTAGAATTGAGGAAATTTAGAAGAACGCAGAGTGAATTCTAAAAAATAATTTCAAATCCCTTCAAATCTTTGAGACCCCACTAATTTCTAACCAAAAAGTGAATAATGATGACTACAAAACAATTCAAGTGAATTGGAAAGAATTGTAAAAAATCGAAAAAATTCCATTGATTTCAGTAAAATTTGCGTGAATTTAGAGGAATTTTAGGGAAATGGCAAGGTATGAAAAAATGCATTGAATTTAGTTTGAAATGAGTCTAGAAAACATAAAGGTGATTCAAAAAAATTAGATAGAATCCTAAAAATTTAAGGTGATTTTGAAATACTGCGAACTGAATTAAACAAAAACTGTTTAAAATTCTATAGAATTGCGTAGAATTGAGTGAATAAAAATAATTTAGGATTGAGAATTCAGGGCGAATTCCAAATAAATTATACAAAATATTCGAAAATATCTTTAAACCTTTGAAATGTTACGAAATCCCCCACTTTTTGTTAATAATCTTTGTCAAATCCATTAAGTTATTTAAATCTCTGAAGTTTTCAAAGGGATTTAATTTATTTAAAATGTATTTTATTGATATACCTGTTAAAATTTCGTGTATTTCATATTTACATAACGCCACATAATATTAAATAATTAGAAGAAGAGAAATTAAAATTTGATACTTCAACTTTTCTGAACTGTAGCTCATGAGGATGGCTTTTTCAACGAGTTTCAACTTGTCGGTTTAGCGCAGTGGTTAGCATTCCCGACTGTTAGGCGTTAGATTTAGGTATAGATTTGTAGGTTCGATACCCCGTAGTTTTAGAAATTTTATTTGTAATATAATGTTGAAAAATGTTATATATGTATCTACTCTAAACAGGACTATTAATATTTGAAATAAAAATAATCGCAATCATTTAATATTTATTTTTTAAATACCTTTCTTGTCTCTCGATGACTACGTGAAAATATCTAATGTTGACTGTGTGCTGTTCGCGTGGAATTTCATATATTAATATGCTCCAATTCTGCAGTAAAAAAAAAAAGAATTGATTCTCTAATTTAGTGACTAATGCTCTTCATACAATTGAAATCCGAATCATTTAAATCTAGTAAAGCACCAATTGATCTTGTCGACGCGAAGTGAGATATCGAGTTACACAATTTTCAAATGAAATAGAAGACACTAAGAAAGGTTTAACTATTCCTAAATTTTTTTAATTTTTCAAGAATATATACTATTGGACAGCAATCTAGATGCTGAAAGTTTGCATCTGTAGATCTTTAAAATTAAGATATTATTCCGTAACAGCGAAAATGTGAAATCAAATTAATAAAATATTCTTACGGTCCCCATAATTGAGAACCACTCTAAACAATTTGTCAGGAATGAATCCCCGTCTGTGTTTACTAAACATAAACCAGACTGGGAAAACCTTCCGGATA
>NC_046660.1:60128317-60131217 GCF_010883055.1 Belonocnema kinseyi
GAGTCACTGCGCGTCAGGACTCTTCTCTCTCTCTTTTCTCTCTCTCTTCCCTAAGCGTGGAAAGCGGCCAGCGGTCGCCAACTACGTATTCGACACGTTAAAGGGGAAAGGCCTCTTTTAAAATTTTAACTTTCGCGATTTCTTTTTACAAAATGATTATAATTCTTCTCCCATTTTTATCTTTATTTGGCGTCAGGAAACAAAACGGGAGCTCTAGATTTATTTTTACTGATTAGGATTATATTTTTATTTTCTTGAATAGGATTATAATTTTGTGTGGGAATCTATTTAACCTCTTATTTTTACCAAATATTATTCACGCGAATTTTTCATTATGTATATAGATATTTTCTCTCTTCGTTCTTCATATTCATTTAAATTCTTTTATTAAGAGATTCTTTTTATATATTTTAATGTTATATTTTTCCTCTCCGAATATTTCGCATACTTCTTTTACATTAATAACAAATATTGTATTAACTCTTTACATCTTAAAATTTTTTTCGTGATTCCGTTTTACGCTTTACGTTTTTCATGTGTCCGTATTTCGAATTATTTTCCGCCTTTTCGTTATACAATTTCAAAAACATCGAGCTGAGCGACGCGCTCAGCTCTACGAAGGTAGGGATGGACGGGGCAGCCGCTTCGCCCCTCCATCCGCGACGTGAGTGGCCGAGAGGACCGGGCCAATCGACGGCCTGACCGCCTCTCGGCCGATGCGAATAAAATGGGGTGCGTACAAGCGAAAGTACGCACTCTTAATCGGGCAACCAGTTGGGTAACCTCAGTCCCCTGGTCGCCTTCGGCAATACTCTTGTAAGCCACCTTTTTGAGATTAAAGAGTGCAATTGCAATCAAAAATTAATTCGCAGTTGTCTTTCTTTCGACTCCTCTCGAGCTCTCTCGAGCTCTCTCCTTGTTATCCTCCGGCTTTCCGCCATCCATATCCTTATCCTCTCTCTCTCTCTCACTCCAACTTCCATTCCGGTCGGTACGCTCCCAGCAGCTCCGCCAAACTCTGTCCTCTCTCTCTCTCTCTTTCAGGGTCGGTAAGCTCTCTGCAGCTCCGCCCGCACTCTTTACTATTTTCAGAGGACGGTACGCTCTCCGCAGCCCCGCCTCGAACTCTTTCATATCACTCTACTTTTTCTGGGTCGGTAAGCTTTCTTGCAGCTCCGGTCGCCCTTTCTTTACTTCCTTACAAGGTCGGTAAGCTTTCTTGCAGCTCCGGTCGCCTTTAGCTTTTCTTCTTTAGCTTTTCTTCTTTCAACAACCCGACATTCCTTTCCTTGCCTACCTCCTGTCTCTCTCCACCACCTATGCCTGGTCAGACGAAGACTTCCCGTCCCCGTCCCGGCAAGCGCACCCGAGTCCGCCGTCGCTTGGCCTCCCTCCGCGACGCCCTGCAAGCCGGTCTTCCGGAAGACTGCAGGCCGTCCTCCTCCACCTCCTCGTCCTCCACCCCCAAGGCAGTAGTACGTTCTGTCGTACTAGTGCCGGTGTCGGAGAGGTCTCGTTTCACTCGCTTCCTCGTCTCGTCCTCTTCGTCTGCGGTCTGTGACCGTCCGGATCTCTCCGGGTGTTATGCGACTCCAGACACCACCGCCCCTCGCACCCCGTCTCCCCGCAAGCGTCCCCACCTCGAGGAGAGTGACGACGATGGCGTCATTTTCCTAGAGGAGTGTGGATGGTACCTCTCGCGCAACGCGCGTGAGTGGGTCCCACCACCAACACGTGGTTAGTGGCCCTCACGTCTCGTACGTGCACGGGCCCTCCACCAACATCCGGACCACCAGCTCATGGACGGTCTCCAGGCTTGGAGATACCTCATCCTGGTAAAGGGTGCACCCCGCATCCACCAGCAGCCGCCCACGAGTCATCGCAGCCAGTCCCGGTCCATGCAGCGCCTGGACGAGTTCCTGAGGGCAAACAACCGGAGCCTTCCCATCCGAGAGTTCCCCTCGACCGCCTCCAGCTCCAGTAGCAGCCATCGTGCCTAGTAGCCTCTACCCAGGAGGATACGACCGGCTCGCCACCCACACCAGCAGACAGCTAGAGGACCCCAGTGGTTAGTGGCCTCTACCCCGGAGGGTACGAACGGCCCTCCACCCGTAACCAGTGGCCAAGGATAGTGGTTAGTGGCCTCTACCCAGGAGGATACGAACGGCCCTCCACGCGGTATCGTGAGACACGTCGTCTCACATACCGAACAACTATCAACCCACAACATCAATTTTAGATCAAGTCGGGTTCAGCCACCACCCACGTAACCCGGCTTGTATCAATATTTCTAAAACATTTGTGATTATGTTCAATATAAAACTGCTTAAAATATTTCAGGAGTTTACCTACTCCTAATCAGTTAAGGACTTCATTAATAACTTATTAGTACATTCAATATTACACTCGAATATTCTCACGTAAAATTATTTATTTCTCATAATGTGAAATTGTATCAAAAACAAGATCTATAATAATTATGTTATCCTAACCTTTTTGGATATTTTTTCGCCAACCTTATGCTTACACGAAGTGACATATCGAGTTGCAAAATTTTAAAATGCAACAGAAGACACACATTACAGACATTCAGGACAAGATGAATGAGTAATTAATCACGAAATTAATAGAATTTATGGAATTCCTGAAATGCACGGAATAAATGGAATTAACGAAATGTATGGAATTCACGGAAAAAAATTCCGCACCTTGTGTTAATTGTGGGTATAGATCGTAAGAGTCATAATAAATATTAAGAAGATATTATTAATAGTTTATTAAAAGAAAAAACGGGGAAGATAAATTCTTGCAAAATAAAATATATTCTGATCAGTCAGCAGTTTTTGAGTATCTTTGGAATATTTCTCAAGATTTTTTTTTTAATTCACGACTCTTTTCAT
>NC_046660.1:60131317-60135350 GCF_010883055.1 Belonocnema kinseyi
ATATTTTGCTATTTTGTGGACAGGACAACTTCAAGACGGATGCAGATAATTTAGTGAAATTCGTATAACTTATATTTGCTTCTGATGTCTTAAAACTGACTGTAAGATTTATAAAAATATTTATTACCCATTTCTTAATATTTAATTGTATTTTTTAATGAGTTTTTTTATAGATCATCTTTTCTCTTTAACAATAAATAAGTTACTATCAATGACTGCAGCTACTTTCTTCAAAATTTCTTTTATAAATAATTACAGACTAATTTTGCGCTCAACTTGAAATATTTGTAGGTGCTCTGAATTATATAATCATTACAAGTATAATTTTTTGAGTAGTATAAAGCTTCAACATATACAGTTTTAAAAGAAACATACGCAGTTTGCTAATTTTTTTATAAGATACTTTAATGTCTACGCTTGTCCTAATCATGGCCAATCTCTATGCACGTACTTTTTAAATTATACATTTTTTTTAAATCTTGTATCTAAATATTATAAAAATTTGTGGAAAAATTAAGCAAAAGTAAATGCATTTTTTAAATTTTCGCTAATGTGATATGTTTATCTAACGGTCATTATGAGGACCAAACATTGCGTCGTTCGGTTATTATGGGGACATTTCGGTATTATGAGGACCGTCCTAGAAAATGTCCTGATAATGACCGTTTGATGAGAAAAGGTGCCCCTAACTACTTATACATGAGATTTATGTATCAAGGTCCTCATTTGATATTATTATATTATAAATGTTTGCCATAACAAAGATTTTTTCCTTCAAATATTTCGGCTAGTTGAGTATTTTGCATCAAGTATTTTTTTTTTGTGTAATATTATTAGTATAAAATTCTCCCTGTTCCCAAACAATTTCATTACTTAAATTGACCAAAAGAGTCATTAATATGAATAATTAAAAGCAATTAAAAGCAAATATATTTGCTAATTTTACTTAATGAGAAAAAAATTGCTCATCAAAGGAGCACCATGATATTGTTAATACAAACCTAGTGGCAATGCCCGGAATGGAATTTATAACTAGTTTATTAACGATTAGCTACCAGATGCAGGCATGTTTGTAACTGCAGCTTGATTCTTCATAATTTGTTTTCTAAATAGTAACAGAATAATTTCGCGCTCAACTTCATATATTTTCAGATGTTCCGAATTATACAATGATTAAAAATTTAATTTTTATAGTAGTATGCAGATTTAAGGTATATAGTTTTTAAAGAAATATAAGAACGTTCAACATAATATTTTCAGATACTCCTATATATCTATGCGTGTCCTCTTAATGACAAAACTCTATGCATATACTTTTTAGGTTGTGAATTTTTGATATTTTGTATGTAGATCTTATAAGAACTTCTGGAAAAATCAAGCAAAAGTCTATGAATATTACAAACTTTTGGTTATGTGAGTGAGATATATAGCAAATGTCCTTGTAATGACCGTTCCACGAAGAAACGGTACATTAACTACCTACATATATATGAGATTCATATATGACGGTCCTCATAATGCCCAATTCATACACCAAGGTCCTCATGATGCCTTGCCAACGATTAACCTATATAATATTTATGCATTTTATAAAAAATATAGAAGTTATTGTCATTTATATTATTTAAAAAATAAATTTTGATGATACATGAGTCGAAATTTAGACCCTACTTTGAAGTTGCAGCTCCTTATTAGAACCTGCTTTGACGCTATTTAAACTTATAGCCCCTACTGTAAGCTTTTAACTCCTAGAAAATGAAACATTAGAGCCTACTTTGAAGCTGTAACACCTCTCTGAAGCTACTTTGAATTTTTAGAGCCTACATTTTTATAACTAAAGACCCTACTTTGACGCTGTTTAACCTTCACTTCAACAAGGACCCTACATTGAATCTTTTGAGCCTACAATGTTCGAACTTCATAAAAATAAAGTAAAAGTATTTTTTACTTAGATTACTTAAACTCATTGGTCCTCTTAATGACTGAATGCACACTTAATTAACAAAAATATTTAATTCAAAATTTAACCTAAATATCATGAATTATTAATATATAAATCAATACATCTTTGCAATACTTAATCATAGTAAACTATTTTCTCTTAACTGAAAATTCTGAAAATTTGTATGAGAATGTTATTCATCATGGAAAATTACTAAATATTGTCGATTAATAAGTAATTCAAAACATTTTTTCAATAATTAATGAAAGTTTGTGTATTGAACAGTCATGTAGGTGATTGAGAATCACAACAAATTATAAGAATAAAATATTTTCTATTGTTAACAACAAATATTATGTATGAAGTAAAAGATTTGAAAAATATATTGAAGCATATATTTAATGAATTGAAATTAAATTCACAGATTGTCAAATAATGTTTATTTCTGTATTAAGGTTTATTTATTTTCAAACAGCCAAATGTATGAAAAATAATTGACCACTAATCTATAATTTTGTTCTTGTTAATACGAACTTATTTCCTGATGAATATTAGATTGTAACTTGAACTCAATATTGGTATTTTTCAGTATAATTAGATTAATTATGATGTTGAACGACTTTTTTTGAATCCAAGCTTCATAAAGAAATAAAGAGATATTTTTTTTTAAATCAGCAAATTTGACGTTCTATTAATGTAAGTAATAAATAACACAGAATCAAATTCAAATATGTAGCTTAAGTTCTTTTAAAGCGTATAACATAAAAAACTTCTAACGAACAGAACCAATCTATATTGAACTCTTCAAAAATCGTTCCAAATATTTAATGACACAGAAAGTTAAAAAAAGTAATTATTCAATTACTTGCTGTGGATTAAAACAGATTTTGGACCTTAAATTATTGGACAAGTGATCATGATTTTTATCGAAGACATCCTAACGCGTTCCGTTAGCTGAATCGGTTAGGACGTTAGGCGTTTGGTAAATGCTCAGTTCGTGCGTGCGATCTCGGGTTCGTTTCTCAGTAGATGCGGATTTTTCAGTGCACTATGCTTTAGCGTCCTAATCAACAAATTCTATGAATAATGTGTCAAAAAATAACTGCGAATATCCTTGATATTTATATCACAGATATTATTTTATTTTTTCTGATAAATAACAAAACTTATTTTAGTGAGATTATAGAGAACGTGCTTTGATTCCATAAGTCCTACAGTAGTAGTTTCAGCTTCAAAAGAGGGTCTAATTTATCTTAAATGCAGACCCTACTTTGACGCTAAACATGCTAAACAGCCGATTTCGGACAGTTTTATCGTCAAAGTAGGATCTATATTACATTGAAATCGCTGCTTATACAGAACCTGCTTTACAGCTTCCAGCCCCTACTAAGGTAGGAGTTACGGCTTCAAAGTAGGGCCTAATTTTCTACTCGGGTACATTTTTCAGAATCAAATAACTTCAATTTGGTGCAAATATACAAAATATTCCTGAATTTGCAAAGAATCGAATTACATAGTATCACTAATAGTACATTGTGTTGCAGAGTAAAGAAATTGTGGTGATTTAGATAATTTCAAAAATCTGTTTTGTCAAAAAAACTTTTTTCATAAACATAATTCAAAGTTTATGTAAAATGTATAGTTTAAAAAAAACATTCGCATTTTCAAAATTATTATAGCACATACTTTAAAGTTGTGAATTTTTTATATTTTGTATGTAGATCTTATAAGAACTTGTGAACAAATCGAGCAAAAGTCTATAAGTATTACAACTTTTTGGTTATGTGTGTGTGTGTGTGAGAGAGAGAGAGAGAGAGAGAGAGAGAAAGAGAGAGATAGCAAATGTCCTTATAATGACCGTTCCATGAGAAAAGCTACCCGTAACTACCTATATATGAGATTCATATATCACGGTCCTCATAATGCCTAATTCATACATCAAGGTCCTCATAATGCCATGCCAACATTATTGTCAATATTTGCAATTACAATGACTTTTTTCCAAAATTTGAACTGGGATGGTATAATGGGACTGCCCTACGCCATTACCAATACTATATATAATTTCGAATTTTGGTCCTCATAATGACC
>NC_046660.1:60135450-60136459 GCF_010883055.1 Belonocnema kinseyi
AAATTAAATAAACAAAAAAATAAAAAATCTACTCTCACCATTTTCTGAAAAATTTAGTTCTGAATTTTTCAAAAAAAAAAATTCTAAAATCGGTGCATAATTCCGTTCTAAATGTCATTTTGAACCTCGTTTTCCGATTTCACCCCACTGTGCGCCGTCAAGGTGGTCGCGGAATATTGAGCCTTGAATGTCTTCACAACAGGATTATTCTGGGTACAGCACATAGAGTTGCAAATGGAAGAGACCCTCTTCTTAAAATGGTCAGAAATCACGAAGAGGTGGGCAAGGGAGCGTTTTTGTACAAAGCAGCGGAGGAGGCTGCTGAAACACTCGAGCTTGACTTCAGTATTAGGGGTGAGCAAAATGCATCAAATATTATCTATCTCGAGTACTCACTCCTGAAAGCGCGGATTAAGAAAGCACAAGAATCTTTCGTGAACAGCTCCTCGATAAGAGGATGCACGGTATCTTCCACAGAAATGTGATGGATCAGTCAATGCCTTTTGAGCTAACGTTTGCTTTCCTTAAATCGCCCGGATTGAATTCTGTTATGGAGGGTTTCATTTTTGTATGCCAAGACGGTGTCATTTCCACCTTAACATACCGTCGCCACATTTTGAGCCAAGACATTCCCGATGATAGCTGCAGGGCGTGCCATGCACACCCCGAGCATTTAGCTCACATACTATTTAGTTGTCCAACTCACGCCGGAACGACCTACATCTTACTTACCTACTCTTACGGCATTAACCTTATTATCGCTCCTCTAAATGCTCCTAGGGAAATTGAGTCAATTGTCGAGAATGGGAAGTGCCGCATATACTGGAACTTTATATTCTCGAAAATTGTTTCTGCTGCTCACTCGAGGCTTGACATGGGAAAAATGCAGAAGGCGGTAGTCCTTGGCTCGCTCCTTGTTATAAGGGTGCACGAGGCTTTTGCTGGATCGTCTTATTGATTCCGTGGCAGACTGTAACCACCTATCTCACGGTCGTGAGACGTGGTTGTG
>NC_046660.1:60136559-60143684 GCF_010883055.1 Belonocnema kinseyi
AAAAAAAAAATTCTAAAATCGGTGCATAATTGCGTTCTAAATGTCATTTTGAACCTCGTTTTCCGATTTCACCCCACTGTGCGGCGTGAGATGTATAATCGCTAAACAGAAGACTTAAGATGCATGCTTTTGTTCATGTGCATAACCTTTCTTGTCCCGATATCAAGGGATCTGAGCTCGTTCTTCACCCATAGAACTACTCCAAATGAATAGAGTACTACCGGAACGGCAAGCATGTTCGTTGCAGATACTTTGTTCCTCGCCCACAGTTCGGAAGACCAAATCTGTTGGATGAGACGTTTGTATCTGCTTCGAAGAGTATCCTTTATATATGTCACATCCTGAATGCGGTTCTGTGGCACGCCCAGGTATGTATAAGTCTCTCCAGCACAAAGGTGTCGTATAGCGCTTCTATCAACGAGCTCAGGATCTTCGGGGATGCAATTAAGTTTTTCTCGCTTCAAATAAACTTTGGCGCATTTGTCTAACCCAAATTCCATTCCAATTTCTTTAGTATATCGTTCGACAATCCCTAGAGCTAGATGTAGCTGCTCTTTGTTTTTAGCATAGATCTTAAGATCGTCCTTGTAAAATACATGAGTGATCTTGTACTTTTGATCTTCAGGTTTGCCGCGCAAGTACCCGTCGGAATGGCAAAGTGCTAGAGATAGTGGCAATAATGTAAGGCAAAAGAGGAGTGGGCTCATGGTGTCGCCCTGAAAGAAACCTCTCTGAAAGGTGACTTTCTTAGTTGTCACACGATTTTTTCCAGATGAGATAATAAATCTGGTTTTCCAAAAAATATAATTTTGTTTTAAAAATTAAAATGTACTGACTTTCTGTTACTATAAGTTTTTAAAGACACATTATAGTAAAAATGGTGGTTATCGGATTTTTTCAAAATCTTTTAATTGATACAATAACTTTTTTTTAAATTGATAAAATTAAGGTTGATATTTAGTTTTCGTAAAACCCACATCGAAAAAATCTTCAAAGAATATATAAATAATAATTCAAGTAGAATGTGTTTATTAATTGTGTTGTTTGACTACATTGTCATTTTATAAAAAATTTACATTCACAGAATTTTGTATATAACTTCATTAAGAACTATAACATTTATTATAATGTTTCAACTGAGATGTTAAACAAGAAGCAACTCTTTCAATTGCACGCTGCGTACTCACCGGAAATAATCAAATTTTTGCAGATTTAATCAAATTTACTTATAAAGGTCTACATTTTAATTATTTTCAATTTATCTGCCCCTAAAGCCAAAAACGAACTTGAAGACTCTGAAGGCAATTTAAAATTAAATATATTATATTTTTCATACAATATATGATAATCAAACTGTTGAGTTTTTGTTGAAGAGATGCAAATTTCCGACCAAAACAACTTTAATAAAACCTAAAATTGTACAAAATTGTGTGTTAAATTTTGATATCAAATCATTTTTATTTAAAATGATCGATATATGGTATAAATCTGAAGATAAGTAAAAAACTGAAAAATTTTACTATTTTATTTGTGAAGAATGCTCATTTTTTACAAAAAAAATGGTTGCAAATTAAAAGTCGCATGCTTTGCAATGTAACAACTCTTACTTGAAATAACCAGTTTCCGATCAATAGCGTTAACATAACCTTACATTGCTGAAAAATGAAAAATCGATATTTCCGGTGAAAATCGCTGTAATCTTGTTGGATATGTTTGATGTATAATTTATTTCAAAAGAATTTATTCGATATAAATCTAATGACTTTTTGCAAGAAAGTAACTGAAAGCGAGAGGACAAACGAGGTAAAAAGATTCTGGTGAAATTCCAGGATTTTCAATTAAAATAGGAACATCATGACTTTTCTGTAAAGCTTACCGAATTTTCTGCAAATATTTGACTGCATTTTCAGTAATTTCATAAATTTGCGGATACTTTCGGAAAAATTTACAGATTTTTTTATTAGACTTTACCATAATTTAAAGATTTCAATTCGGCGGAAAAGAACAGTAAATGACACAGAAAATATCCACAAATTTATCAAATAAGTGAATATTTCGGTAATAGAATGAAGAAAATTGGTTAGTCAATAGTTATTAATTTGTCACACTTTCATTTTTGTAACTGAAATATTACCGAATTTCGGTTTGTCAAAATATAGATTAAACTATGTCAAAGTGTCCGTATGTCCCAAGTGTACTTAACAGATATTAGTAAAGTTTCTCGAATCATTTTTCTCCATGTGGCTCCATGCTCTTTTTACCTGAATCTCGACATTTTTCATGTGCAAATATTATATTTTAAAACATCGTGCCTTAATGTTTATTAACGATTAAAGATCATTAAAATTATTTACAGTGAATTGTACTCACCCTTGGTACCCCATCGGACAGCCAAATGTCATAGACTCTTGGACTTGTCGGTGCCCGCCAAATGCTCAATCTTGTCCAAGTGATACATGCACTAACCCAGAAGAATGTATCAGTAAGTTAATTTATTTCTTTAATTGCTTCGGAAAATTAGAATTTTTTATTAAAAAACTGATTGGTCTTTATATAGACTCATTGGTACGAATAGGAAACTCTTCGTTCGAATCAGGATTTTAAACAACAACAAATTTCCCATTTTTTACATTCTCATCATTTATGATTCAGAAAGTATTAGAATTGTCCGAAATTTGACATCACAGTTTTTCAACGAACCTCCACGTTTCGAGACCCCCTGAATCCGAAAATCAGATTTTTACGATAGCGTCTGCCTGTCTGTCCGTCCGTCCATAAACACGATAACTCTCGAAAAAAAAAACGGATCGAATGCATCTTTGGCACACTTTTTTTAGTTTAGGCTATGGGCTGATATTTATAGTATTAAAAAAAAACATTTATTTCAATGACTTTTTTCAATGAACAGAAAATTCACAGAATTATTGCGTTTCCAAATCTTTTAAAATCAACCGAAAATCAAAACTTCAAACAAAGATCTACAATTTCGTTCAGAATCACTTCTTGATAGGAAGCGTACTTTTTGTTTTATGTGTGAAAAATAACATTGAAAATAAATAAATAAAATAAAAAAATTGTAGAAAAATGACGAAAGTTACAAACAAAAAAAAGATTTAACAAAACCTGTTTACAATTGTCTGTCGAAAATCGAGCGCGCAGCGCGAGTGTCACGATGAGAATGTGTACCTCAAAGCCTACAGAGCTTTGAGAAACTTAATCTTTGACTACAATTAATTAAGTAGACAATTCAGAATATGAAGGGGCATGTAAATACTGCCATCCAAAAGAGATATTTTTGATAAAGTTTTATTCAAGCATTCCAAATGCAAACAATAAATATCTGAGCGCGAAGCGCGAGGTAACCAATTATCAAGCGCGAAGCGCGAATTTCAACCGTCGCGCACCCTAGGTGCGCTCAAACTTGCGAGCGAAGCTTGTTTTTTAAATGTTATAAAAAACTTGAAAAACTGATGATATAGCGTTTGAGTACAAAATACATATTATTTTCTTAAAATATACCATTTAAGTATTTATTTAAAAAATACTATATAACGGGTGATTTCTTCAACTGAAAACGGTCAAATATATCGAAAAATAGGAACTCAATGAAAAAATGTTATGAATCGAAGGTTTCAAGTTGAAAAACTCACCCTATATATATAAAAATAATAATGTATATATATTTTCTTTTTTTTGAAAATGCATTTATGTATTTGAGAATCTTTGAAATGCTGTGAAATTGTTGCATGAAAAAATATAATTGTTATATTTTCCATTATTTTGTATGATGTCAAAATTAGAATTTTTGATTTTACAAAAATATTTATAAAGTTGTTATGATAATCTTGTAGGGTATTCGAAAAGAAAAATTTTCCTTCACTTGATTTTTGTTCATATCGTGCGTTATTTGGCCAAAAATTTTCATTTTCGTCTGTTTTTAAAATTTTGTACATGCTATAACTCTGGTAGTTTTTGATTTTAAAAAAAAAGTCATTAGGATAAATTGTTTCAGCTTTTAAATACTATGAATAACCGTGCAGAGAATTTTTTAATTTTGAAAAAATGGTCTCAATAATTTTCAAAATGTGCCCACATTTTGAATTTTAATCCAAAATGGCTGGATAACGAACTTGACCCTTAGTTTAGAACACTTAACAAGTGTACCAAAGGCCAATCTAATAGAATGATTTTTTCAAAAGTAATCGTGTTCACAGATATACATACAGCCATACAGACATTCATACACAGACACATTCGTAAAAACCTGTTTTTCAGATTCAAGGTGTCTCAAAACGTAGACATTTGACACAAACTGGGTGGGGGTCAAATTTTACACAAATCTAATGCCTTCTCTGATGAGAATGTAAAAAAGACAGAATTTTCAAACAGTTAAGTTCAGCTACGAAAATGAATTTTTACCCAAATAGTGCAATCCTCAACCAAAAGCAGAAATTTTGTGTAAAAAAATTAATTTTTTAATGTACAGGATTTCTTAAAATAAAACCAAGAATCAAACAATCAAATTTGTACAACCACCAAATTTTGTCGTTAGATTTTAGGTTTTATTTTCAGGAATTCTTCACACTTACTCGATTATTGGACGTTAAATAAGATTTTAAATTTGATTTTAATCTCAATTAAATGTCTTAAATTATAACTTCACTATTTTGAAACAGTAAAATATAACTGATTGTCACTTAAATTCTACTAATTTCTGTAGGTAGAATTGAGTCCCTGACAATTAGTAGAATTTTATTGATTGGATAAGTAAAACGAAAATTACGCATTCAATCAGTTATATATACCTGCACTGATATAACTGATTTATCAGTTATTCTCGTATTAAAAAATAGTTAATTAAAAGAGGTTATGTTCCAACTATATTTACGTACTACTTTTGAATGTGAAATTTTTTCTCCTATTTCATTAATTAATCTAGAACATTTTCAATTTGTGTCTAATTAAAAATGTTCATCAAATTTATTTGTAAATCTGGTTCAAATATATTTTCACCATACTTTTTCAATTCACAACATTTGGTATTCTCTCCAAAATTATCACTGTACAAGTATAATGCGTTTTCGTTGTCTGCTACCAATTTGGGCGCCTTACTTTACTGCGCTTGCGTTAGGGTTGCAGAGTTGGCGCGAAATTCAAAATGGGCATATAAACTATGCTAGTAATTAAAGTGATAATTATCATAAAATGGACAAGAATGCATATAACTTGTACTTTTTAAAATTTTGTTTATGAAATATAAGTGATTTATTAGAATTCAATGAAAATAAACTGTTACTTAGAAAATACATGTGTTATATAATTTTTTCTTAATTAGAGTCTAGCAAGTTTAAAATAATATATATTGTTTGTTATATGCATAATAGTAATCGCTTCAAACATTTTATAAGTTCGAAAGTAATCTTAGCTTTCATCACATTTTATGGGAGCCGTTCATTTTTTGGAAGGTTAAAAATTAAAAAAGGTAAAATTTCAGAATGGTAGATAATGGTAAAACTTAGATAATGGTAAAACTTAGGAATAGCAAAAAGTAGGAAAGAGCAATAAGTCGGAAATCCAAAACTCTGAAATGTATTTCTTCGGAAATCAAAGAAGCGGAATGGGTGAAAATTCGAAAGCGGTAAAATTAGGAGGAAGAAAAATTAGGAATATTTAAATATACGGAGAGAAAAAATTCTGAAAGTAGAAAAATTCGGAATTGTTAATAAATATGGGACCCGTTCATTTTTCGGAACGGACAAAAATTAAAAAAAGTAAAATTTCAGACTGGGTTATAACACATGATGGTAAAAGTTAAGAATACTCTGAAGTCGGAAAGAGGAATAAATCAGAAATCCTAAATTCTGAATAGTATTTATTCGGAAACCAAATAAGCGGATTGGGTAAAAATTCGGAAGCGTTAAAATTCGGAGGGTGAACAATTAGGAATAAGTAAATATACGGACAGGAAAAATGCGGAATTGTTAATAAATATACCTAATAGCAGGTGTATAATTTTATACTTATGGTTGCAAATAAATATTTATAACAGTAAATTTAAATATCATATCATAATAAATTTATGTTGTATTCTTTCGTGAAAAATTTAAAATGACGGATAACATAAATTTATTATGATATAATATTTAAATTTATTGTATTAAATATTTGTTTGCTACCATAAGTAAAAAATTATACACCTGCTAATAGATACATTTATTTACCATACCTAATTTCTCTACTTTTCGAATTCTTCCTCTCCGTATATTTACGTATTGGTAATTTTTTACCCTCCTAATTTTCACGTTTCCGAATTTTTACCCATTCCGCTTCTTTGGTTTCAGAATAAATACCGTTCAGAATTTTGGATTTCTGATTTATTCCTCTTTCTGACTTTTGGGTCTTCCTAAATTTTACCATTATGTTTTATAACCCGTTTTGAAATTTTACCTTTCATAATTTTTGTCCGTTCCGGAAAATGAACGGGTCCCATAAATATACCTATTAGCAGGTGTAGAATTATTTATTTATGGTAGAAGACAAATGTTTATCGCAGTGAATTTAAATATCATATCATAATAAATTTATGTCGTACATTAAAAACTGTTTTTAAATTATATAATGGTAAAAAATAATTATTTATTCGTGAAAAATTAAAAATGACGGATATCATAAATTTATTATGATATGCTATTCAAATTTACTGTGATAAATATTTCTATGCTACGATAAATAGAAAAACTATAGACCTGTTAATAGCAACATTTATTTACTATTCCGAATTTTTCCTGTCCGTATTTTTACTTATTCCTAATTGTTCATCCTCCTAATTTTAACGTTTCCGAATTTTTACTCTTTCCCCTTCTTTGGTTTTCGAATAAATACTATTCATAGTTTTGGATTTCTGATTTATTCCTTTTTCCAAATTTTTGGTATTCCTAAGTTTTACCATTATGTATTATAACCCATTCTGAAATTTTACCTTTCTTAAATTTTATCCGTTCCGAAAAATGAACGTGTCCCTATTTTATTCACACATAGATATACATCTTTTTATCAATATACGGGTGAAATTAATTTGTAAATTATTTTAATTGCTTAACAGCTTTCACACCTATGTATTTCTAT
>NC_046660.1:60143784-60144850 GCF_010883055.1 Belonocnema kinseyi
GAAAAAATTTTCAATTAAACTTTTGGTTGTACAATAACAAATAATATTGGAGTATAAATAAAATCTTAATTGGAAATTGTTGCTCTAACAATTTATTCTGAGCCTATAATTGATTTCTACTAATTCAAAATTTGGACACGGTAAAAAAATTGAGCTGTCAAACCCCGAATAAGTATAGCTATAATAGGGATATTAAGAATAGGTGTCTGAAGCAATTGTCAGAAGAGCGTCGGTGCATTATGGGAGCAGCGAAATAAAATGGCGACGGTCTAATCGGGAGCAGTGACAGTTGAGATTTACTTTGGACAATTAAACGCTTTTTACCACTTAAAATGTGCGCAATTGTTAATATTAAATGGAGTTTATGATGCAGTAATAATAATTTACATTTGTTTCGACTGTAGGCAGTAACTATATTGAAATATCAAGAAACGCGATAAAAACAACAAACTTGACCTTCAAATGCATTACACGGATTTCAGGGAAATTCATTTTCGCGATACCAGACGAAAAATTGGCTACTGTAAGTTAATATATTTCTATAACAACTAAATTCTTTTTCTAATCTGAAGATAATACAATTATACATAATCGGTCGAAAATAATAAACTTTCGAACTTAGTAATTTTGCCCAAATTCCTTATTTACGAGAACAATTTACATAAAGTAACTAAATGTGTAACTCTTCTAACTAAACGTTTTACCTAATCCAAGCATACACTTTCTTTGAGTTTAATATATTCTCGATTCACTCGTTCGCCTCAAGATTTTTTTTCCGTGGAGAGATAAGTTTCAGTAAAATTGATTAGACGACTTCCAAGTTTGATATTTCGGCCCTGAAAAGCGTCAGGTGAGAATAGTGAACAATTTTTCATCAGAAAGTTGTGAATAGGAGAAAAAAAGAATGATTTAAAATGGTTATTTCTTTGTTTGGGACTCTTATGCGTAATACTATCTTAAAACTATCACCCAGGTGCAGAGAAGTGTCCCTCGTTATTTGCAGTCACGTGTCTACCTTCCGACCCTATCTTCTCGAAAACTATAAACATTCAAGCCAGAAGACTCT
>NC_046660.1:60144950-60150457 GCF_010883055.1 Belonocnema kinseyi
TGCATTCTGCCAGAAATGACGTCTCAAGATGCATCAGTCACCTAAGAACGATCATTCGTCTCATACGATCTGACAGAAATCCCCTAAATTTTCTATGTACCTTTTTCCTCTCATTGAGAGTGACAAGTTTATCGCATTTGAATATCAAACGCAGATAATAAAAAATACATAAGAAGAAAGCAAATTTTAAATCATAAGGAATATCTCCAGTTTATACTAAGCAATCTTTTTTATTCATTTTTTTCAATTAGTAGCATCATTAATCAAGCGCAATGCCACCTGTAGTTTTTTTATTTGTCTGGATATTTTTTGAGAACGGGAAAATCCGAGAAATGAGAATGAATTAATTTTTTTATCAGAGATCGAATCCATTTCAAATCAGACAGGTTCGACACTTGAAGTTGCAGAATCTCTCGGTGACGAAATATGTTATTTTTTAGAGAAAATTAGGCGATATGTATCTTTGCGATTTGTGAACAAAAGATGTTTTACGAAGTGGCGTATTTGAATTCTTGGCTTTGTTTTTGAAAAAAAAATCCTAATTTTTTTCTTTATACTTATATAACTTTTGACCTAATTGAGATATTTCAGATTTATTTCCAGATTCTGGCAGAGTTTATCGCCTGCTTTCGAAATTCACGAACAAACTGGCGGAAATTTTTCTAAAAATACTAAAAGCAGATTTTTTTAAAAAACATACTTATATTTTTTGCCAATTTTGTGTTGAATTTGTACAATCACGAGGAAAATACCTTGTGAAAAAATATTAAGAGAATATTTTACATAGCTAAGAAAGTTCTACAAAAAGTTATTTTACTCATTTATGATATCTTGTACCTTTTCCAAGAAAACACAAAAATTAAATTTTCATAAGTTTCATGAGTTTTACGTGGGCTAAACAATTTTTATCATTAAATGATTATTTTTTATGAAATCGAATTTTCAAATTTTTTGCTGAAATAATTTAAGTTACAAAATTAATGCCAAGACAAGAAATTGTTTAATTTAACCAGATCTTTTTCAATAAAATGATAGAGCTCTTAAATTAAAATTATTTCTTGAAAAAAGATCCTACTCTATTTTCACTCCATTGGTAGCTCTTAAATTATCTGCTCAGGTATAATTTATATTCGGGACTGAGATTTGAAATTTTCAGTCAAACAATTTCTATTATTGGTATTATTTGTGTATATTGAATTGTTTCAGCAAAAAATCTGAAAATTCAATTTCATAAAAAATAATTTTTCAATAATAGAAATTGTTTAGCCCGCGTAACTTTTTGTAGAACTCTCTTAACTGCGCAAAATATTTTCCTGAAACGTTTTCGTATCTATTGTTGTATCCAAGAAAAATGCGGGAATTCGATTTTAGGAAAAAAAATTCTCCCAGTCACAAAAGTTATTTATCCCACATAAAACACACAAGATATTTTCCTCGTGATAGTACAAATTTTAAAAAAATTAGAAAAAATATGAGTTTGGACAAAATTTTCAGATCATATTATTCGAGAGTTTTATTATTCAGAAATTTTCCAAATTAGAATTCTTATGCTTTGGAAATTTTATAATTTCGGAAATTGTCAAAAAAACATCCGGAATGTTCCAATTTCGAATTTTTATGTTTTCGAAATTTTATTTTTAGAAAAATTTCAATTCCGGGATCTTTCCAGAGTAACATCATTTTTCATTATTTTAAATTAATTTTTAAAGCAGATTCCAAAAGATCAAAAAATATTTTAAATCTTTAGTATATAGTTGAATCTAAAACCAAAAAGATAACTTTTAGTCGAGTAGGTTAAGTTTTTGCAAAAAAGGACGAAATTTTAAGAAAGTAATTAAATTTTCAACCAGGGAAATGTATTTAAAAAAAAGTTTTTTTTATCCTGAATAGAATAGAATTAATAGAGTAGAATTAATAAAAAAAAAAAACTTTCAACAAAACAGTTGAATTCTTAACCAAAAAAGACATTAATTTTAGACTAAACAGTTGCGATTTTAATAAAAAATATGAAATTCCTAAAACAAAATAAAATAAAAATTTTAAATATCTATTTCATAAAATTATAGGACAAATTTTAATCAGTTAAAAAAATATTCAGGTCTTTTTGAAGCTTGGAAGAAAATGTTATCAATATTCCTTAATGGTTTTTCAAAAGTTGGAAAATCTTTTGTAATGTTTTAAAATATGTTAAAGTATTCAATTAAAATTAATTTTTTTAAATAGAGAATAACTTTAAATGTTCCCAAGAATTGTAAGAAAACATCTGTATTATTTTGAAACTTCCAAAATTAAAAAATATACATCACCTTTGATTTTTTTTACTTCTGATACCTTTAAAAATTATCTAAATTTTTTCTAAAATTGTAAAAAAATCATGCAAAATTAAAAAAATTGAAAACTTGGAATATTTTGGAATGTTTTAAAATATTTTTAAACATGCTCTCAAAATAAATTTTGGTAAATAAAAAAGTCCGTGGACGTCTACTGGAATAAAATTATTCGAATTTTTTCGAAAATTTTGAAATTTTGCAAAACCGAAAATCAGTTATTATCTTTTTAAATATTCTCTTAAAATTAATTTATCCAATACAAAAATTAATTAAAATTTTTCCTGGAATCCTAAAAAAAACTTATTTTCATTAAACGTTTCCAAATACACACAAGTTTTAAGATTTTTTAAATATAATTATTGCCTATAATGTTTGAAAAATGTTAAAATTATTAATAATTTTTTTATCTTTTTAAAACATCTAAATCTTCGAAATATCCTTTAAAATAGTTAAAAGTTTTGCTCACATTTGTTTAAATCCTACAGAAAATTTAAAAAGTGTGTCAAAATCTTTCAAATTCATTTTTGACCTATATTGAAATCTGAAAAGACTTCACTAGATTGTTAGCTTTCCAAATCAAAATTTCAATTAAAAAGTTCATTTTCAATAAAGCAGATACATGAATTTTAAAACAAAAAGGCGAATTTCGAAAAACATTGTTGATTTAAAAAAAATAGTTTTAAATCATAGTTGAATTTCACTAAAAAAGAGAAATTTAAAAAAAATAGTTTAATCTTGTAACAAAACCTAATAATTTTCTTCCAAACAGTTGCATTCTTACAGAAAAATTAATTCTACGAAACTATAACTTCAGGGCGGGGGGAGATAATTTTTGTTAAAATTACTAATTTCGAATAATTATTTATTTTTTATTCTGTTTGTTTATGAATGTTATATAAATATAATTTTTCTAGCTTTATTGATAAAATTCAAAAATATTTTTGAAAATTTCAAATTTGTTAAAAATATATTTAATAGATTTTCAAAAATGTTTCAGTTTCTAAAATATTGTTAATCCGTTTAAAGCTTCCAAAACTTCAAAATATCTTTCAAACTGACTTATTTTTTAAATATTTCAAAATGTTTCAGAATTAGAAAAATTGAGTTTAAATCTTCCAGGTCCTTTTTTCACCATTTTTTTAATCTTCCGAAATTTTTTTTAATGTTTTTAAACTTTCTTCTAACATTTATTTTTTAGTATCTAAAATCATTTTAAAATCCTAACAAAGCTTCGCAATTTCATTTGAAGATTGTAAAAAATCTAGATTTTATTTATTTAAATTTGTTCTTCTTTTTAAATTAGAACATATTTTTAAATTGATGTCAAAATTTTTTAATGTCTTTAAAAATTACTGGAATTTTTGAAAAAAAGTTGAAAAATGTTTCAAAATAAAAAAACTTTGCCTTGAAGTCTTCCAGGCTCTTTTTCAACATTTTTAGATATCTTTTGAACTCTCTTGTAAATACTTTAAATTAACTTTTGTATATTTTTAAATTCCTAATCTTTATTAATTAATAAATAAATATAAATATAAACCTTATTTAACATAGTCAATATTTTATAAAAAGAATCCCTTCGTCATTTTAAAAACATTTGGTCAAAAAGTTAGGAACATGATGGTTACCTTTATTATTTTAAAATCATTTACAGTTTAAAGATTTTCCTTTAGAAATAAATTTTAAGTATTAACTTCCTCAATTGAAACTGAAACATTTTCGAAGATTTCATTCCACCAATTTCATTGGATAGAAAAGGATATTTTTACAAAATATTATGGCGATTTAGATCATATTTTAAAGCTTCTTATTACTAGAAATAGTGGCTTAACTTTTATATATTTTTTTGTTTAGCACATTCCATCATCGGGTATACGAATTATATACTCGTTCGACTGTCGAATAACGAACGTTAATTTAATTACAAGATCAAAGCTCAAGCTTCGTTTGCAATTCCACGTTGGCAATTAAAGTCGATTATTGACTGACAGAACATTGCATATTCGAATTCTATGTGTGTGCTAATAACATACAAGAAAATTTAATTATTTAAACTTTAATTTCATTTTTTCAAAAGAGAATCCCAGCATTTTATCAACGCTAGTGAAAATCCATGTCGGATTTACAATTTAAACACATACATTAAACTCAACAATTTTTTTTTAACTTACACAACTTCTTACGGGTTGACTTAAAATGTTCGAAATAAATATTATTGAATTCCCGAACAATCTATAATATTAGCGAGTTTAAAAATTTCCGACACTTTATAATATTACCGAATTTTTAAATTCCCGAACAATAAAATTTCCGACAGAATATTGCCGAATTATTATCAAAAATCAGATACTACAAATTCAAAAAATAGAAAATTATCGAACTTTAAAAACAACAAAAATTGTTTTCAATTAATCATATTTATTCTTAAAAATTTCCATAATGAAAGATTTAAAAAACTGTTTCTTCTCGGTTTTTTATCACAAGCGCAATAAGTTAAAACAAATCTACTATGCAAATTAAAAAAAACTTGCATTAAGAAATTTAAAAAAAATTATTGTTATTTTGAGTTTCTACAATAGTTGCTAAAAATACATTGAACAAAAAACTATACTTTGGTCCATGTATGTAGTTATTGTGGTTTTAATAAGTACAGAATAATGATTAAAAATCCTTTACTAGTTTAAATTAGGGAATTATCTAGTATGGAGAATTTGATTTGGATATTTTGTAATTCGGCAATTTGCTGTAGCGAATTTCATTTTTCGAAAATTTTCAAATTCGATATTATTATAAACAGTTTGACCATTTTCTTTGAAATTTCCAAAATAATAAAATTCCCGAAATCATCAAATGACCAAAATACAAAAATCTTGAATTTGTAAAATTCCTGTCGGATAATTGTTTCAATATTATTTATTAAAAAAAAGAATAAAATATTTTCATTAAAAAGAACACATGTTTTCTTTTATATTTAAAGTATACTAAAATTATTTTATTAAATGGAAATAACAGTATTTGAAAAAAATATATATTGCTGAATGAAAAACTATATTTGAAAATTTGCATAGTATTTTTTTTTTATTATTACACCATTAAGCCATTTCCCTTTCGGGGTAGGCGTGACTCACTCGGCAGGGGAAAGGAGTAGTGTGTGGATGGGATAGGGATTTTTCAGATTGA
>NC_046660.1:60150557-60156494 GCF_010883055.1 Belonocnema kinseyi
CGACCCGTCCCGTCCCATCCCATCCCATCTCATCCCAACCCACTACGACCCACTCCACCCCATTCCATCCCATCTCACCATATTTTGGAATAGTTCAAATGGCTTGACCAAAAATGGACGTCTAAAAATGTCCGAAAAAAATAATTTCCGAAACTGCGTACTATTTTCTAATTATAAAATTCCCGAACACTTTATAATATTACAAAAAGGGAAAATGTCCAAAAAATGAAATTCTCGACAGTTTATAATATTAGCGAAATTGAAAATTTTCAATTACTAAAATTCCGTAAAGAAAATTACCGAATGATAAATTTTCCGAATTTAAATATTTAAAATATTGTTTATTTTTATTATTATTGAAATAATTTCGAATAAAAATATATTAAAAATAAAAAGTTGATTAATTATAGAAAAATGTTATATTCGGAAATTTTATGACTTGGGAACTTCCTACTTCAGGAATTCCACAGTTAAGGGAATTTTATTTTTCAGAATATAGCAGTTGTCCTACAAAACAATGTATTTATCATTTAACCAATTTTTCTCATAACCGCAGTTGTCATCTTACACCTAGCACATCGTTTGCAACTGTCTGTTCAATTATTCAACTCGAGTTCCGAAAACCCATAAACAAAAGTGCTCTCCGAAAAAAACGTTAAAGTATTATACTTTTTTTGGCTCACATCAGTTGAAAGATAAGCACTCATTCCGTCGTTGGCGAGCTAGGAGTTTGAAAAGCAGGACCCGAAAAAAGTAGTGAAGCGCGAGAAAAACAGAGGTAAAAAGCTGAGCAACTGACAGAATGCAACGTGTGTTGAACGTACGTCAACGAACGTCGAGTGTTAAAACAAACCGACTGGCACGAGCCACTGTGGTATCAAGGAGATAAAATTCTTTTGAATGTGGTAGCCGCTAGAGTAATATCCAATATGTGTACTGTGACAGGCCGTGCAGAACATTTTGGTCGTACTTCAGAACTCGTTAAAAAACCACTGAATCAACTTTAAAGTTGGAAAGATCAAGGAGGTTCTTTTTTTGTCATTCTTGGTATGTGGCCGTCCGTAAACGACGTTACCAATTTAGGGGTTGGAGGGAGGGGTCGCACACAAGATTCCAATTTGATACAGGGTGGGGGAGTCAGTGGAAGTAGTGATACGAACTTAGATAACATTTAGTACGTAACCTGATGATGAATTTAATCAAAGTTTGCGAAAGATAGATGTGTAATGGTACAGTTCAATAATAATTTAATAAAGTTAATTTGCAGAATTCCTGAAAATAAAAATCAAGAATTCAACGACTTAATTTGGAGAACCACCATAAAATGTTCCTATTTCAATTCGAAAACAGATGAAAATATTTTTTTAAAAAAGAGAAGAATTTGTTTTTACAAAAATAAAAAAGAGGAAAGCAAATGAGAAGGCAACCGACCACATCCCCTTTCTTTTCTTTGTATTTTTTATTTTTTTTATCATTATGAAATCGCAGTAAAAAACATTTATAAAAAATATGCCAGCTTGGCGGGCACATTCCCATTGCGCGCGGCACTTCGCGCGAAGTTTGAGCGCGCCCGCGGTGCGCGGGTACGCTCTCGCTCTCGTTTCCATTACGAAACTCGCGCTTCGCGCTCGATACTTCGTTCCCACTTCAAAAACTTCATCAAGATAATTTGTAAATCTTTTTAAAATCTACTAAGAATAACGTTTTAAACTTATGGATCTCTTAAAAAATCAAAAGTGAATATTTTTGAAAATGATCCAACTGTTTGGAACTTTTGTCTAATTAAAAAATTTCATGATAATAGTTTCGAAAAAACATTTATTTTACATCTAGTAGAAATTTGGATTGATATTTCCTAGCCTATGAAATTTTTTTTCCTTTTTTAGAAAATTTTCAAAATGTTGAAAAGCAGATAACTTTTTGAAGTTTTACCGAATTTAAAAATATCGTGAGGATAATTTGCAATTTTTTTTGACGTGTATCAGAAAATTCGACAAAAATGTCTAAGACTCATAAATGTTTTTTTTTCAAATTTTGAAAAAGCTCACCTTTTTTTAATTTTTGTCTAATCGAAAAATTTAACTGGCATAGTTTTTAAATATATTTGATATCTAGTGATGAATTTAAATAAAATTTTCCAATCTTTTAGAAAAATATTTTTTATTTTTCGAACATTTTCAAAATTTTCAAAAGTATATCACTTTTCTAATTTTCATCAAAATTAAAAATTTTATTCAGACAATTTACAAGTCTTCTATCCATCTATAAGAAACTTTAACAAATAATTTCAAAGTTGAAAAACATTTTTTTTTTAAGTTTTGAAAATGCTCTAAATTCTTTTATTTTGGTTGGAAATATCTGCTTAACGAATTTAGAAATTATTTTGGGAACTCTAAGAAGTGTATAAAACACTGACTTGATTGGATAAAACCTTCAAAAGTTAGCGTGGCTATACAAGATTCAGGTAACCATACATACAGACATGCAGATAAACAGACATACAGGCAGACTGACACCGATAAAATGTTATGATTTTCCGATTCTGTGAGTGTCGAAACGTAAGGATCCGTTAAAAACCAGAGATCGAAAATTTGGACGATTACATTACACTCTCATGAATGAGATTGTAAAAACAATTACCAACGTTTCAACAATCGTACAGCACCATTACCAAGCAAAAATAAATTCAAGCAGACAGGAACAGCAACGAAACCTCGACACCTAAAAGTCAATTCTTGGGTGTCAGCGAGAGAGCATCGTGGTTTCGTTGCTGTTCCTGTCTGCTCGAATTTTTTATTTGCCTTGATAAAGGTGCTGTATGGGTACTGAAACTTTGGTGATTATTTCTTCACAAATGTTTTTTTATGGTGACTTGGTAATAATAAAAATAAAAAAGACGATAGAAATAAAAAGAGGAGGAAGGGGGTTTGGTTGGTTACTTTCTCATTTGTCTTTCCTCTTTTTTATTATGTCCAAAAAAGAATTTTTTTCTTTGTTTTTTCAGGAACATTTTTTAATCTTTTTTCAACTTAAAATAGGAATATTTGATGGGTGTTATTCGAATTTGGTCGATCAATCCTTGGTTTTATTTTGAGAAAATTCTGCACATTAACTTGATTATTGGACGTTAAATCGTAAAAAGTTAGTATTTTCGAGAAATAATTACACAGTTAGATCATTTCGAGAGTAATATATTTCTAAGGTATATTTGTTAATTATTTAACCAATTTTTATTTGTTTAAAGAATTGTTTTCCCTCGTATAACGAGAAAACTTAGTTTCTGGAAATGACTACACACTTAAATAAATTCGAAAGAAATGTATTTTAAAGGACATTTGTTAATTATTCAAACAATACTTATTTGTTTAAAAAATTTTTCGCCATAAAGCAAGAAAACTTATTATTTTCTGGAATTAATAATACAATTAATGAATGTTCAGTGCACTTACTTTTATCTAAAGGACATTTAGCAATTTAAAAACAAAATTTCTTTACAAATAGTGAAAAGTTATTCATTTCTGCAATTAAAGAAATAATTAACGAATGTTGTTGGTACTATGTTTTGGCTTAAGATATTTTGCAATTATTGTTTAAACAACTAATAATTATTTATTTGCTTCGGTTTATAGGGAAGATGGAGTAATTTCTAGATTTTACGTATCTCTTACACCATGTCACTTAACATTCAGTATTTCCTTATCTCAGATTGTATATCCTATATTATTTAATCGATAATAATTTGTCTAAAAAATTAAGATATACTTTTGAAATATATTACTCTAAAAAATTTGTAATTGTGTCATTATTTCCAAAAAATCATAAAATTTTAGGATTTTAAGGATAAAAATGCCAAAACCAATTAAAATGGTTGAAATAATTATACAAAATTCAGAAAATTTGTATAATATATCCCGATAGATAATAACTTTTCATGATTTACGGGAAGAGAAAAATTCTTTCAACAAATAATAATTATTTTAACCATTTAAAATTATTAAAATAATATTTTTTAATTCCTCATTCATAGATTAAAAATAGTTCACGTCGAAAAATTTTCAAAAAGTATTGCCTTTAGCATGAATTTAAAAGAAAACTGCTATTTTTCACATTTTTTGGGGCATTTTTTGGAGTTTATCCGGCTGTATCCTTTGAAAAGGACTTATTTTTCATAATGAAAATTCATTACCCTATTCTCCTCGTTTTCCTTTTGTTTTTAAAGAATTCTTCTTGTACATCCTATTTAAAAAAAACTGCCCTCTTTCCCCATTTCTTTGCTTTTTTTTTTTAAATGTGAACTGAATTAACAGAAACCTACAAGAAAATCCAACTATTTTTGGTTGAAAATTCTACTTTTATGGTAGAATTCAATTATTTCTTATTTGAAATTTTAAGCCTTTGATCGTAGAAGTATTAACTATTACATTTTTTGATGAGAATTCATCTTTAAAGGTTAAGAATTCAACTACCTGATTGAAACTTGAACTACTTTCTTTCAAATTCATTTTCTTTGGTTAAAGATTCATCATTTGTGTTAAAAATTACATTTTTGGGTTGAAAATTAACTGGTTTTGTAGAACGGCTGTATTTTCCTTGAACTCTGTTCACTACCATGCTCCTCACTCAATAGGAATTTTTTGATTTTTTAATTTCCTGCAAATGACTCAATTTTTAAATAACTTTATAAAATTCCCCTGGACTCTCTAAAATTCTTCTAAATTCACTCTTATTTTACTGAAATCCATGGGAGTTTTATAATTCTTTTGAATGTGTTATAGGCGACTCTCATAGAGCGAGACTCTTTTAATATTAAATATATAGAAAACGCGCTCACAGACTTTTGTTCATTCGGCAGGCAACTATTTCAGTTATTATACCTGTTTTTAATCAGAGAGAGAGAAAGAGAGAGAGAGAGAGAGAGTAAGGGTGATACGCCCTCTCGCGGGAAAGGTAGGAACTTTCGTTTCCCTAGTACGGACTTACCTAAGAACGCAAGTGTGTCCGTGTCAGGATAAGGAAGATACCCTCTCCTAGCGCTACGCTATCCTAATAGCAGACCCGGGTGCAGAAGAGAACCGCACGCACATCGCCAGTAAGCCTGGAACGCGCGCATCTCCCTCCACTCGATTCTTTTTACTCAAGCCAGCTTCCCGCGTGGCCCCTCAGGTATAAAAGGCGCGCTCCTCCACGAAACGAGAACTGTATCTAAAATCTATATCTGAAGTCTAAACTAAAGAAATAACTGTTGGTCATCTGCTTTTAACTATTTACGTCCAGTTCTTGCGCTTCCCCGGGTTGATCATCCACTCTCATCTTCAAATCTGACGACTGGTCATCCGTTGCTGATTCTTGCACCTCCTAGGGATGGACATGCACTCTTGTCTCCACATCTAACGGCTAGTTATCCCCTGTTAAATCATACCCCATTCCAAAGCTGGACAATTGTTTTGGGACGAGACACAAAAAATCGGTCATAACACCAAAACGCTACGTAAACGAAATCAATATTTATTTATCTCTGTCACTCGATGAACCAGCCATAAATACTACTATTATGTATAACGAATCAAATCGTAACATTTTATTTTATCCCTCTTTCAATACGTTTGTACATTTATTTTACTTCCTTCTCCTTTCCTACGTTTACTGGAATATCAGTTACCCGTTCTGCTGATACGGTTGGCAAACCAGCTGTACTCAGGCGGATCTTAAACCCTCTTCCCCCGGCCTCTCCCCCCCCCCACCCACGCTAGTAAGTTGGGTTACAAGTACTCTCTCGTGCTCAAGTGACGTCTTACCCGTTCCTTATTTATCAGATTGTTACAAAACAGACAAATTTAAAAATATTCAAAAAACCATTTAATAAAGCTAAAAATAGAAAGTACACCAAACTCTCGCTTTAAGTCAAGTGTCGGATGTTGCCTTCAATCGCCTTGGACT
>NC_046660.1:60156594-60158009 GCF_010883055.1 Belonocnema kinseyi
TATGTATAATATCGCAACCGGTCTCACTCTCCCCTTCTAAGAAACTGTGTGAGCCAGCAGTTCTAGGAATGCCGAAAACGGGGTAACAGATAGCGAGAGTTTGGTGTAAATGTTTTGTAGGTCCTCTTAAAGTAGCTCAGCTATTGGATCAGTCCGCTTGAAAATAATCAAAATTAGTTGTTTTTTCTGGTGAAGAAATATGTCCCTTTTCACGTGATGCCTCTCTTAGGTCTCCCTTCCAGGTTAAAGTTTGCATTATCATTGTTTAAAGTCGTGTCAGAAAACATGGGATCTTGTGGAGAGGCCTTTCGCAGGCTCCAAAAAGGGTTAATTTTGGTCGGGCTACTTCAAGGAGAACAATTTTGTCTATAAGCTTTTTCCCGCTTCCGGTTTATTTTGAAAAAAACTCAAATTTTTTATTTTTAGAAAAACATCCGCCATTTCGTTGATTCTTGCGTTTTCCCCAATTTCTTTCCGGATTTGGAAAATTTACCCGGTTTTTCTTACGAAACAAGATTTTTTTACCATTTTTGGCAACCATTCCTTAACATTTTTTTAAAATAAACAAAAAAATGCTTTATTAACCGTTCAAGCCTATTTTGAATAATTTCCATTATATTGTACCGACTGTGTTTTTTTTACTCGAAAAATTAAATTCTTGACGCTGTACAATTTCCGAAAAAGAAACTATTCGATTTATGATATTCATTCTTGAAATAATAAGATTGCCGAAATATTTCATATTGGAAAATTTTTTAATAATAGAAGGGAGACTGAAAAATCCGGAAGAATAAAATCCCCGGCAATGAAAAATTGTCGAATTTAAAAATTCTCGAATAACAAAATTCCCGAAATTATAAAACCTCTGAAATGTGAAAATCGCAAATAAGAATACTATAGAAATTGCATTTTTATAGATAATTGTATCAAATATATTGAAATTGATATATTGATACAAGTAATTGTCTTAAAATGCTATACCAAAAAAAATCTGAAGCCACGCGTGTCTTGAACAAAAAAGAAAATTTCTCCCTAAATTTGCTCGGAACCTAATAAAATTTTCCAAATAAACTTTGCAGGATTAATCTCAGCACTGATTTATCTGAAAGTATTAAAAATTCGATTTTTGAGAAATTTAAAAATACGTGCGCCTCGAACAAAGAAATAAATTTCTCCCTAAATTTTCTAAAAACCTAATAACATTTTCCAATCAAACTTTGCAGGATTTAATTCAACACAGATTTTTCTAGAAATTACTATAATTTTGTTTTAAAATTAACTATTCGATTTCTAGGACCTTTTTTTTGAAATTTAAAAACAGAAAAAAGTTTGAGAGTAGGAAAAAAAGTTTTCTGTGCATTTGTTGACCTAGAAAAAGCTTTTGACAAGGTAGATAGAAGTAAACTTTGGGAAAT
>NC_046660.1:60158109-60180806 GCF_010883055.1 Belonocnema kinseyi
ATGGGATGGGATGGGATGGGATGTCACAAAAACGCCCGATTGGAATCAACAGAAACAAATTATTGAAAAAAGGCAACGGATTTGTCAATTGAAAAATCCAGCTATTTGTTAAGAAATATCGGTACAGATATTCCCTTTTCTAGGTTGCGCTATTCTTACCGAAAAAATCCAGATATGCATTAAAAATCTGCTAATTTCATTAAATATTTTCATTACCAAGTTATTAGCCAAATGTTCAATTATAACACTTAGTTACATAAAAAGGTGATTTTTTATGTCTGAATGTTCTAAATTCATTAAATATTAATGTTTTAACAAATAAATTAAGGAACAGTAAATAATTAATTTATACTAACAATTATTATTAAAAATACTATAATTAAATAATTTTCTGCCCAAAAAAAAGAATTTTTAAATTGAATTTTCATGAAAACAAACTGATACTGATATTTAATCGATATGTTAAGATAATAATAAAATCTACGATTGTTCTGAGAAAATAACGTAACAAAATACAAAACTGTAATAGTTTTCTGTATAAGAAAGTGATTTTCTCACTCTGCCCAGCATTTCTTATAAAAAATTCAAAATCCACCAAGAAATAGAGCTTGAAGACTGTAGTCAATTATGAATAGTAAATTCTGGGTTTTTACTACTGTGCTAATTTCATCCGATACGTCGCTTTAAAGTAAGATTCCATTTTACCTTTGCTTACATCTTAGCCCTGTCGTTACCCTGATTCTTCCAAAAAAAAATCCACCATTTACTACTAAAATAAAAGTCTACATCCTATATTCTTCTCCTCGCCAGAAACATTAAAGCTTTCTTCCCAAGTAAGAGGGAGGTGAACATATCAGAAGATTTGTCCATGGAGCGGGATGTCAGAAAAGACCGGAAGTCCGTCGGAGCTCGATTCTTAGAGCTGTAAGAAGGCAGAATGGTTTGATGATAAAGGCGCAGATAAAAACGGAAGTAGAGACTCGCATTGATAAAACCAATGAGCTCAAAAATTTCTGAGATAACGGTTGAAAGTTATATATATATATATATATATTTAATTGCTTTGATTTAAAAATTAACTATTCAATTCTTGGCTCAAAATTTATCTTCTTTAGTTGAAAATTCATGTATTTTGTTGACAATTCGTTTTTCATAATAAAAATTAATCTTCTTGGTTTAAAATTTATCTTTGTGGTTAAAAACTTCATTTCTTTAATTAAAATCCGTCTTTTTATTAAAAATGCATTTCTTTTGAAAAGCTTTCCTAATTTTGCTAAAAATTCGCTTTTTTTATCCAATATTTTTTTTAACTGAATATATAACCCTTCTATTTTGTGTTATAATTATATTCCCCGCATAAAGGCTTCTTTAATCATGCGAGTGATGTAAGATATTTGATCTGAAACCGCCAAGTTATGAGCCTGTAGAGCCCCCAGAAAAGTAAGCGTTGGACAATGGATAGCTCCTGATCGAATTGGTGCGAAAACGTCCTATGAAATAAATATTTTTTTATAACGATGATCACTGTTTTCTCCATTCGTCAAATTCCTCGAAGGCAAACGACACAAGTTACGAAAAAATAAATGGACACAAGTTTTTCAACCAAAAAGGATCTATGAATTTGTTATGAATCGTTTTTTTTACAGGATGCGTAGTTTTTGTTTTAATCGTGAAAAATAACATAAACGATGAGAAAATTTAATTGTTTGATAAAACGATGCAAGCTAAAAAAAAATCTACACAAGAGTTTTACGCTTCAAAAGGATCTGTAAATTTGTTTAAAAACAGATTTTAATAAAATGCGTAGTTTTTGTTTTATTTGCCAAAATTAAAGTGAAAAAATTAAATTTTTGGACGAACGACAAAATCTAAGAAAAAGATTAATCTAGACAAAAGTTTCGCAGCTAAAAAGAGCGACGAAGTTGTCTTAAATAATTTTTTAAAGGTCGCGTAGTTTTTGCTTTAACCGCAAAATATAACATTAAAATAGATACATTCTAGTCAAAAAAAAATTGGAAACCAATAACAAGAATTATTTAAATAAAGAATTGCATTTTTGAATAAAATGATAAATATTTAACAAACATGATTAATGTTTTACAAAAAAAAGTCAAATTTGGGACAAAATACATGAAGATTCAACTAATTATTTGAATTTTTCTTCCAGAACAAATTACTTTTTACCCAAACAGTGGAAATTTTCATCTATAAGGATACATTTTTAAGGAAGAATTATTTTTTTCAAAAAAAGACAAATTTTGAACAAAATACATATATTTTTAACGAAATAGAAGAATTATAAACTAAGAAAGATTAATTTTTAACAAAAAATGCACTGGTAGAATTTATAATTAAAGAAATTAATTTCTACTTAAAAAGAACAAATACATCAATGTTCAACCCAATGGTGGATTTTTCAACTAAAAAAGACTGATTTTTAACTAAAAATGAAATAATCAAATCATCAACAAATGAAATGAATTTTCACCGAAAAATATAAATTTTTAATGAATGAAATTAATTTTCTACTAAAAAAAGTTGAATATTAAAAAAAAATACATAAAGTTTCAACCAAGTAGATAAATTTTCGTTACAAAAGCTGGATTTTCAACCAACAATTGGAATTTTCAACCAAAAAACATGAATTTTTAACTTTATATATAATAGTTAAATTCTTATTTAAAAATTTTTTTTAACAAAATAGTCAACTTTTCGATAAAACAGATTGAATTTTCTCATTAAAAAGACTGAATTTCTAAAAAAAAGGAGTCAAATTTCAACAATATATATAAAAATTATTAACAAAAAATTTAATTTGTAAAGAGAAAATTAATTTTCAATGAAAATGAGGAAACTTTAACAAAAAAAAAATGAACTATAAAATGATCTGCAAACAAAATTTCGCTACTTTATTATTAATACTTTTTACCTAAATGAAATATTTATTTGGTACGTTCTATACATTAGAATAAAATTTGGAAATTTAATGAACAATATTTATTTATACAAAGCGTTCTTTCTTTAATATTTATAAATCTTTAAGCACTTTTTATTTTACAGCAAATAAACTAACTGTAGATGACCAGTAGATGAACTTTTATCAATGAAAAATGATTTTGAACCATGAAAGACAAATTTTAAAAAAATACAGAAATTTTTAACTGAAAAGAAAATATTAAAATTTTCAACAGAAGCAAATGAATTGCAACAAAAAAGATACATCTCGAGTGAAGATTAACAATTTTATACAAAAGAAAAAATTAAATTTTCAAGAAAATATATGAGTTTTTAACATAACAAGATACATAATTGGAACCAAATAAATGAGTTTCCAAGTGATATGATGAATATTGAACTAAAAGAATTGACTTACATCCAAAAAAATTTTCCAAAATGAATTTGTAACAAAAAACAAGAATTATTCACAAAAAACTCTATTTTTAGCGTAATAAAGAAATTTTCAAATGAAACAATATTTCTTTAACAAAAGAAATTATTCATGTTTTTCGGCAAATAGTATATTTTTCAAGTAAAAAGGATTATTTTCCAACAAAGAATAACATAGTTAAATCGGAAATCAATTTGAAATTAAAAAGATACATTCTCAACGAAGAAGAGGTATTTTTTACCAAAAAATAGAATTGGCAAAAAATACATGTACTTTACCAAAAAAAGATACATATATAAAAAAAAGATATGAATTTTAAATTAAACTGATAAATCTTCAACAACAAAAAAATTGAATTTGGTCAAAAAAGATTTTTCAATAAGAATGCTCAACCAAATTATAGAATTAGCAACCAAAAATCACATTTTCAACGTAAGAAATTAATTTTCAACGAACGAAAGGAATTTGCAACAAAAAATATAATTTTTAACAACATCAAAATCAATTAATATTACATTGTACGCTAAATGCTAGATTTTTCAATTAAAAAGGATTTTTCACAAGCAAAAAATGAGATAGTTAAACTTCCAACAAAATTAATTAATTTTCCAAGAAAAAAATATATGTTCAACCAAGAAGAAGAATTTTCTACCAAAAAACTCGAATTTAAATGAAAAATACATTAATTTTTAACCAAAGCTTTTTGTTAAAAAGAATCCTTTTTAGTTGAGCATTTCATTATTCCATTATTTGTTTTGTTGCAAATCCGTCTTTTGGATTGAAAATTCATTTCTCCGAATAAAATTTGATTCTTTTTAGAGATTCACCATTTTAGTTAAAAATTAATCTCTTAGGTTAAAAATTGGATTTTTTGTTGATAATTCTTGTATTTTGGTTAATATTCCTTTTGGGAAATCTTTTTGCAAAATTGGTCTTTTTTATACAAAATCATTCGCTTTTGTTGAAAATTCATCATTTTACTTTAAAATTCATTTATTTTATTTTTTTTTGTACCAAATTTCTTTTTTTGATTGAAAATGTATATTTTTGTTGTTAATTAATCATCCCTTTTCAACTGCCTAAAAAAGCGATGTTAATGCTAGAGAAAATTAAAATTATTTTTTATTTTGGAAAATTAATTTTATGAAAATATTTATGAAGATTTGAAAACATTTCAGCAGATTTCTAAAATTGTCAAAAGAGAATCTGCAAGATATAAAAAAAATTTAATTTTGCAGAAATTAAAAAGGCTAAAAATTTGTATAATTTAAAAATATTAGAAGCTTTAACATTTCGAAAGGATTAAAAAAATAATTTTCTTAACATTGATGGGAAGATTTCTCATGATTTTTTATTATGAAAAATGAACTTTAAGAGAAATTTAAAAAAGAATTCCTTACATTTCGAAAAAGAGTGGAAGATTTTAAAGCATAATATTTCTATTTTGTAAGATTAAACTGTTCAAACAGATTTGGAGAGATTTAAACAGGATTTTAAAACGTAAAAGATTCTAAAAACAGCAGATTTTTTTTAAGATTTGAAAACAAAACTTTAGAAAATTTAAAAGAATTTTGAAAGTTTTCAAGTAAAGAAAAAAAATCCTAAAATTCCGAGGAAAATTTCAAATATTTTGAGGCATTTTTTTACATTTCGAATGGTTTTTTTTTTTAATTAAAAGAGAAATCTAGTCAGCTAAAAATATGTTTAGGAATTTAAAAGGTTTCGATTAGATTAAAAATATTTTAAATCTTGGAAGCTCGAATTGTTCCTAATATTTGGTAAAATCCTGTTAAATAAATTCTGTTACATCTTCTATAAAATCTTTTATAATTTTCCTAAGAATCTTATAAAATTTAAATTTATATAAGTGTAAAAACAAAACGATTAATATTTATTTTCTTGTAAGTAATATCAATATTTGTGCGACTGAAAAACATTTAAAAAGCATTCAGTTTTACATCAAAATAGTGTTTTATTTATTTCTAGACAACACTTTATATTTTAAAACTTTTTTTTCAATTTAGAAATTGATTATGTTTTTTTTTTACGAAAAAGTATATAAAAAATACAATAATATAAAATATAAAATCAATATATACATAAAATAAAAATAGAATAATAATATAAAATAGTATACTTTTGTAAACTAAAATTTGTTTTAAAAGTTCTGCAAAAAAATAACATGTTTGAAAAAAGAAAGACGAATTTGTAAATAAAGGAATGAATTTACAAGCAAACAAATTTGTCCTTGGCGCGCAAAGTCAGAAAAGACCGGAAGTCCATCCAAGCTTCCGCTATAAGAAGCGGGAAAGGGTGGACGATTAAGCCGCAGATAAAAAAAAGGAAGTGGAGACTCGCAATAACAATCTTAAGATTCGGCCTCTTTATTCTATAAAGATATTTATTTTGTATGTACTCACCCGTTGGCGCATCGACCCCTGCATTTCCATGATAAAGCGAATGGGCCTCAAAATTCCTTCTGATGAGGGTTAACCGTGTCGTACGTACAACACAAATTCCCATATGAGCGACGCACGCTGAGTTGCGCACTGGACTCCCATGGAATAAGCGCGAAGATTCGGCTCCAGTATAGCGCGAGTTCTCGAACCGAGCGGGTCAGTACCAGTTTGCTGTTCTTATTTTTTCCGAACTTACGAACACCCTCCTACAAAATATCTCGCGTCAAAACAGTTTTCGACTTTAATATTATTTTATCGAGACATATTACTGTGCCGGTCCTTGGATTTTTCGTTTTACTGTGACTCAAAGTGACTTGTTTTGTGGACTGTTTTGTTTGTTCTCGTTTTGAGTTTGTGTGACATTTGTGATTTTTTTTGGATGCAACTTGACCAAAGGAGAAACCAGTTAATTGGTAAGTCGACTTTTGTTTTTTGAGACTGTCGATTGTGGATTAATTTCAAACTATTTCAAACTTGAAGGACAATTCACCTTTTTTTTTTAATTTAACGACAAGCTTTAAAACTGAAATAATTGTTATTTACTGTTGAACTGGAAATGAGGTTATTAAACATTGAGTTCGATTATTAAACATTGAGTTCGATTGTAAACTAAACTTTAGTCAAGTTTAGTAGTTCCATACGAGAAAAACGGTTTGAAAAATAATTTCTTATTTTGGTTTGATTGACTTTGAAGTTAAATTTGTTATGGGAACTAACAAACTTCAATATCATCCTTATTTTTTTGAAATCGTATAAATTATCACATTTAGTTCGTTATTCATATGTTGTCAATTGAAAAATACTATTAGACTTTCGTTTCAAAATTCTACTATGTGTTTAAAAATTTAATTATTAAGTTCCAGATGCAACTATATTGTTTAAAAGTCATGTTTTTGTCAAAAATACAAATACTTGGTTCCGAGTATAAAAAAAAATTAATTGGTTGAAGACAAAAATAGTTTTCCATTGACAACTCGATTTCTCGTTGAGAATTTATCTTTCATGATAGGAAATTGAACAAATTTGTTTAAAGTTCATTTATTGGATAAAGAATGAACTTTTTTTTGAAAATTTATTCATTCATTTTAAAATTAAACTATTTTGTTAAAAAGTCATCTTTTTGGTCGAAAATACAACTGGATTGAAAGTTTAAAAAATGATTTTACTTGTTAAAGATTTAACCATTTTATTGAAAATTAATTCTCTTAACTGAAAATTTAATTATCCCATTCTTTACAGAAAATTGAGCGTTTTTGTTGACAGCTCAAACATTAATTAAAATAAAAAATAATAACTAATATATTTTGTTACAATTTAATTTTATGGAATAAAGATTGAACTAATTTGTACAAATACCTTTTTCATTCTTGAAAATCAATTTTTTAAATGAGGTTCTCAGATAGGATTGCATTTCGTTCACAAAAGTTCAAAATTGAATATTTCGCAAAATTGACGATTCATAAAGTTTGAAATTTAAATCATTTAATACTATAATTTCCATTTTAAGTTTTGATAATGCAGCAATTTAAGGTTCAAGTGTTCAAAATTGAATGATAAAAAATTAAAAGCACTCAAAACATAAACAGTTTGACATTGGCACCTTTCAAATCAAAAACGTTCAAAATTGAATATTTGATAGGTTTAACAATAAATAAAATTCAACTTCTAATTTTTTTAAAAATTTAAATCATTGAAAACAGTAGGTATAATTTCTATTTTCAAGTCTCGGCAATGCAGCAATTTATGGTTTAAACTAAACTACTTAAGTGTTCCAAATTGAACAATTTTGAATTGAAAACGTTGAAATATTAAACAGTTTGAAATTTTACACCTTGGAAATTGATTAGCCTGGAATTGAAAGAGTTCAAAGTGTAATATTTAAAAAGTTAAACGATTATTAAAATCCAGTTTCTTAATTTTTTTATTTCATTCTCTGAAATTGAAAATTTTTGTATTTCAATAATTCCAAACAATATGGATTTGTAAAACTTGAAATGGAAATGCAAAATTTTATATTTTAAAGTTTGAATTGTTTAAAATCGAAGATTTGAAAAATTGTTTAAAATGCAGCAGCTTTGAATTGAAAGCGTTCAAAATAGACTATTTGGAAAGTTTGACATTTAATGAAAATCAAATTCTTAATTTTTTATTTCTTTCTCTAAAATTAGCGAATTTTCAATTTAAATTATCCAGAACAATATTACTCTGCAAGACTTGATATCTAAATTCATTTAAAAAAATTTTGAATGGTTTGAATTAAAAGCGTTCAAAACTGGATATTTGACAATAATAATTAAAAGATCTTCATAATTTTTTTTTCATTTTTTTTTCATATTTTTCTATTTTAAAATCGAGTCAACTCTAATATTTCTAATTCCGCACTCATGAATTAATTGTGGTTTATTTCCTATTTTTATAAAGGATGCATTTCTCATGTCGGAATTCTAAACGAGGAATTTCAGAAGTAAACATCTATCTAAATTGCATTCTTAATTTCTGCAGAAAACAGCTCTTTAAATACCATTCCTAAACTCTGAAGTCGGCCGCTAAATTCCATTTTTTATAAAATATGTGAAAAAATATAAAATAACTTGTGGCCTAAATCCCAAAAGTTTTACATTGAAGAATTATTAAATACTGAAAATCGCGAGTCAACTTATAGAAATTTTCTTATCTTTTTGATTTTTTTTCATAATGTCACTTGCAGCAGGCCGTCGCAAGATTTGCACTGCGTGCAAACTGCTAACATTTGTCGATCTCTAACGCATGATAATAAAGCAGGATATTCAATTTCATTGTTTAAGTTAATTATTAAAATACAGCCACTAGAATCTAGACAATTCTTTTACAAAACAATTTCATCATAGAATTTTTTTATAATAGCAAAGTTCATGTTTCAAATTTTGACAGATTTAAATTCAAAGAATTTTAAATGGAATACTTAAAAATGTTAAAAAATCCAAATTGGGAATTTACAAATTCTATCTTTTCGTGTTTGAACGATTTAATTTTAAATTGTTAGATTTTAAACATTTAAAAATTAAAATTGATTAACTGTGGAGGCTTTTCATTTTAAATGGTATAATTTGGCAATTTTTAAATTTAATTATATTACATTTTTGCAATTTCAAGTCTATACTTTTTATATTTGAATGATTTAATTTTTAACATTTTAAAATGGAGATTGATTAACTCTGAGGAAGCTTTCCATTTGAAAGCCTCCAATTTATATTTTTTCCCAATATAAGAAATTTTTTAATCCTGGAATATTTTCAAGTTAAAAGTGTTCAAATATAAAATATATACAATACTACATTTTAAATCGAATAATTTCAAATTAAAAAAATTTCAAATTATTTTGATTCGAACATTTTAAAACCAAAATTGGTTACTATGAAGGCATATTTGACATAGTTTGAACTTTTTTCTCAAGTAAAGAAAATTCTGAATCCCGAAGTATTTTTCAGTTATAAATATTGTTCAAATATCAAATGTTTGAAATTGTTACAACTTGTAAAAAAAAAACAAGAAAATTGGTTCGATATATTTGACACCTTTTAAATTAACGCCTTTCAATTCGAACAATTTTAAATTTATACAAATCCAATTAGGCATTTTCAAATGTAAATATGTTAAAATTCCACTCTATTAGATTCAGGCGTTTTAATTTTTTTTTAAATTTTCTTTAAAAATCATACAATTCAGACCTGTTTTCAGTACATTTAAGAGTTTACTAATTTCCGGATTATTTTCAAGATAAAATTGTTTAAATATAGCGGAATCATAAATTAAAGAGTGAACAATCGAAGCTTGAGAAATCCAGTTTTTGATCAAATTTAGTTAACGATTGTTTATGTCTACCGTAAAATAATTTTTTTTAAACTACTATCACATAATTATCATGTAAATAGGTGAGACTTGTTAAACACATGAACATTTTTTTTAGTTCATACATATTTTTCAATATCGCAGTTAAAATATTCAATTAAAAAAAAACACACAGAAAAATTCTATTTTCAAAATTGAAAATATGGCAATCATGTACAAAATTATCGTCTGACTTCATTGGAGCATGAACAATCAGTGAAATATGCCTTTTCTAAATAAAAACTCAATAAATCCAGTTTAATTTTGTAAATAATTTCAAAACAGTATTAAACTTAAAATTATCATTTTCAATCTCAAATTGTTCAAAGATGCAACATTTGACATTATTATTAATCTGTTTGAATTTAAATCAATTTTAAATTCCAGTGGAATTTTCTTTTACCTCAGGAATAACTTCATACAATTTTATTAGATTAATTTTTGTTTGATTTTGAAAATTGTTTACATTTCTGAAAGGGGATAAGATATACTGCGTCAGTGGCACTTTCCTATCTCTGCAGTGTACTTTTCTCGATAGAAGGTTAGGTACCAATATCTTATCAAAGCGCTCAGCGCACTCCAGTAAATCCCGGATCCTCGAATTTGGAGTGAGTAACGCGATGCGGTTGGGCTGAACCTAATTGCAGCACAGCAAACCTGCCGAGCCATCTCCTCAATCTGCAAAATCTGTCGTCGTCGACGACGAAAGTGGAAGAAGAAACCGACTGCTTCTCTTGAACGCGAGAAATTGTAAATTCAATTTTTTCATTTTTGTGGTACTCTAAAATCCCAAACAATTTTCAAATCGAAATTAAATTTAAAAGCAAAGCGACATTCCAATTAAATTTATCCCCTACAAAGTAAATCTAATTAATCTTAATACGGACAGGCCTCCGACAACGTAACAAAGTAATTCAACTTTCAATCAGGTAGTTGAGTTTTCAAAACAAGAAAATTAATTTACAACAAAAGACATACATTTTTTACCAAAAGGTTACATTTTCAACAAAAATTAATTTTCTACCAGAGAAGAAGAATTTTTAACAAACTAGATCAATTTTTAACCAAATGGTTTGAACAATGGATATGATGTTCGTTCCAATTTTATATAGATAATTTTTAGTTTATATTTTCTATTCAAAAATAAAACAGTAATTAATTATCTTCCGAATAGTTTGATTTTGTACTACATAGTTTTATTTTATACTAAATTGCTGAAGTTTCATGCGAAAAATAGGGATTTTCTATCAAATAGTTTAATTTTCAACAAAATAGTTAAATTTTCATTTTAAAAAATTAATTAAAAAAAATATTATCTAAGATAGGAATCATCAACCAAAAAAAAACTTTTAAAAAAGCTATTCAACTTTCAACCAAGCAGTTCTGTTTTCTACCAAAAAAGAAGAATTCTTATTTAAAATTTTTATAGTTAATATTTTAAGCATGAAAAGATTTTATTTTGAAAACAGTTGAATTAAACCAAAAAGGATTTTTTTTAAAGTTACATATTTAACCAAAAAGATCAATTTTCTAATAAAAAGATTAATTTTCTACCAGAAAAGGCAAATTTTCAACAAAACACGTAAATTATTTAACATTTCATTGAATTTTAAACGAAAAAGAACAATTTTTTACAAACAAAAAAAATCAAATTTCTGAACAAATTAGGTTAATTTTAAATTAAAATAATCCCCACAAATAAGGTAGTCAAATTTTCATTGAGCATAGTTAATTTTGAATAAAAAAACTAATTGTTTACAAAACTGTTTAATTGTATATCAAATGGTTTAATTTTATACAAAATTATTGCATTTTCCATCCAGAGACGAATTTTCTATAAATCAGTTCAAAATTAACTCCGAGAATATGCATTTTGTTAATAAAAATTAATTTAGAACAAACAAGTTGAATTTTCAACAAAATTGTTGAATCTCATTTTAAAAACTGAACTTTAATCAACAAAAGACGAATTTTTCATTAAACTATGAGTTTTCCATTAAAAAATGCACTTTTAAGAAAGTATTTCGACTTTCAATGAAGAAAATGCATTTTCAACCAAAAAATATGAGTCCTCAGCCATAAATATAATAGTGAATATTTCATTCCGGAAAAAATTTTCATTTTAGTTAAAAAAAAAACAGTTAAATGGAATGAAAAATGACAAATTTCCAACAAAATTGTTGAATCCTTAACCGAAAGGTTTACCAAAAAAGATCAAATTTCGAATAAAAAAAGGCCAATTATCAAGAAAAAAGATTAATTTTCTTACAAAAAATAACTATTTTCACCGAATGACACACATTTTTTAACAAGTAGTTGAATTTTCAAACAAGAATATTAATTTTCTATCCAAAACGACGATTCGTCAGCAAGATACACAAACTACTCAACTAAATAGATTTAATAACGGATATGCGATATTAGCCTAAATTTGGTTTAATTTTTAGTTTATATTTTTTTGTAAAAACTGTAGTTAAATTTTCTTTTTAAAAAACTTAATTAATTAACATTTCTACTAAACAGTTTATTTTCAACAAAATAGTTGTATATTCATAAGAAAAAAATTAATTTAAGAAAAACTAATTTTTCACTATAATATGAATCTTTAACAAAAAAATGAACTTTTTAGAAAGTATTTCAACTCTCAACTTGAAGCTTTAATTTTCAAACTAAAATTTTAACTTTCAACCAAAACCAATGAAGTTTCAGCCAAAAAGTTGTATTCTTATTTCAAAATATGAGTATTCTACCAAAAAGTCGAATTTTCAACCAAATACATAATTTTTTGACCAAATACTTAAATTTTGTACCAAAATGTTGAATTTTGGAGCCGAAAATATGATGTTTCCATAAAAAAATTACTTTTTTAACCGAAGCATATTGATTAATTGTTCACAAGACGGTTGCATTTTCAACCCCAGAAGATTACATTTTGAAAGAAATAGCTAGATTTTAAAACCAAAAAGAAAAATGTTCAACAAAATTGTATATTAATTTTTTAATAAAAAAAAAAATATTGAATTTTTAAGGCAAAAAGACGAATTCGCAAAATTTAATTTTGAACCAAATAAGAAAATTTTTAAATAAGAAAGAAGAATTCTTAATCAGCAACTGAATAGTCAACTTTTCAACATAATAGAATGAATGATTATTGGGTTATTTATTTTATGGCAATATTTTTCATAATTGATGACACTATTTACACAATTTTGTTCTCTGAAGTACAGTCAAATAAATCGAATATTTATCAAAAATAAAATAAATTTCCTTCGGATTTTGTATGCCAATAATTAGGCTAAGGTGCCAAGAATTAAAAAAAAAGAAACACATTTTGTTCTTTTTAAATAAAAAATTCGTTCTTTTATTGACTCAGCACCTACCATGTGCTAAATGAAATAATTCGGATATTATACACTCTGAGTATTTGATAAATACTTTTAATATACTGGCACAAAAATCATGGGATTTGCATTTACCCTTTGCTGTTTACTTTCCTGTCTCGGTCACCATTCTTTACACAAGGCCTAAAGGGAATTATGTCAACTTTGCATATGCCCTGCAACAATAGAGACGTCTATGTTGGAAATTTTCGTTTCGGAACAAGTAACACCTGGAGGGTTGGTTCAAAAAAATTTTCAGGGCTGTTCAAATTTTGTCCTGAAATTCGGGATTAGTCAAATATTTTTCATAAGTTTGGCTAGTCCCGAAATAGTCTTTTTCAGCTCCGCCTTAAAACAATAATATTGTGTAGAATAACATCGTTTACGCCAGATTAAATATTATAAGAGAACATAATTTGGTGGACTTCAAACAGGGGGGAAATTTCAATTTAAATAAAAAAATCTATTTAAATGCCAAACATCTGTGGAAATATTTTGGAGTGAATAAATCCAATATATTAAATTTTAGTTAGTTGCTGAGACTATTTTCTCTATTCGACACTTTCCTTTTCTTTAAAGAATTTCTTTTGTCTCCTGTTTTCAGGAAAATTCCCCTTTTTCTCATTTTTTTGAATAAGAGTGTTCAATTATTTTTGATCGAAAATTAATTTTTTTACTTAAAAATTTAACTTTTTTGATTAAAAATTTAATTATTTAAAAAAAATAATTTTAGTTCAAAAATCAACTATTGTTTTAGAAAAATCGTCTTTTGTGGTCTTGTTTCCAAATGAACTTTTTTAATAAAAATTCAACTGACGTTTTGATTTGACAATTTAACTATTTAGTTAAAAATGTAACTATTTTGTTAAACATTCGTCCCGTTTGATTCAAATTTAAAGTACTTGGGTGTTACGACAACTAACTGATTGAAAAGGATTTTTTGAATTTAAATTCAACTATCTGATCGAAAATTGATCTTTATTGATTAAAAATATTGTTTATTGTTGCACATCCCCTTTTTGGTCGAAAATTGAGCTATTTCGTTAAAAGTGTAACTGTTTGTGGTTGAATTTTAATCTTTTTTATTTGAAGATTCGACCATTTAGTACAAAATTCAACTGCTCGGTAAGGAATGTTATTATTTTTATATTATTTTTTTTTGAGCATTAGTCTTTTTGTGTGGGAAATTCGTCTTTTTGGATTGGAAATTCGTCTGTAATTGTAAAAAAGTTATAATTTTTTTTCAAACTTCATTTTTCTTCTTTGAAGATTAACTGTCTTGCTGAAGATCTAACTGTCCTCTGAAAAGTTCATCTTGCTGGCTTAAACATTCAACTATTCGGTTAAAAACTTAACTATTTTGTTAAAAATTTTTGGTCGAAAGTTATATATTTTGTTCAAAATTCACCTTCTCATGCTGATGTTTGAAATCTCTTCTAAAAAAGTAGTCTGTTGATAGCTGGAAAATGTAACTATTAGTTTGAAAATTCAACTGTTTTTGGTCGCAGTTGTTTTTTTTTATTTGAAAATTTGACCCTTTGATGGAATATCCAACTATTTCGGAAATTATATACGTCAGTCTCTGGGCTGAAAATGCATCTACTTTATTCAAGGAATCATCTCTTTCAATTGAAAATTTAACTATTTTGTTTTGTTAAAAATGTAATATATTTTGATTCAAAGTCTTAGTAATTGAAAACATTTAAGATTGAATCATTTTCGTGAAAAATCACCCTATCTTTCGTGCTTTGAGAGCTTTTTGGGAAAAATATAATCATTTAACAAAAAAATAAGTTTAAAAAGAAGCCAATTATTAAAAATTTGAACAATATCTCGGAACTGATAACCATTTCTTTAAAAAAAAAGAAGAAACTTTTTTTAAGTGAGAGCCACTGAAATTTTTGTTATTAAAAGAAATTTGATCCGAATTAAATAAGATATTGTCTGAGTTCAACTAATTAAGTGGTGGCGACATTTAGTTTGTATAATTAAAGTTTGTGAAATTAATATTGTATTGTTTTAAGTGGATCGTTGTAAGATATAATTTTTTTTGAAGCCCTTAGAATGAAACCTATTGAGATTAGAAGATTTTCGTCATAAGCCTGGTTAATTATTAAACAATTAATTTGAAAGTTTTCGAATAAAAAATGTTAAAGCTTCAATTAAAAAAGTTAAAAATTCCAAGGTGTTAAATTTTAGTTTCTTGTATATGCTGAGTTTTGAATACTCCAAATAAAAAAATTTAAGTTTCAACAGTTAAAACTTTTTGAATTTCAATGCTCGAGAAGAATGTCTGAGAACCAAGAAATGGCCTAGCAATGAGTAGCCACCCGCGTATAAAATATTTCTTTGTCACCTACGTACAAAAACGGGTAACCTTTTTAACGACAATGGGTACTGCAAAGTGAAATATTTCAAGAACTTGGGATAAATTCGATTCTCGTTTTCCAGACATCCTTGAGCAGAAAACATTTATTTTCCATAAAGGTAGCGACTTCTCACAAGATCTAGACACGAGACGATTGAAGAAATCTCGAGTGCACTTCCGAAAAGGGACTGGAACTTACTCCTTTTCCCCCTTCAAGGCTGGGCCCTTAAACCAAGATTTGCGAATGGCAAGAGTGGAAAGAAGTGGATGTTGATGTAGAAGAAGCAGGCACAGGAGAGCGTTCAACGAACTCAGACAGGCCGAGCAAAAAGGGTCGGTCCTGGGACACACCAGTAAAATGAACCAACGCAAAAGGAAATATCCGAGTAAAAACGCTTTGCCTCGCGAGAGAGGAACCTGCCCGACCTCTCATGGAGTGCAGAGAAGTGAATGAGAGGTGGAGAAGGAGTGGAGAAAAAAAATTAAATAAAAAGGATCATTGGGGGAGAGATGCTGACTCTGGTCACGAATGGACCAGTGGCCACAATGCGACTCGGGGATCAAAACATAAACAGACGTGGGTTTTTTCTTTCGAGATCCTTGAACGCTCTCTTTGAATGAAAGAATGAAATTTCAGTGGTTGAAACAGCCAGAAGTGTGTCAATGACAATCAGTGAAATTTCACTGATTAATCAGTACAAGTGGTTATCTGCTCGCATGAGTTTTCGTCCATCATTTGGTTATTTATGACACCATTCGTCACTTTTGTAATAAAAGGGAAGACCCGTCATTACGGCATTTTGTAGCATTGCTCAAGGTCAAACACATGTGGTCTATATCACTGGTTGAATTTATTGTTTGGCGTCAATGGTATATTCTGTAGCGCTTTGTTTAGTTGAGTCACTTAATGGTTTAACCAATAAAATTCCGAATATTACTTTTTCAACCAGTAAAATTCGAGAAATTACTGGATCAACCAGTGAAATAATTCGAAAAATTACTGGTTCAACAGTGAAAATGCAAAATACAGACTCAACCAATTACAGTTTCTCTGCTTTGAGAAAACGGTCTCTCGCTTTAAAAGAACATATCTAATGATGACATTATTGATAATGAGAATCATTTTTGGATTCCTTCTATCTTTGTCGCGAATCTAGGGCAATATTTTTAAGGCCTTTACAATTCTTAGACAGTTGCTTTTATAAGAAGCTTTGAGAAGAATCTTTTTAGTTTTCGGAAAAGTTTTTGGTATTTTTTTAGAAGATTACTGGTTCAACCTGTAAAATTCGGAAAATTACTGGTTCAACCAGTAAAACTCGGGAAACTACTGGTTCAATCAGTAAAATCATTAGAAAAATTACTGGTTTACCGGTTAAAATGCAAAACATAGACTCAACCAATGACAATTTCACTGGCTTGAGAAAATGGTCTCTCACTTCAAAAGAACATATCTAATGATAACATTCTTGATAAGGAGAATCATTGCTGGATTATTTTCTTCTTTGTAGCGAATCTACCGCAATATTTACAATACCATTACAATTCCTTGACAGTCGCTTTTATGGGAAGCTTTGAGAAGAATTTTTTACTTTCCGAAAAAGTTTTTGATATTTTTTTTAGTAGATTCTTTTTACCGGCGTTTATCGGCATCGAAAACCTATGAAGGTTCGAGACCGTGCTAAAAATATAGGGATGATTTTGAATCTTGCAAATGTGCAATTGTAAATTTGGCTGTGTTGGTGGTCCCATTGTTATTTCGTTTTCATTGATAAAGAACTTTTTTCGGTCACTTTTTAAAATTTATTTATTCAGGAAAATAATTTGAAGGAATTATTTATTTTCTAATAATCTAGATTTCATTTCGCTATAACGTTGAATACAATTAAAAAATATTCATCAATATTTTCTCGAGCGTGGTAAAAGTTACGTAACTCGGGGTGCTTTCGCAGTCGAACGCGCAGAGAGACGAGGAGTTATTGCGCAACTTTTACATAACATTTTTATTATATAGAGTAAGCAATTCTAGAGGAACATGGAAAAAAATGGTATGAATAATATGAAGTATCGAGATCAATTCTATATTAAATCATACAGAAAGGTCCAGCTTCGAGAGTCAAAATTATTTAGAATTTGGATATATAATTCTAGGTTGAAATTAAAGAGACATGTTATAAACTTATTGTGAACCTATCTTTTTTTACAATCATCTGAAGATTATCCAAGAATTCTTTTTAAAAAAATATTTGTTATGCAGTATTTAGTTGCTATGGTATACCTAAAAAGGCTCAAATTTTTAACAAAATTCCTATCTGGGCGAATTCACGTGCAAAAAACACCTTGTAATAAAATTAAAATTTAGAATTAACCAGTTGAATTTATTTAATCCCGTAAATATAAATTTTCATATGAAGAAAGTTATTTTTTAACCAAATAGTTGCATTTCCTACTAAAAAGATAACCTTAAAAGAATAATTTTCTGCTAAAAACAGGAATTTTCAGCTGAAAAAGATATTTTTTTAAGTAAAAATGAATTGATTAAATTTTCAGCTAAAGAATTTATTTTTAAACAAAAAAATGTATTTTCATCCAAATATTTAAATTTTTACCCGAAAATAAATCTTTAACCCAAAAATGAATTTTTAACAAAGCAGTTAGACTTTTAACCAAGCAATTTATTTTTTGATCTAAAAAGATGAATTTTCAACAAAAAATTCAGTGGTCGAAACTTTATACAACAGTACTTTATTCAATTTAAAAAATGAGTTTTCAACAACAACAAAATGAATTAATTTTGAGCAAAATATTTCAATTTTGAACAAATGAATTATATCTACCAAAAAAATTAATATTCAACAAAGTAGGTAAAATTCACAACAAGTCGATCCATTTTGAATCAAATCCTCTAATTTTCAGGCAGATTGTGTAATTTTTAACTAAAAGTGTCTTCGTTATTTTTTCAGTTTAAAAAATTAATTTTTAAACAGAAAAAATTAATTTTGATCAAAATAGTTTAATTTTTAATCAAAGAATTGAGTCCTCAATCAAAAATGATTTTTTAACCAAATCTATGAATTCTTATCAAAAATTATAAGACTTGACTTTTTAAACAAAAAAATTGTGAATTTATATAAAAAAAACAGGTTCATTTTGACCACAAGAGACAAATTTCTAATATAATAGTTGAATTTTCCACCAAACAAGATTTACTTTACACCAAATAGTTGTATTTTTAACTGAAAAAAATGTTAAGCAACAAAAGCTTAGATAAATTTTAAGGAAAGAAAATTAATTTTCAATAAAAAAACAAATTTTGTACCAAATATTTTAAATGATCCAAACCAAATTAATTTTCAACCAAATAATTACATTTTCAACCAAAAAGATTAAATTTCTACTAAAAAAGGTGAATTATCAAACCAACAAGAGGAATTTTCAACAAAGGGGTTAAATTTTCAACCCCGGAAAGTATTAAAAATCGTTGGAAATCGTTTCAAACTTGAAATCTCTTGAAATTTTGTAATCTAACACGGCCAAGTTTAACTTCTTACAAAAATATTGAAATATTTTTGAAATCTCTTATAATCCCTCAAAATTTCTACAGAATGGCACTTAAAATAACTTGAAATCCCTAGAAATATTATAAAGAAATTAAAATATTTTACAATCTTTCTGAAACTTTTGAAATATTTCGAAATTCCTTGAAATTAGAGTTGCGCCATCGGTTGCTCGAATGTTCAATGCAAATTTTATACATGCTTGGAACATTGAATTTCTTGAATTATTACAAAAAATCGGATTTTATGTACATCAAACCAGCCTGAATTCCCAAAATTATTTCAATTTTTAATGTAAAAATTATTCCTTTTTTTTGTCTCAATTGTTCTCCATCAAAAGGAGTAATTTTGATCTTCAAAATTATGATAATCAAAGGAAATCAAGCACAGCTCTAGAAAAAATAAATTGATTGGTATCTAAAAAAAGGGGGAAAAAAAAATAAATGTAGCTCTATTTAAAATCTCTTAAATTCCCTTCGAAATCTTTGAAATACCAATTGTGTCTGAATCTAATCGAAATAAAGTGATTATCTTCAATTGAGAATATCCAATAATATCTTTAAATATGTAAAATCAAATAAATGCTAACATAACACGAAATACCGAGATTAGTGAGACTAATTATTTTGAAAAAAAAGCCACGCCCAAAAACTAATTTTAATTCTTCACCTTTTCACCTTGGTGATGAATAACGCGACCGAAAAGGAAGGAGGAACGCTGATGATAGAATGGATAGGTAAAACTAAAAAACTATAGTAGTCGAGTCGAGACGAGACGAGAAGAACTTTCGCATAGTTATCCTTGGGGGAGGATCGAATCTAATCACACTACAGAGATCGTTTGGGTGATGGAACGAAATCCATTTGTCGCTGCACTGGCTAGCGCTCTCTGCCACTGGCTTAAAAGCCCTTCCATCACTTCTATTCTCCTTCGAACAGCCGCCGGATGAAAATTACTCGTAACAAGATTTATTTCATTTAAATGAGGACATACGCACTCTCTAGGCGCTCAACTAGAAATGTTACCGTCTCTTCAAACACACTCTTCAACGTCCCCGTATTGACCCCCATCAATAAACTTCCACCCGAGCTGTCAAAGATGCCACGATCGATTTTTAAGGACCTTGGTTATTTTGTTTTATGATCAGGATCGACGATCACCCATTCATAAATGCTTGAATCGTAAACTGATTGTGAGAAAGGACTGCTCTGATGATAGGAATTTATTGCCTGAGGTACAAAAATGATTACCATCTTTCTTCGTTAATAGAGAGAGGTGTTGGTTTATTCAAATCCCACAATTATTCATCAGTCATTGATTATAATCAATTGTTATCAAACATTTAAATACAAGGCTTAAAATGTTTGTAAGTTTGAACTTCAAACATTTTTTTTATGTTGACCCTGCCCCACGTTCACTCACAAGATAATTTTTTTTTATTTCATTGTGACCTGTATTGATAACAGGACAAAATACTCTTAAAAAACAGAAAGTGAGAAGATTTTTTACAAAAATAGAAAAACAGATTTTTTTAAAAATACAATTAAAGTGGGTATTATATTAAATTCATTTTGAAACGTTTCAAATTAATGTATATAGTTTCCCGAAAATAAAATCAAGGATCCAATGACCAAATGATTGGATCCAATGATCCAATGGCTAAATTTGACAAAATCAATATTTTCCCTTTATAACAAAATATTCAGACAAAAATAAAAAAGTCGAAAGAAAAATGAGAAAGAAACCAACCAAATCCTTGTTGAATTCTTGGTTTTACTTTCACGAATTCTATGCAATAACTTGCTTATTGGACGTTAAATAGGATTTTTTATTTAACTGTAATCGGATTTAAATTTAAATTTTCGCTTAAAATTTCTAATATTTTTAGTAAAAACATTGCATTTTTAACTGATTAGATAAACTTTTAACCAAAGGATGAATTTTTAATTTAAAAAAATAATTTTTTACCAAAAAAGAAAATTTTTTGACTAAAAGTAGATTAGTTAAGTTTTGATTTACGCGAATCGAGTTTCAATTATAAAATTTAATTTTTTTAAAAACTTTTATTTGCTACGGAAGAGATGAATTTTAAATGAAAAGTATGAATTTTAACAAAGTAGTTCAACTTTCAACCAAGTAGTTACATATTTAACAAAAATATGAATTCTCAATAAAAATATAATAGTTAAATTTTTACAAAAAAAATTAATTTGCGATCAAAAACCCGATATAGTTGAATTGTTAACAAAAAAAGAGATGAATTCTCAACAAAAGATTTAATAGTTGATATTTGAATCAGAAAACATTTTTATTTTAAATAAAAGTCAGTTAAATTTAACAAAATAAAAAAAGCGAATTTGAAATAAAATAGTTGAATCCTCAATCAAAACATATTCATTTTCGACCTAACAGTAGTATTGTTCATCCAAAATTTTTAAAATCGAAATCACCACTTAAAAATAGAAGAAAAAATATATTTCCGAGATGACGTATTGCAGCTTCACGCTCACAAAAATATGGATTATAAAAGATTATCTATTTTCGAGAAAATGAATAATCGCCCGTTTGAATAGAAATTAAAATTTACTTCCCAAATATTGAAATTCCGAATCTGGTTGAAAAATATTTTACATAAAAAAGTTAGCCAATTCAGAGTAAATTGTACAAGAATTTCGAGGATACAATTTCACAGGTTAAAAAAATTGACTTACGATAGAAATTAAAAATCTAATTTTTAATTATATCTTATATTTGCAAAAAAAAACATTGTTCTGTTCTGAGAAAATTAAAATTTATTGTCAGAGTATAGTATACTATAACAAAGGATTTTACGCTGAAAAGCTAAAAAGATAAATTAAAAAAAGTAAATAAATAATTACTGCGCTCAAATCTTAACATAATATATGAAAATAAATTTTATGTTTGTAGATCAAATTGATTTTTTAAATAAATTTCTTAACTTTTTGATAGTTTGCTGATTTTTTGCGAAATGTTCTATAAAGTATTTTAGAAAATATTCAGTAACTTTAAGGGGAATTTTCGAATTTTTGTACAAGAGTAGCGCAAAAATAGGGTTTTTAGCCTATTTTTTGGACCCCGCTAGCGACCTACTGGGGGAAAAATATAAAAATATGTTACAGGTATCAAACTACTCGTCATTGAAAACCAAAGTGAGTATCGCTTTTCGTTTTTTTTTAATTTTTCAAAAACTACCCCTATTTGGATATTAAGAAGACAAAAAAATAGAAAATAACACTAATTATAACATCTTTGTTCCATTTCATTTTTTCTATAAAATAAATCTTACAATTGTAAAATCACGTATTTTCTTGATCAATAAGGGGTTGATGTCAAAAATGATTTTATAATTAGTGTTATTTTATATTTAAAATTTTCTTTCGGGTCTTCTCAGCCCCTAAACAAAGGTAATTGAAAACATTTAAAAACGAAAATCGATACTCATTTTGGTTTTCAATGACAAGTAATTTGATACCTGTAACATATTTTTATATTTTGCCCCCAGCTCGCTAGGAAGGTCCAAAAAATAGGTTAACTTTGGCGTCACTCTTTCGTCTCCTCTATTATTATTATTTTATTATTATTACACCATTAAGCCATTTCCCTTTCGGGGTAGGCGTGACTCACTCGGCAGGGGAAAGGAGTAGTGTGTGGATGGGATAG
>NC_046660.1:60180906-60204026 GCF_010883055.1 Belonocnema kinseyi
CCATATTTCGAATCCGCCTTTCAGCACGCCGTTTTTTATGTCTTTAGTTTCGCATCCCTTTTTTTTTGTTTCGGGCACGCATAAAATATCTAGTTTCTTCTCTATGGTACGAAAAATTCCCTAACTCTTACGTGAATTCCGGAACTTTTTTTAAATTCTACCTACAGTTTGTGATGAAAAAGTCCTAATACTATTTAAATTCGCGAAAATTTTCTAAATTTCACACTTAAAACTTCTCAAATTTTAAGAGAATCCGTTTTTCGATCGATCTTATATAGTTTTTTTTATAAGTTAATTTTAGAAATAAATTTAAAAAATATTATTTTTAATCGTAAGGGACTCTTTTTATTTTGAGGCATACCAAACTTTCTGGAGTAACACGCTTACCAAACATGGGTCCAATAGACCCAAGCGACAAAAATCGCTATAAAAAACTGTCGAATATTTTTACTTGAAATTTTTTTTAGAAATTCTCAAGAATTAACTTCAAAAGATCATGTAGGTCGTATAGTAAAAAATTACATTTAAATATACTTTAAAAAATGTTGAAGGCAAAAAGTAGACAAAATGAATATTTTTATTAAAAAATTTTATTTTATAATGTAGGGAAGTCTTATACTGATGTACCACTACAAGAAAAAAAAGTATTTCAGTGGATCTTTCAAAAAGCATATTTATTTTGAGGAATGATGAATGCTTGAATTTATACAAATTATGCATGGAATTAAGACAAAATAAAGTGATCTTATTTTTATTTTAAATGTTAGCGCAATCATTACAGATATGACAGCACATACAATACAACTCACAGCGTGAAATCGCATCTCGTCACTCCATCAAAAATCATCATTATTAAAACGTTTTATGTCTTTTAAAGAAATTTTGACATTCCCAAATATACTTTGTAGACTTTGTTATTCAATCTGAAGTCAATATACGCCAGAAAAAAAATGGACTGCAAAAATCATTTTCGAACGTATTTATTATACTCGGGTCCATAGAACCCAACTGAATTTTTAAACACCTGCTAAAAATAACCTTATGGTCCCAGCTCCATACTAAAAATCCTGAAGGATAGTTCAACTCTCCAACACTCGACGAATGTTGCAACAGACCTGCTACCTTCGCATTTAGGTACTTAACATTCAATTAAAAAAGCTCATGGGTCCCATTGACCCATGTGTGGTAGGCAAAGATTAAAGTATATTCGCCTGATGAAGAAAAGATTGGGCGAAACGCTGCATATTGAAATACGTTTATTTTACTTTAACAACTAAAGAAATTTGACTAGAATTAATCCCTGTCTTTTTATTTATTTAATTTGATCGTAAGACCGAAATAATTGAACTTCATGTTCCTATTAAGGTACCAAATCCCTCAATTTTCGGGGTCAGTAGCTTTCCGAACAATTCCAGGAAAATCCTCAAAAAATTTCCCACAGTTTTCATCAAACCCTATTTCTCGGTAGTGACGGTACAATAATACCGGAATAACAAGATCCCCAAACCTCGAAAATTAAAAGTCACTGATAAAGGCTATTCACGGACTAATCTAGATTTCGTTTTGTTCTGAATGCTGAGCTCGACACTTTTCTGGAAAGGGAGGATCCACCTAACGGTTTCAACTCTTCAGATGCGGGTCTGGCGATAAGGGCTACCTTTTTTATATGTAAATGTAAACAAGCTATACGAAATGAACATGAAAAGGATAAAATCTTTTTGGTATTCTATTCAGCCGCAAATCGGATCGTTGCGTGATATGCACGCGCGAGCGTGTCGCGTTGAGAGGAAAAGTGAAATGTGTTTGTGAATTTATGCTTTGATAGTTTCACGTCGTTAATAGCAAAATTCTTTCGATAATTGTGTGTATTCAAGATCGGTGTAATGCTCCGGATAACCTAACATTATCTCCGGAATCGTTTATCGAGTTATGCTTTAATTTCACAAAATTAACGAGAAAACTTGCGCAGAATCATTGAAAATTACTGTCATAGTCGATTTGTGACGAAACTTGATATTTCCTAATCCATAATGTCTGATCAGCACATTAACTTTGCAATCATTCGAGTAGATCATTATTTTAGTATGCCATTAAGAGTGTGCAGGGTGGCCGCTGGACCGGGAATTTTATGAGACCGAGAAATGACCGTGAATGACCGTGAATGACCGTGAATTTGTTTTTTGACCGGGAATTCGACAAATTTTTAGAAAAAAATCTTTTCAAATTTTATTTTAACCATTTATTTAATTACAGTGAAACTCTTCTATAGCGCCGATTTTGGCTATGGAGAAGAGGGCTATTGAAGGGTTTCACTGTAACTAGTTTAAATTTGATCTTTTTCAATTATGATGTCACCTAGTTTAGAATGCGCATTTCAAAAAACTTTCACTTCAAACATTTTTCATTTTAGATTATTTATTTTTAAACCTAAATTTCAATATAAGAATTTTAAAATCCAGTTTTAAAGACTGAAAGAAATAAAACTTAGAAGCGTTTAAAATCGAAAACTTCAATAGAAATATTTTTAGTTGGTCAACTGTGAATATAAATTTTTTTTAAATTGAATTGCACTTTGAGATTTAAAAAGTAAATAATAATTGATTGTACAAGATGATTCGAAATCAGTTCACAATTTTAGAATGTCCGGATTTTAAAGTAAAAAATTAAACTGTTTTAATTGGAGATTCAAGGCTTTTATTTAATTCCCAATATAATTCCACTCTAAAAGATTCCATTTTTAAACCATGCCATTTATAATCTTTCGATTCAGAAAAAGAGCTCTTACTTAATATTTATAAATATCTGGCTGTTCATTTAAAATCAGTAATTATAAATTAAATATTTAAAACTTCGAGTAAGTTAAATCAAATATAGATTTTAGAAAATTTCGAACAATCTTTAAAAAGATTTATAACGATTTGCAACATTTTCAAAAATGATTATAGAAGATTTTAAGAAAATTTCTATAATTTGTCAGAATTCAAAAAAAAAAAATTAATTCGAAAAATTGTCAAACAGTATGTAGATTCTTCAGTTTTAATAAAATAGAATTTCACAGAATTTTAAGGATTTTCAAACTATTTAAAATAAAAATAATTGAACTTTTAATTTGAATAGGGAATTTTTAATTTTTTACCAATTTATAGTTGGAATTGGAATTTTTCCAGAATAAGAATAATTCTCATAAAATATTCGGAAAAGAACAAAAAGTCTGAATTGGAACAGGAAATTTTTCCAAAAGAATTCTAATTCTGAGTTGAAGCATGAAATTTTAAGATTTTAACCAATTCTGAGTTGTTATTGGTTTTTACCCATGAGAATTATGATTTTTCTTAGAAATGAGAATTTAAAAATTTGAATAAATTAAGAGCTGGAACAAGGAGTTTTTTTAAAGAATGAATTCTAATTCAAATTCTAGGTTGAAACGGAATATTTTCGAAAAAAATTAAAACTATGATATGGAACAGGGAATTTTACAGAAAAATTCCAATTCTTAGTTGAAACGGAGAATTTTCGAAAAGTATTAAAACTCCGGATGCAAACAAGGAATTTTCAATTTTTAACCAATTCTGAGTTGAAACAGGTATTTATCTAAAAGAATTATAATTTTTCTTGAAAATGGGAATTTTTAAATTTAAATCAGTTCCGAGCTGTAACAGGGATTTTTTAAAAGAATGAATTATAATTCTAAGTTGAAATGTCATATTTTCGAAAAAATTGAAATTATGAATTGAAATAGAGAATTTTACAACAAAATAGAATTTTTACAATTTGTTGAAATGAAGTATTATCGAAAAGAATAAAAATTCTGGATTTTTAAAGGCAATTTTTTTAAAAGAACTAAAATTTAAATTTCAGATTTGAACGGGGAATTTAAAATTTTCAACTAATTCTGGGCTGAAATTAGAATTTAAAATTGCTTGAAATGGTACAATTTTGAACATTTTTAAATTTATTTATTGATTCTTCAATTGAGAGCGTATTGAAAATGATAACGTGGATTTACATTTTTTGTAACTGAATTTGATTCTCTGGACTCTAGAATTGATAAAAGTTAAAAAAATTGTATTTGGCAGCTTAACTGCATTTAATTTAAAATTCGTCAGAAGTATAAGCAGCTTTCGTTTTATACGTGTAAATTATTGATAATTTTAATACAAAATTGTTGAATGAAACAACTCATAAACTCCAATTTTAACATTTTAAAATTGTAAAGTTTCCCCTTGAGTGCTTTTATTTGCTGTTCATTTTTTATTACATCGAATGGAAATTTTTTTCGATTTAGTGTTCGATTTTTTAAACATCATTGACCGTGGAAATTATTTGCGAATCGGAAAAAACTGGATATTTTTTTCTTTATATAAAGCGGCTACCCTGAGCGTGGCTGATGGGTATTTGAAAACTTAAAAGTCCAGAAGGCAGGGGGAATTTCTGAGAGAGAAAAATATTACAAAATTATTATTCTAGGCTTTTATTGGTCAGGCAAAAATTAGGCACTCAGAAAAATGTCTGGTTAAATCAACCAGAATTCTGGTTAAATATGCCTTCACTATTTTTTCTGGTTAGGGCAACCAGAAATCTGACTGAATCAACCAGAAAAAATAGTAAGGGCCTATTTAACCAAAATTCTGGTTGATTTAACCAGACATTTTTTTGAACGAGTAATCTTGAAAATTATGCTTTCCGGCCATCCTCATTGACTTTTTATCAGACTTTTTAAAAACTTTATTCAGATTTTATGATAAGGAGTTTCATCAGGGAAAGAGGGTGGTTTTCGCCTTCTATTTTCTGGGCTTATTTTTGAGACTTAATAAAATCTGCAGAGACTATATTTCTATTTTCGTGCATCTCACGTTCTTCTGCGAAAACCTCTTTGCGAAAAGCTCTTTCTGTCTCTCTCGCTTATGTCGTTTCCGTTTTCGATTCTCGTGCCGTAAATGCACCGCGACGGAGGAAGAAATCTGACGCGTAGGAATATACCCTCTCGCGTTTTACGGGTCGATCTGAATTTTAAATTTTTCATAGCTCATGGCCGACTAATTTCAAACCGCAGTCGGAAGCCCGGAAGACGCGTGCTCCCCCTCGTGGAAAGATATCATACCGACGTTAACGGGTCTCCTTCGATCATCTCACATAACGCATCCACTCCCGATGAAAACTTTTCCGACAATTGAAAACTACTTCAATGGGACTTTTTCAGTTTCAAGAAATCTTAAATTTTTTACCTTCAAACTTATAGTTCTGCAAATGGGTACTTAGAGAATACATGAATATTTCATACTTTCACTGGTAAACACATTTTGCTGACAAATAGACAAATTGTACAAATATCCATTACTTTAAAACAATTTTTATTTATGGTGTCTCTTTTAAGCCTTCTAAATATATTTTTTAACTTACTCGAATTTTTCCTGTAATTTTTTTATTCTGCAAAATAAAAAAAAATGTAGTCTGTCATGTAAATTTAGAAAAAAATATTTAATATCTTGCCTTACAGTCTTCCAAATACTTTTTAAAGACTGCATTAAGTCGTTTGAAATGATTCGAAACACTTTAAATTAAGTTATCATAAAAAAAACATCACAAATTTTCCTAAAAATCTTTAAAAATTTTGTTTTTTCTCTTAAAAATTTTAAAATTCTGAAAGACTTCTACACTCTTTGTTCGAATGCTTTAAAAATGTAAATTTTGTTAAAATTTTTTTGAAATGTTAAGTGTTCTCTTAAAATTATTGACAAAAAAACTTTATATTTGTTTTCAACTTTTTGAAATCCTTTTAAGTTTCAAGTTATTCTTTAAATCTATTTAAAACCTATAAATATCTTTTAAACTTATTGGAATATATATTTTAAAATTTTGTTTCCTGAAAGTTTAAAAAATTTGGCTTTAAAAACTTCTACATTTTCTTTTGAAATTTTACGAAATGTTTTGAAATCTTTCTCAATTTTCTTTTCAAGTTAATTTTTCATACTGAAAAATATTTTAAAATTTTTTCTAAAATACTTACTTTTTTAATATTCATAAATTTCAACATTCTCTTTATATTTATAAATTATATATATGCAAATATATAAAAGCACAAATTCCTATGGAGAAATAAATGTATGTGACATTAGTGTTTTCAATTCGTCTCAAATTTTCATTATTATAAGACTATTAAAAACACTTGTGGCGCTTGAATTTATTTTTCCCTAGGAAACTGGATTTTTAGATTTTTAAATATTTATAATTTACATTTTTGACGTACAAACTAAAATATTGTAACTATATTATATGATGTTTATCTTTAAGAAATTCTATATATAAAGAGAGTGCTCAGATTGATGAATATTGAAAATATAGTTTTTTTATGAAAAATTTGAAAGGTTTCAAGAGCATTAACAAATTTTCCTAAGACAGCTGGAAACATTTTAGAAGAATTTTCATTTTGAAAAATTTTAAACTTGAAAGGATTTGAAAAAAGTGAAAACAAATTCAAAGTGATTTTTGTTTAATAATTTTAAGAGAATATTTAAACTAAATTCAAACAAAATTGAGATTTTTTAATAATTCGAACAAAGGATTTAGAAGTCTTTTAAGAACTTTAAAATTTTTCAGAAAATAAACGAATTTTCTTAAGATTTTTAGGAAAATTTGTAATGTTTTTTTTATGATAACTTAATTTAAAGATTTTCAAATTATTTCAAATGATTTCATTAATTGGTAAAAAGTATCTGAAAGACTGTGAAGTCAAGCTTTTAAATATTCTCTTTAAATTTACAAAACAGAGACTACAACTTGTTTAATTTTGCAGAATTAAAAAATTGTAGAAAAAATTCGAGTAATAAAAAAATATATTTATAAGTCTTAGAAAGGCTGAAAAGTCATTTTAAACTTGAAGAGATTTTCAGAAGTGTTCAGCCAAATCTGGATTTAAGAAGATTTCGAAGAACAAATTTGGAAGCCAAAAATAACAAAAATATCATAATATAATAATAAAAATAAAGCCGATTTTTTAAGATTCCTGATCAAATTAAAAATTATTTTTAAAAGAAAGGCAATGTTTTATTTTTGCAGTATTTAAAAAAATTCTAAGAACTTAAAATGATATTTATTCAAAAAAATTTATTTTAAGATTTCAAAGAAAAATTGCAAAGCTTTTTGAAAATGTTGAAAGTTCTAAGGAATATAACAAACATTTCTCAAGATTCGTGTGAAAATTTTAGATTTTCGTTTTTAAATTAATTTTTAAAGAAAATTAAGATATTTCGAAAGATTACTAAAAATGTAAAAAAAAATCTTGAAGACTTTACGGCAATTTTTGATTATTTTTCATAATTTCAGGAATAATTCGACTGAGCTTAAAAGATATTTAGGAATTTTAAAAGTTTTGAAGAAACTAAAAATACACATTTTCAATCTTTAAAAGATTTTCGAAAATTTATAAAATGTTTTTAAATTTCTTTTAAACTACTTTTTTTTAAGCTTATGGTGAAATTAAGATTTACGTATTTCAATAGAATTAAAATAGTATACAGGATTCCAATTATCTAGGTTTTGGATTCGTCAATTAATAGTAATAGTAATCATTCTTTTAATAATTTAAAGACTTTTACACGTTAGAAACATTTTAAAAATTAGATTCAGGAACATACCATTTTTGTACTACTTGCCTTAGTTAGGTATTAAAAATTGATTTATATAACAAATTAATTATTAAAAGTAGAATTAATTTTCTTTATTTTTTTTTTAAAAGTCACTTTTCTTATGACAGCTCTAGTTTTTCCAATATTATCGGTCGAATTTGATCGGAAGTCAGACATGGGACGATATGATTAACAAATAATAAATTAACGAAACAAATAACAAATGAATGCACAAGAAGCTGCTTTTAAAATATGTTTCACAAACGAACGAAAACGATAAAAATATTTGAAGTTATCGTATCGAAATGCAGCACTAGGTCTATCTTACAATTAGTTGTATTATTTTTAAGAACAGACATTTACTACGGGGGGGGGGGGTTGTGACATTAGCACCGTACAACGAATGTGTATTAAATTTCGACAAAAACTTGGCCATTCATGTTCGTAAACCATCGTTATGAATCGAAAAGTCTGTGATGATCAGATTGATGAGTCTGCGAGCGGTACTTAAACTAAAAAGTGGTTTCGGCGTTTTAAAAGTGGACGCTCTTCAGTGAAACGAACCCTCGCTATGGCAGACACGCAACAGCCAACACAAATCAAAATATGGAACGAGTTCGAGTGGAAATTAATGGAAATTGTTGTTTAACATTGATAGAGATCATTCATCGCAGCTTATTCAGCTATTTCTGGTGAAACAGTCTTGCACTACTTCGACAGCCCTTATACAGCCATTAGCGCCCTACGCTTTCAGACTATTTCTCAAATTAAAGTATCCTCTAAAAGGAAAAAGATTTCAAAACTTTTATGAAATAAAACAGAAGCTATCCCGAAAAGTTATAAAAACAATACAATATAAAACAATAAAAAACTGGGAGGATCATTTAAAGAACGTTCTGGTTTCCAAAGAGCAAACAATATTTTTATAGATTTTCAATTTCTTTTTTACTTACTCCAGGATTGATTGGGACTCAGTACTGAACTAGTCTTAAAATCAGTTTTTTTCAGTCTTAGGTCGTTTCCCAAACAGTAAAACCACCTTAAATTCACTTTAAAATTGGACAATTTTTCTTATCCTGGCAGGGTGAATATATGAAAAGGCGCCTAGAATACATTCGAATCCCCACCTGTTCGTTTCTCGACGCGTCTTACACATGCTCTTCCCATAAAGCGACCTTCCCTCATCCCAAGGGACCACGATAATGTTCGCCTGGAGTATGAAAAATATACTCGTGTATGCATACTCGTATTATCGGTCGTGCGTGAATGTCGTCGGGAGTAAATGCGGGCAACTCGTGCGGGTGTGCGTGCGCGTACGCACTCTATAGGGGGTAGTTCGCATACCTCAAGGGTTGGTTCTCCTTCCCACATTTTCAGGGGTGAAAATGTGCCCTCGGCGTGCACGAAGGGTAGGTAATTGTTTTGCACCGCGTTCTTTCCTTCCACGATAGCCCCCTTCCTTCTTCCTTTTCTCTCCACCTTTTACTACCCCTTCGTTTTATCTCAGGACTTATCCTTATTTTGACGGCACGACTTGAAGCGACGCGTACTTCAAGATAAACTGCGTGCTGAATTTTGTTCATCTTTCCCTATTTGACGTTGAGTTCTGATGGGGCCCCTATCAGAATATCAAGTCTAGAAAAACCGGCCGGGGCGCTATCAGAATATCTAGTCTATAAAAAACTGATTGGGGCCCCTATCAGAATATCTGATCTAGAAAAAACTGGCTGGGGCCCTTATTGGAATATCTAGTCTAGAACAAACTGGTTGGGGCCCCTATCACAATATTTAGTCTAGAAAAACCTGGTCGGGGCTCCTATAAGAATATCTGGTCTAGAGAAAACTGGTTGGGGCCTCTATCAGCATATCTATTCCAGAAAAAACTAATTGTCCGTGTGTTCTACAATCTCTGAAAAACTATAAATATAACAATTTTTGATGAAAAATTGTAAATGTTCAGAAAAAATTACATTTTATGTCAATCTTGAACGCTTCCAAATGGTTTAAAACACCTAAACACCAAACTTTACACGAAAGTTAAAAATTTTTAAAAGTGCACGATAAAATTTTTAAGTTACATCGTTAATAATTTTAAACATTCATAAAAAAATTACATTTTGTATCCAGTTAAAAATTTGTTAAGTAGTCTACAATGGGAAAAAAAGGAATATTACGTAAAGAAAAATTTCAGTCGATTATAATTATTTACTTAAAAATGATTTTATTGATATTCCTGTTAACAGTTTGTATATTTTACATTTAAACAAAGTCGTATAATAATAAATATTTAATAAGAAAAAAAGTTTAAAATTTGGTGTTTTAACTTTTTTGAGCTGAGGTTTATGAGGATGACTTTCATGATTTTCTCAAAATACTCGCAATCAATTAATATTTATTTTTGTAATACCTTTTTTGCTATATCTTTCAAGTATAGCAGTAGTGGGCGTTAAAATTAACCAAAATGTTTCAATGAAATTTGAAATGAAATTAAATCCCACAGGGGCCCTTCTCTTTAAATGCATTGTGAGCGGACTGACCGCACTAGAACCCCACTAGAAAATCTAGTGGGCCCACATGGCTTTGCGCTACGTTCTAGACGGGGCGCTAGCTAGTTCTCCTAACTAGAGCCCGATTAGAGAGACGAAAACCTAGTCACAGCCCCAATAGAGCCCTTTCAAAATTTCTGCACGGGACGAGAAGTAACATTAGCTCAATTTGTGGTTAAGTAAAGTAATCTCGTGACGATCCGCGTTTGGCTGGAGGCTTAACTTGTAAATATGTAGCGGCTTGCGTGTATGGGCCTCTGGCTCTTGGTAAATTAACTTTACATTTTACACGCACTCGCTAAGGACCTTGCAAATACGGGGTTTCTCTAATGTGGCTCGTTGGACCCCAGAGGCCTAATTAATTTGCATTTTCTGCTTGAAAAATTTGTTTTTACCTTTCCGTCAGTTACAAGATCATTAGTTTGCGAGTAGACGGCTTTCAATCATAGAATTCAAATTTTCCGTATTCTATAATTACAGGGGGTGCACTCTTATTAGTTAAAAAAGTAAGGCATTTGTATGATTATTTTTCAAAATAGTAGTAAAGTCGGGATGGGGTTTTGCCAGGAAATGACCGGAAACTTTATTGACCTGGAAGTTAATTTAAAAACCGGAAATTTACTTCTGATTCGGAAAAATTCAAGTTTTCATTATTTTAATAAATTTGGTCAATTTAGAAGTGATTTCTACTTTATCTACTGTCACAGATTTTTTAGATTATCTCCGTTGACTTTTTTCGCCGACCTAAGTATGTTACTTTTAGTTGACTGGGAAAATTGAAAAATTTGATCAGGTAAAAACTGGAAATGACCAGGAATTTTAAATCGACCGCCAAATTGCCACCTTCGAAATATTTTCATCAATAAAAAATGAAAGAAGAGTCAATAGTGGCGTGAGACCGAGGCCTGTAATTCAAATAGCTAAGAAAAAAATGCATATACATTTGAGTATAATATTGTTCTTAATAAAGACTACAAACTAAAACTTGTTATATCAAATTTTTGAAATTATTTTGATCTAGAATTTCAATTCAATATGATTCGCTTTGGAGGATCAATGAAAATTAAGGAGAAAAACTTCAGGGCGTACTAGTATCAGTATGCAAAACAGAATGACTGTTGACGATTTTCTAAAAACATTTCTTGCTGCCAAATTCAAGTTCTGCAAATCGATAATCGATTCTTGATTAAGATTCGCTGACATTTGTAAACAAACATCCACTAGCTCAATAATCATAAATTTAAATTAACGAAGGTAAATAAATAACTTTTCGTGAGTGAAATACGATTAACAATTTAATTTTAAATTGTATTTAATAATCATCATTCAGATTAGAGATTTCAATAATTTTATAATGTCCTGAACAGTTCAAATTTTATGACAAATAATTGATCTCGAAATTTGAATCAGGTTGATCATGAAATTTGATTCAAGTTGATAATGAAATTTGAATCCAGTTGATCATAAAATTTGAATCAAAATGATTATGAAATTTGAATCAAGTTGATCATGAAATTTGAATCAAGATGATTATGTAATTTGAATCAAGTTGATCATGAAATTAGGTATCAAAACGCTGTATCCTTTTGATCCACTTGCCGCATCAACTTTTGATACCTGGTATAGTTTTGTGTGAAAGATATGAAGAGATATGGAATCTCGAAATAGTTGTTTGTTGAATCGGACAGAAGTAAGTCTGCGGGATGTTTAACGGTTTCATAAATTGAAATTTACGGCCCCTCAGTAGTGTTCTCCACACCCTTCGCTTTGGCCACCGCCTTCGTGAGGTCCCCCATGAATAATTCAACCCCCTTTGGACCGTGGTAGATATCTCTTTGTAAACCTAACTCCATTCTCGTATCTCGCAGAATCTAAAATACCCGAATTACGGGAGCTTTCAGCGAAACAGTGCACAACGATACATACGTGTTCCTACATTTCAAAGGCTTAGAAAACCGTTTCCACCGATTTCGGAGGGAATTGTCGTCGAAGCCACTTTTTGGATCTTACTTTGCAGATTTAAGCCTCTCGAGCCTCGAGAGCGCCTTAAGCCTTGAGCAAAAGCTCGCGACATGCTTTCTCCTTTTTCTCTCCATTTTCTCATCTATTTTGCTTCTCCTTTCATCCTCTCTTTGCCTGGTTTTGTCTCTTGAAAGATCTACATGGTTCTCTCCCTCTCTCTCTCACTCACTGACTCAGTCTCTCTATCTCTAGCTTCCTGGCTGTCTTTGATTCTCATTGTCGGCCTCTGTTACTCCCTCGCTCTATTTTGAACGAGTGTTCGCGGTAGCGTGAAGTTAAGCGGTCTCCGAGAGGAAAGCGAGAAATAAGCTCGTCTCGTCGTCAGGGAGAGAAGATTTAGCGAGACGAACGACTCTTGTTGCTCCTTTATCAGCGACGAGGATGACGGCGGTGCTTCTTCTTTCACAAGACGCGAATTTACGAAAGGGAGCCACCTTCGCTCCGTTAACTCATTATCTTCATATTTCAGGTTGTCAATTTGCATTTATATAAATTTAGTGATCAGCAATTGACACTTTGGTAAAACTAACAACGATGGAAAATAAAAGAATAAAATCAGCTGCACACGAAGCAAAATTGATCTTCAAACATAAATGTTACACTCAGAAAAAAGTTTGATTAATTCAACAAAAGTTTGGTTGGATCAAACAAATAAATAAATTGGTATCTATTTATTGCATTGTTATTGGTCATTCAAATGTTTGGTTGATTCAACATAATTTTTTGTTAATGAAGTTTGGTAATTATAATAAATAGTTTGGTTGGATCCACAATCGTCGTATCGACGGTCGTACAAAATTTATAGAAAAAGCACGATCATTCCAACAATTTTCATCGCGCAAACTGGCTTTCTGTATGTTTAGTGTAGTTAATGGAAGTGTTTGGTTAAATTAACCAAATTATCGCTTTACTTTAACCAAGTCATTTTCTAAAAAAATATATATTCTTTTTAACGCATTTATTTTGTTGAACAGCCAAGAGGTTCAAGTAGTTGTACGCACTCAGAAAAATGTTTGTTCGAATTAAGCAACAAAATTTGTTTGAATTCAAATAATTAAATAAAACTAATTTTTGGCTTTAATTAAAAAAAGGTTTATTTAATTTTAACTCTGAAGTGCTAGAACGAGTTGTTCTTAAATCACTGGATTCCCTTCAATTTTTCTAGGCTCATTTCAAAGTTGCTGAAGTCAATGAAGTTTCTTTATATGTTTAAATTATTCTCAACTTCTTTGAATTTGTTAAATTCTCCTTGAATTTTTATGAATTTCATCGAATTCTTCTCATGTATCTGAATTGATCTAAATTCATTTTAATTTTACGGGAATCATCGAAATTAAAAAAAAATTTGCCAATTCATTTGAATTCTTTGGAATTTAATTTGAATTGGTCAACGGTGTTATCAATTTATTTTAAATTTATTACCCTTTGAGTGCGCAGAAAGTTCCCTTTGGTGCCTATATTTTATGCCACACTGGGAAAACTGTTTGTTTGAATCAAACAAATTATTTCTTTAATATGGGGTCAAACAAATGTTTGTTCGATTCAAATAAATTTTTTGTTTGTTCTTATTTGTTTGGTTCAAATAAATGTTTTGGTTTGTTTAAATAAATATCTTGTTTAAAATAAGTAAAGTTATTGTTTACATTATATGTATATATATGTATATATATATTTTTAATTAATTAAAGATTTTGTTCAAGTGACGTAAATCTTTTTTTTAATACTTAACCTCAAAATTGAGCATTCTTTATAAAAATAATGTATGATCTCGATAATATGTTTATTTTTAATCATAAATATCATTGTATATGTAAAAGCAGAAACACTTATTCAACCCGAATGCTTAATTCTGGTTAATTTTTAACTCTGTGCTTCTCATTTCTGTATTGAACATTCATAAATTAGAATAATGAGAAACGAACCAGAGTTAGATATTTGAATTTAATGTATATATAAGTGTTCCTGCTTTTAAGTAGACAGTGATAATTATAATATAAAAGGACATGATTAATTTCATAAATCATCATTATAAAGAAAGGAGGTTAATATTGAAAACGACTTACTCACATCCGAAATCTTCAATTATATCCACGGTAAAAACCCTAAACTTCAAGCAGTTCCTAAACTAGAGATATTGCGTTCATTTTTCAATTAATATATATTTGCATGGTAAACCAGAACCTTTAGAATAATACAACACTGAAAAAATACAAATGCCGTAAAATAAATCACATGATCAATTAATTTAGATTCTAGGTTAGTCGCTTAGGAACCGCCGGCAGCGCTTTAGCATGCCTAGCGGTACTTTGCAGTACTGCTTTGTACTGCCTTTTTTGTTTGAATCAATTAAATATTTTTATGAATTCGAATAAACAGATTTTAAACAAATGCATTGTTTAATAAAAGTCAATTATTTATTTGAATCAAACAAATTGTACTAAACAAATTATTTGTTTTAATCAATATGGCAAATAGTTTCCATTTCCTCAAATTAAATAAACCTTTTTTTAATTGAAGCAAAAAATTTATTTAATTCAATTATATGAATTGAAAGAAAATTTGTTGTTTGATTCAAACAAACATTTTTCTGAGTGCATAGGGACTGTGAGGCCTGCTCTAATTATAATAAATTCTTCCTGAATAGAAATTTCACTTGCAATTTCTAGGTAAGGTAGCAATTTATGTCATTCTTTCATGAATGATTGCGCATTTCCATCTTCTTATGCAGCGTGTTTTGCATATTCTAATAATACGTGCCACGAGGTGAATTTTTCTCGAAATATCAAATATCTCGGGAAGATTCCGGGAGTGCTTTTGCATTATCTACGCCAGTGGAAGTTCTCATGTATCTACATACACGCAAAGACACGGTTCGTCCTTTTTCCCTGACCTGCGAGGTGAGGGAGCTCCTTTCGCCTGACCCTGATGTCAAATATACGTACATGGGGAATATGCCATCCGACAAATAAATAAAAGGAAATGTCGATTATGGACATTTTGTGCCTATCGATAGATACCGAATCGTCTCGAAAACTTCTGCTATTGCCTTTAAATAAACATATCTAACGGAAAAGTCAAACCTGACGATTCAACACTTGTACAATATTGCTATTGCTGTCTGAATGGCACAACGAATTTTCCCATCCGGTAGTATGCAAAACATGTAACAGTGAATTATTATTTATTGACCAGTGACTACTGAAAAATGCCAAAAGTGTTGTTCCACTTTCCTTTTTTTTTATGATTGTCGAAATAATCGGCATTACAAGAGATTGAATTTTCAGTAAACTGATAGTTTTTTAGCAGTAATATCAGACCTCTTTTTTGGTCGAAGAAGCCTGCTATTGTTTTTTTATTGTTCCAGAATTCTACTAATTGGTCGAAAATGTAACTATTTTGTTGAAAATTCATCCTACTTGGTCGAAAACTCAACTGTTTTGGGTGGAAAATTTCTATCTTTTGGATCCATGCTTTTGGAATACTTTTGAATTTTCAACTTTTAGAAATAAAGCTTAACATTTTTAAATTTAAACGCTCAATAATTGACGCATATAAAATGGAATCTTGTACTCTTTTCAGTTTATAAATTGGTCATTAAAAGCCGTTAAACTGTAACATTCTTTTAAAATATAAGTCTTTCTTGAACAAAAATGGCGTCGTCCCGGCGCGACGATAAATATTTTCCTATTATTATAGTTCTACAAAATTTTCCGTAACTTAAATTTTCTTCATGTGGCACCGAATTTCGATTATTTTATATGCTCAAAGTAATGTAGTAAAAAAATTGGTGATGTTATAAGCACATGTAATTATAACTTAACTGCAATAATAAGATATTAAAATATTTTTTTCATAGTCACTCGTCAATTATAATTAAACATTCTTTAATGCTAATGCCAAACAAATTGAAAATTATGTCTAAGAATTAATAAACAATTAGAATGTAAAAAAAGTTAACTAAAGATATTTTTATAAAAGCTAAGAACTTAAAAAGTTATATTTTTTATAGTAAAGTCGCATTTTTTGGTTAAAAATGAACTTTTGTTTGAAATTTAACTAGCTCATAAAAAATTCACTTTTGTGACTAAAGACTAAACTTGGTCAAAATTCAACTGTTTTTGGGTTAAGTTTAATCTTATTTGTTGGAAAATGCAACGACTCATTTCAAAATTCATCTTTCTTGTATTAAAATTCAGCTATTTAACTGAAAATGCAAATATTTCGTATACAATTGTTCAAGACCTATAATTTTTTTAGAGCTGTAGAGGGTAGTCATACAATTCTTCAAGTCATATAATTATTAGAGCTGGAAAGGGTAATTACGAAATTCCTGTGTAAGGAATCAAAAGGCATTTTTGGTTGAAAAGTCATATTTCTTGGTAAAAATTAGCTTTCTGGTTGAAAATTTTAATTATAAAGTTGAAAATGTAACCGTATTAAAAAAAAATCGTCCTAAAATTTTTGTAAATATTGTTCTCGTAATTTTAGTCTTCTTTTTTGATTAAGATATTTATTATTATATTTTTGTTTTAGAATTCATTTGTTTCAGTTGATATTTCAACTATTTGGATCAAAATTCGTCATTTTTGGTTGAATTGAACATTATTTTATTTAGATTTAAAGTACTTTTAAGTCCAAATATATCTGCTATTATATTATACGTCGAAAATTCAGAATTCATATTTTTGGTCAAAAATTTAACAATACAGTAGATCCTTTTTTTAATTCAATTTTTTTTACATTTAAAATTACAATATTTTTAGTTAAAAATTCAACTATATGACTAAAAATTTATTTATTATTGTTTCGTATTCGACTATTTAGTTGAACATTCTTAGTTTGTTGTTGAATTTAACTATTTTTGTTTTGAAATTAAAATATTTGTTGGTTGAAATATCAGCTGTCTTCAGCTTTGCTGATATTTTTTTTTTCAAAATTGAACTACTTGGTTAGAATTTGAACTACTTTTTTAAAAATTCTTTTTTTGGGAAGATTGACTATTTTAGTTGAAAATTCATCTCTGGTTCAATATGAAATTCTTAAAAATCAATATGATTTGGATGATGATGCAACTACTTTCTTGAAAATTCGTCTATTCTATATATACTTCACCTATTTTTGATTTAAAATTAAAATCTATTTTTGTTTAATTGTAACAATTACATTAGAATTCTTGGTTGAAAATTTATTATCTTGGTTGCAAAAAAATGTTGTTAAAAATTAATTTTTTAAACTGATAATTAATCTGTTTTGATTTCGAGAATTCTACAGTGTTGGATTAAAAATTTATCTTTCTAAGTAAAAAAGTCATCTTTTCTGATTGAAAATGAACTATTTTGTTTGAGAATTCGACGGTTTTCTTATAAATTAATCTCTGCTGGTTCAAAATGCAACTATTTCGTTTAAATTTCCTTTTTTTCAATGTCAACTAGTTAGTTGAAAACTAGAATCATGGCTGAAAAAAATAAAATACGTATAAAATTGAATTTAATATGGTACCTACTAAATTCATTTAAATAAAAAAAAATAGTTCCCTATTATTCCCTTATTTTTGTGAAAAATCATCCTGTTTCCCTACTTTTAAGATCATTTTCGGCTCTTAAATCTGTAATTAGCTGTTTATAATTATTATCAGCAACCCGATTGTTAATCAGCTATAATGCTATATTAACTTGTTCAAGAAATTTATTTATTTAATCAGATTATTGAAATGAGATATTCTGAAATATGCGAATTTCATTAACGATGAAATTCGTATAGGAGCAATTCTGTTATAGCACTCTATTAACTCGGCAATGAAACAGTCAGCAGATATAATCACTGTGTGGATTACAATTTTTGGTAATACTTCGTTAATCAATGAAAATGGCTGAATTTGAATTAACGTTGCAATTTATGCCAAGATACACATTACACATATATGGGGTGCTCTGGAGTGTCATAATTGGTAGCAAGGCGAAATCGCACCGGACACGGCTGTCGTTACGATTACTAAAATGTTTGTCAATTTATGCTGTTTACGCGAGAGTGCATGAATTCAATTTGCACGAAAGGTGCAATGGTAGTTTCTCTACATTTTGTAAAATTTGCTTATTATCGTTTCACCAAAGCACAAATGCCCGTTTATCATTGATACGAATTTGTTTTCCACAATCTGATTATTTCTTCTTAATTGATAAATGTGATTTCATTTGGTTAAAGAAGAAAGAAAATTAAAAGAAGGTTAAAAATTAAAATTTTTCAATCGTAATAGAACAAAAATTCACTAATTTTTTAAGGGTTTTGTCTGTCGTACTTTTTTCACGAGACGCGAGACGAGATTCGAGATTAGGCTCGAGATAATATTCGAGATAAAACTCGAGACGAGATCCGAGGCGGGGCTCAGTACGAGATTCCTGAAAAAGAGTCAATTAAAATAAAAAAATTTAATGTTAATTTTTAGGATTCGAACTCACGCCACTATTTTTTTTTTAATTAAAAAGGTAACTGTGAAATTCTGCGTTGATAATTCATCTTTTTGATTAAAATTTTCAATCATTTCAATTTTTTATAATGTGATTAAAAAGTCATTTGAATAAGGATTCAAGAATCTTTCTTCGTTAAAAATCAAATTATTTTCTTAAAAATTATGTTCTTTTTTTAAATTTGAAAATACATCTCTTGGTAGAAATTTCATTTTCTTGTATGTTTAAAATTAATGTATTTTTGTTAAAGATTCAATTACTTTGATGAAAATTTTTCCTTTTCGTTACATTGGACTGTCTTTTATTTTAAATTACAACATTTTTCGATGAAAATTTGTATTTTTCATTTAAAAACTCAACTATTAAGTTAAAAATTTATCTAATCTAGCCGAAAAATCAAATATTTAGTGAAAAATACAACTGTTTAGATTGACGGTAAAATTTTGTTATTGAAATTTTAAGTATTTTGTTGTCAATTGAACTATTTTATGAAAGGCTCATATTTTTGTTTGAAAATTTAACTGTTATGTTAAATATTTCTCTTTTTAGGATAATAGTTCATCTTTTTCTGAATTGCAAATTCAACTGTATTTAATCAAATTTAAGTTTTTCTGTTGAAAATTCAATTATTTTGTGGCAAATTTAACTAATTTGTTAAAAACTCAAATTTTTGGTTTAAAATTAAACTTTTTTTTTAATCTTTGAAATCTTCTTGTTGTTTTTTGTAATCTTTTGTAATCTTTTGTCATCTTTTGTAACCATTGAAATCTTTTAAAATATTCTAAAATGTGTTGAAATTTTTTAAAAATGCTTAAAATCTTTGAAATTTTTTTTAATCTTTGAAATATTGTGTAATGTACCCTTGTTGACATCATTGAAATGCTCAATCTCTTTTGAAATCCTCACGTTTAAGGTATTTGTGGAATCTTTCTGAAGTCCTTTATATTTGTTTCAAATCAATAGAATATTTTATCTGTTTGCTAAATCTTTTGAAATCTTCTAAAAATATGTAATATCTATTAAAGTCCTTTAAACCTTTGAAATCTATGAAATCTTTTTTTTTTTTTAATCTTTTTAAATCTTCATGAAATCTTTTCAATTTTTTTGGAAATTTTTTTGTAATTTTTGTTCGTGAAATCTTCTCTGATTTTTGATATCTTTTGAAATCACTAAAAGTCTATCAAATGTTTTGAAATCTTTAAAGGTGGCTTACTGTTTTCTTCAATCGAATATTTGAAATCTTTGTTAAATGTTTCAAAAAAAATTTTTATTTCTTAAAATGTTGTGAAAATTTCTAAACCTAGTGTACACGCCTTTTTTGAAGTACCTGAAGTTTTGAACGTTTAAATAAACGAATTTTTTATTAATGGCTTTGTAAACTAGAAATAGCGCTGACATATTTATTTGATTTATATTGCAAAAAGAACAGATTACAAAATAGACTTTGAATGAGTTATGTTAATTGCCGTTAGAACAATATCGGTTAAAAAAATGAAAATGTGAAAAAAATTTTCGTTAATTTGAACGTTCTGAACGTCAGGTACATCGTTTTTTGAATATTCGGAATCCTTGAAATATTTTGAAAAATTTGTGAAATATTTCTTAGATCTTTTGTAATCATTGAATTATTTGAAGTCTTTTCAAATCTTTTAAAATGTTTGAAACCTGTTGAAATCCTTTCAAATCTAAAACTTTTTTAAATATTTGAAATCTGGTGTACTGAACGCTTTTTCAACTCTTTGAAATCTTAAAAATGTCAAAATGTTTGTGAAATTGTTGTGAAATCTGTATTAAAATCTGGTGTGCATGCCTTTACAAATCTTTGAAATCCGCGAAATATTTTGAAATCTTGAGAAATATGTTATAACGTTCTGAAATCTGACGTATACTCAAAAACCGAGTGGTCAACCCCTTTGAAAAATCCATTGTACCTAAATCTTGAAATCTCTTTATTTATTCTATAAAAAGTGAAAGATAAACTATATCTTGATAAACAATAAACTTGGCAGTGCAAGGTTCTCGTGAAAAATTGCAGGAGATTTCCTGTTTATAGAGATCGCAGTATAATGAACAATTAAATTTACAACCAAAAATTGTTGTCATCTTGAAGTCGACTTTAAGTGGAGATATATGTACTCGGTCTGAGCCGCCAAAGAATAAGCTGACCTCGAACATCCGACCGATTTATCCCTCACCACGAGTCTGAAATCACTGGACCTTTAATACCTCAACCGAAGCCCTCGAAACCTCGACCTTTCCACTCTTACCCAACGATGCAAAAATCTCTCACTCTTTTTCTCCCTTTCGCCACTTATTACACTATCTCTCATCTGAATGTTCGCATCCACCTCGCACGGGTTGGGGAGTTCCGGTCGACCTTGGGTTCGCAGACAACAATGAAATTTATCGAATGGAATCACTCTTACGAGCTAGGGCAGGCACTAGGGTCGGCTCCACAAGAGAACTCGTCCTGCTGTGAAGTTCATGAAAGATGAAAGAAAGCAGACTTTTGACAACCCCGTGGTATCCCCGTTGTTCGTGTGTGATGGTGTGTGCCACGTAAGAACGAAAATGGCGAACCCTATTGCATTATTAGTGTGTGCAAGACTTAGCCAATAGCCAGGTACGGAAGAGAGGCACGACGAGTACGTGGGGACATGTTTTTACAGAAGATAGCGATCAGGCACGAGCTGGATTCTTTATTCCACACAGCTCCAGCAGAGGTTGGTCGCTTCTCTGGTCCAGCACGAAAAGAGCAGATCCAACAGCGACGGGATTCTCGTATCGTAAATAGTACCAGCAGAAGAAGCATGTCGTCTCCTCTGCATTATGATAAATCTGCCGGATCTGGCGAATACGATCCTCTGATTTTGCAGCTCGATTTATCCCCCAATCCCCCATTCTCCCAATCCCCCTCTCGCAAATCCAGGTGGGATACTGGATAATGCACTCGAGACATTTTTTCGAGGACGATGCTCCTCGTGAGGAGAAACATAAATGAGTGGAGACTCAAATTTTATACCTGAGACTTCTTTTTGTGTTTTAATGAGAATTGGGAAGGTGATTCGAGACTTGTTTTGCGATATTAGCAGGAATGATCAGTACTAATTAGTAATTGCTGATTTTAAAAAGAATTATTCATGATGTGGAAGAAATTTTAGTATCGGTCAGGCATGAAGAAGAGTAATAATAAAAGGTGGAAAGATTTAAGAAAAGGCTTCAAGAAGATGAATCGAGATGTTAAGAATGAAAGATAGACTATTTATTTTTCTTCTTGGCATAATTTACCATTATAATAACTTTGCGATAGTAATTTCTAATGTTTGAAGGGATATGAAGAAACTAAAGAAAATAAAGAAAATTCAAAGGTTTTTAATCGTATTGTGTTATTTTAACAGATTCAAAAGATGTGTTGAAAATTCAATATTCAGTTTTATTTGATCTTTAATTGTGTCTACTCTTTCTACGGATTTCAATTACTTCAAGGTATATGAAGGAACTCAAAAATATGTAAAGAATTTTAAGGAATCTAAGTTATTTAAAAATATTCCAAAAATGGTTGAAAATTTATTCTTTAATTCTTTTTATTTAAAACTTTTTTTTTCAATTTGCTTCATTTGTTAAGAAATAACAATTTAACATAATTGAAAATTTAAAAGACAATCGTTAAAAATTCAACTGTTCATGTTCAATTTTCTTCAGTTTTTACTTTTCTTTAATTTTCAACTGTTGAGAATTCAAGTGCAGATTCCAAAGAATTATTGAAAATTCAATTTTTATGAATTTTCGGATTAAGTAACTCAAAAATATTCAAAGAATTTAAAAGATTTTAAAGATTTCATGTTACTTCACATATTACAACTAGTTATTAAAAATTCCATTTTTATTTTATCAAGAATTTTTTAAAATGTTTTCCAATTTATTTTTTTAATTTCTACCGTTGAAAATTGGATATAATTGAAAACTTTAATGATCAACTGCTCAACATTCAACTTTAGAAAATTCAAATATTGAAAATTGAATTGTTCATTTTCCATGTTTTTTCTATTTTCTTTTACTGTCGATTGGCGATAATTAAATTGTGTCAAGAGATTTTTGCGGGTTTTAACAATTTAAAGGGACATGAAAAAACTGAACAAAATCCAAAGATTTGAAAAAATTTTAAGTTATTTCAAAAAATTCCAAAGTATTATTGAAAATTCAATTTAAAATTGTTTAATTTGTCATTTTTTCAACTTTCTTAAATTTTCAACAGTGGAAATTTTGAGAAACTTAAAAACTCAAATGTGCCAGGGGATCACTGCGGATTTTATCAATTTAATTAGGGATGTAGGAACTGAATTTCCGAAGGATTTGAAAGATTTTATTATTATTATTATTATTATTACACCATTAAGCCATTTCCCTTTCGGGGTAGGCGTGACTCACTCGGCAGGGGAAAGGAGTAGTGTGTGGATGGGATA
>NC_046660.1:60204126-60311538 GCF_010883055.1 Belonocnema kinseyi
ATAAAATATTGCATAGCGTTTTCTCACTATTTCCTTCGAACACCATAGTTTTTGTTTTATTTGAGTTAATTTTTAAGCCCATGCTCTTCATGCTTGCATTTATTTTATGTTATTTAAAAATATTTCAAAGCTTTTTTAAAAGAGTGAATATTTTAATTTTTTCAAATTTCTGAAATTTTTTAATGGTTAAAAATTGAAGATCATTAAAAATTGAAAATTACACTGCTGAAAATTCGACTACTAAAAATTTAACTGTTGAGTGCAATTTTCAATTTTCTTCAATAATTGTCAACTGCTGAAAATTAATCTGTGGGAAAGGATTTCTACGGATTTTAACGTTTTAAAGAGATATGAAGAAACTCAAGAAAATTCAAAGGCTTTTAAAAATTTTAAGTTATGTCAAAATATGCCAATGAACTGTTGGTAATTGAAGTTTACAACATTGAAGATAAATACAAATTCAACTGTGGAAGATTCAGTTTTTGATTTAAAAAAAAAATTTAAATGCTAAAAGTTCCATTTTTTAATTTGTTTAATTTTCAACTATTTAAAATTGAAGAAAATTGAAAATTCAGCTGATTCAAATTGAATCTGTTTTAATTTTCAAAATGTATATTTTCAACAGTTAAAAATTAAAGAAAAAAGTGAATTTTATATCTAAAGCAAGTGCTAAAATTGTTATATTGATATCATTTTACATGAGAATCGGATAAAAAAGATTTCAATCCATTATATTTTTTTTAGTCGATTATTTATGTAATTTACGAGATTTAAAAAGAGTTAAAAGTCTGCTCATCTTTTAATATCTTTTAAAATTAAAACATTAATTTTTTAACTGAAAAAAATGTATGTTTGTCTTTATTAATATTTTTCACATGAATAAAACATGGGTGCATTTGTCAAATTTTTTAATTCCAGTTTTCGTAAATAATCCCTTAAAAAAATAGTGTAAATTATTATTTATTAAGAAGTCCACAAATCTTAGTTACTTCTGTCGTCACAATTTGTGATAAATTGTATGCAAATTAAAAATCTCACAACAATACCAATAACACTGAATATTAAATATATGAAAATGTCACAAAGTGAAGTTTTTATGGTCGTCAAATAATGATAGTTTTAGCTTTTATTCACTTAATAAACTTATTTTTATTGTAGAACACTGTAATCATAAATTAATGATTAAGTATTGAATAATCTATCATGTTCGGGAGTAATAATGCCAGAAACGATTATTTATTGATCGATAGAGGTGTCCAAACCATACACTTAGCAAAGTCTAATAAAGATGTTTAATACAGCTAACTAACTAATTTTCTTATATTTTTTTCTACAAGAATAGTCCAGTTTTTCCTATCTACTGCAGGGTGTTTTCCCCTAACCCACACCGTATATCCTTGGCAGAAAAATGTCTTTTGAACCTTTCATAAGGGTTAAATATCCCGAGACAGGTGCTCGTAAAAAGCAGTGTCCATGCTGGGGGCCAATACCGACGCTATTTTCTTCTAGATGGCTGAAAATATTGGAAGAAAGTGTACATTTTTCCTGGACGGATATGGGGTGAATTTCGCTCGAGGAGAGGAAAAGTCCGATAGGTTATCTGTGGAGGTTGGCGCACTCGTGGTCATTGTGTGGCATTTGGGATATGTAGTGTGGATCGCACTGAGCCTGCACGTATAGTATCTATGGCCGTAAAGGCAATTTCGAGAAGCGTTATTCGTAAAACGATAACAACTGCATACCTATCTCGACCACGAAACGTGGGGATCAGTCTCGGAAAGATAAGGGAACTTGACTCGACGCGAGCGAGACAGGTCTCCAGTTAGGTTCGATGACGCGTAATCGAAACCCAGTCGATCGTCTCGTTTTGTTGATCCTTCTACTGTGTCAACAAATTGCAAAAGCAATGTGAAGACTTCGATCCGGTTCGTTAAACTCTTTGTTGATATTTCTCATCTAAACATCATCTTTCTTGAAAAGTTTATTAATCCCTCTGAGATTACACATAAAATAGTTTTTCTGCAGACTGCAATTCAAGTGCAAACAATTTCAGATTGCTCTTTATGATTCATTTTCATTTGGATTAAAAAGGCTGTCTAGTGGCCTGTAAAACCTGGAATTGTCAGCGAAAATATTTCAACTTTTCTCATTAGTACATTAGAATTAGAGTGAACGAGCGAGTTAACACTTCTGAAATCCGTATGTCGTGTTTTAAAGTCTTTATGGCCGAGTGTGAGTTTGCAATAACTCGGTTACGCCTCGTTATTGTACTCACTCGCTCACGCCTCGTTATTGCACTCACTCGCTCACGCCTCGTTATTGCACTCACTCGCTGACGTCTCGTTATTGCACTCACTCGCTCGTTCTAAGACTTTACTATTATTAATGAAACTATTTCGAAATTTCAAATTAGGGTTCTTACAGAATTATCGAAACTAATAAGAGTTGATGTAGGATGGGTTCTGCACCCTTTACGTGAATAAAACTTCTTTGGGGTGCTTTTAGGATGAAATTCGGCCAGTGTCGGTAAAAGCTTTTTTGATTTTTAAATGAGTGCGCTTTTACAGAATGTTTTGAACTTTATAGGTTGAGCTGGGACTAAAAAGGGTAAATAATTTAATAAAATATACTTAATTTAATGCGCTGTCTATGGGTATGGAATTTTCCGTAACGTTAGCCCTGAATGAGCTGGAAAAGGAGTTAGAGTTAGGGAAAACTCCGTAACCATAGACACAGCATTAATTTAAAACCAATAAATTTTTTTTAATGATTATTTTTTTTAATACTAACATGTACATTTATTTTGTGTTTCAGGTACGTTTGGCTGATACAGTGAATTATTTTGTATTAAAAATGGATCTTGATGATCCTATTGGTATGTAAAAGATAATATTGAGCAATTCCAAAATTCAAGATTTTTGAGTCTGGAGATTATTTAAATATATCTCCTATTTTCCTCCTTCTTGTAAAGAAAAATTACCCTATTGCACCCTTTTGAAGCCTTTTTGAGCTGTCTATCATGAAACCAAGTCTCTGAATATTTAGCAGCTGCCAAAAAATCTACTTGGAGTAATGCACGAGCTGAGCAAAGCATTCTTTTCTTTCTTTTTTTTTTTTTTTGCTTTTTTTCCTCAATTCTTGTATGAGGGCGAATGAGAAAGTAGAATAGAAGGGAAAACAAAAGAAGAGTGAGAGTCTAGACCGATTAGTGTTTGGTCGCCGGAACTCGGAACGAGGAGGCGACGTCCTTCGCGAAGGACAGAACAACCGGAAGTGGCCGAACGTGCCTCTGTGCGGAAGAGATAGGAAGAGGGTGGAAAGACAAATAGAATTCGGAAGAAGTTTTTACCGGGAAGAAGATTTAATAGCCCGTAGATTCCAACTGGTAGCAAATGCGAAGTGCAGTCGAGTCGCTTTTGGGACAGAATTATACATGAATTCATGGTGTCCATGTGTTTGTTGAAATACGCGAATGTACCTCGAATCCTCAATCTTACGCCAAAAGACAGAGACGATTCCGTAGTTTTATGTCCGTAATAAGCAGGACTTTTTGGCTAGAGTTTCACCCTCTACTAAGTGAAAAAGCCCTCTTTTCGGAATGTTGATCTAGATTACAGAAGATTACGATCGCCATGAAAACTTTAGTTAGTTTTAGTATTTTCGTTAAATTTATTTCGAATAACACCAGCAATTTTGTATTGTGCACGAAGGAAGCGAATCAGCCTTTTTAGGGCTGAGCGAGTAAGTGCAATAACGAGGCGTATTCGAGTTATTGCAAACTCACGCTCGGCCATAAAAATACTTTAACATGTGTCATTCGAATTTCAGTAAATTGAAAAGAATTTTTGAAAGATTTTAAGGGCTTCAAAGGATTTCAAAGCTATCCATTCTAATACTTTTCGCTTTCAAATTTTAAAAAGTAGATGATTACATTTTAATCATTTTTTCTTGAATGTATGCAACTATTGACACTACTTTGAATTTTTTAAATGCTTTCGAGGCTTGTATTTCAAGAAATTGTTCTTGATTAAAATAAATACCACAGATGATTTAATTTAGAAAAATTGTGTTCCAATTTAGACTTTATGACTTCTCCATCACCTATCTGCTCGTCTAATTAACCACAACTTTGTGGTCTTAAACTTAATTGCCGGGAAGATATAATACGTTATTACAGTATATAATTAAGTCGTGTGCATTAAATGCGTAATTACTTTTCGAAGCAATTAATTCGGGTTTATATCATTCGCCGAGGCAGTAAATTCCCTGATGTCATTTTTCGTTGTTTTTGTTTAAGGGGTAGAACTAGGTTTTTAAGTTTCTTGTCTGTGTAAAAAAAGTACTAGTGGAATCTCCGTAACTAAAATAGACATTTTTTCGAACATTTTATTATTATAAACAAATTTTTATTTGTACATTTTAACATTTTTTACAAATGATTTTTATATTTAAATTATTTAAAATTTCAAAATTAAACCGAAAATTTAATTGCTGGTTCCTTGTATATAGGATTTTAAAAATGATTATTGTAGTTTGTGATCCTGCAGATATTCCAAGAGCAGAAAGAAAATCTATAAGTCTTTTTTTGAAAAAGAATTTCGACTTGTAAAAATAAAAAAAATTTAATTGGTTAAAAATATGGAAGTGAAGCTTATTGCCTTAAGTCCCAGGGTGACTTTTTTACTCGGGTACTCAAAGTTTGCCAATATTTTTTTATTGAACCCATAATAAATGATAACTTGACCGAGATGAAATTTTATGCCTCTTCAATATTCTATTACTTCCTAGGTAGGACGACACTGCCATTTCGAATACGAATAGTTTAGTTTGAATTATGCATTGGTGAATAATCTTAGAGCTTCTGATGAAACCATTCACACAAAATTCGAATCTCAATAAGACACCGAAGCCAGGCATTATAGATTCTATATAGAGAATCACGTCACGAGTTGCAGTCACGTGCAAATAATACGATCGGTGAAGGTTGGACCAACTAAAAGCGTGCTGGAATTTCCCAGAATCTCTAGGTCTGAATGCTTTTATCCCGCTCCATAAGTTTCAATACTTCTTTTCCCTCACAAATACGTATCATTCAAAGAAATCGCGAATAAAAAGCGATATCGTTTTATATACTAGCTGATTTCTGCAATTTATTCACTTTGCTCCTCGCTTTGCTCACTTTATTTGAAAAGTTTCGTAACACAGATGCTAATCTTCATTTCCTTTCATTCATGAGGGGCTATCCATAAATTGGGTAACAGTGTTTTGCGGAAGGGGGTTTGGAACAATGTCACGGGCGATGCCCATTTGATCGCCGCCTACCTACTGGTTCTACTCCCACTACCCAACCTCCCCTCACACAGCTAAGGGACATCTGGACTGCTGCTGTCTACCCTTGCCAGCAAGGATTGGTTGTACTTAATGAAGAATAACATTTTTAATGAGGATTTCAATTTTTTTATTCCTCATTAAGTACAAAGGAGCATCGCTAACAAATGTCGGTGGCAGCATTCTGGTGGTTCCTCTGCTGAATAAAGGGAAGTTGGGTAGTAGGGATAGAGCAAGTACGTAGATGGCGACCAAATAGGCATCGCCCATTCATCAAGTGGGTATCGCCCATTTAATCGCCGTCTACCTGGTGGTTATACTCCCACTACCTAACACTCCCTCACGCAGCCAAGGTAAATCTAAACTCCTGCTGCCTACCCTTGTTAGCAATGATCCTTTCTAATTGATAAAGAATGAAATGTTTTATAAAAATTAATAATTTTTCATTCCTTATTAACTACAACGAACTACAGCTACGTGAGGAGAAGTTAGGTAGTAGGGGGTAAAGCAAGCAGGTACGCCGTGATCTAATGGGCATCGCCCATTAAAAGACTATAAGGTTAAAGTTCAGAAAACACAATAAAATATTGTATCGGCGTTAGAAATACTTCAATATCGGTGTAACTTGATTAGTATTTTGATTTTTTTTCCTTATTAGGCTGTATCAAAATGTTCAGAAAAAAATTATTCTTTACGTTTGAAATTACTACTGCCCCTAAAAATATTTTTTAAATGTATTATGGTTTTGGCATTTCAGTACTTACTAACTACACCCTGAGATTTGGTCACCTACTTTAATAGAATTCATTACTGATTAAACAGGAAGTAAAAATATCTAAAAAGAAAATCTAATCTAAAACTAAGTAAAGAATTCCAATCATATAAATTGCTTTCAGGAAACTTCCCCTTTTTCTCGTTCCTTCGATTAAATGTGAACTAAAAAAATTAACTATTTTTGGTTGAAAAGTCTACTATTATATTTTTAGTTCAAAATTGGATTGAAGATTTATCACTTTGATTAAAAATTTATATATTTTGCCAAAAATCCTTTTTTTCCGTTAAAAAATAACTTTTCCGATTGAAAATTTAAGTATTTTATTTTCGGTTCCAAATTAATATTCTTAATTGAAAATTAATCTTTTTTAGTTGAACTTTTAAATTCTTGCTTGAAAATTTATACATTTTGTTGAAGATTCGTCTTTTTGTATCAAATAATTATTTTCTGTTAAAAATAAAAAACTATTTCGTTAAGGATTCAACCATTTGATGTAAAATTCGTCTTTTTTCTTTCAATTCGCCTCTTTTGATTTCCAATTGAAGTAGTTTTTGCTTAAAATATCAGTTATTGCATGTTTCCTGAAGAATTTATTTAATTTAAAAATCAACCGCTTGGTTTAAGGGATAAACTAGTTTTTGAAAAATTAATTTTCTTTGTGTTGAAGATTTATCATTTTAGTTAAATATTTATATTTTTCGGATAAAAAGTAAACTGTTTTGTAGCAAAATCGCGAGAAATATCGCCTTAGATTGAAAATTCAACAATTTGTTAGGAAATTAAACCATTTGATTGAAAATGGCCTTTTTTCTTGAAAAGTCAAATATTATTTATAAAAAATGCAACTATTTGATTAAAAATTAAATAATTTTAACTAAAACTAAACTTTTTGGTTTTCAAATTACATTTTTAGATCGCAAATTCAATTGGTTTGTAGATATCTCATCTTTTTGGCTTAAAAATTAAACAATTTTATTTAAAATTTATCTTTTTGATTGAAAATTTCATTCTTTGGTTAAAAGTTAATATCTTTTTATTGATAATTCACGTTTGTGGTTGAAGATTTAATTATTTTTTCAGAATTTTTTTTGTATAGTAGAAAATTAATTTTATCTCTAATTTTTCATTCCGGAAACCAACTTAGCTTAGAGTTCAATACTTTAAAAAAATGCATTTTTGTCGTTTAATTCAGCTGCTTGAAAATTTATTTTGTTATGTAAAAAAATTAATTTTTTTTATCAAAATTCGAAAATTCTCTTTTGGTTTAAAATAATGGTTGCTTTTTATTTTTAAATTCGTCCATTTGGTTGAAAATTCGTTAAAAAAAAAAAATTTCGGTGAAAATTCTGAAAAAACAGAACTATTTTAATAAATTTATACTGTTTCATCGGAAATTCAGCTGTCTTTGAAAAATTTCATCCTGTTGGCCTAAAAGTTGAACTATTTAATTAAGAGTTGAAACATTTTGTTCAAAATTCATATTGTCCTACTTCAAAGTTCAACTATTTGGTCGTAATGGAACGGTTTGGTAAAAATTAATTTCTTCATTTGTTTCAATTCGTCATTTTGGTTTGAAAATTCCTCATTTGCTTGAAAAGTCTAAGAAATTTATAGTGTTTGATATAGAATTTGAGATGTTTTTAAAATTAATTTTATTTAAAAGAATTTATTCCCCCATTATTCCCCTATGTTTGTGAAAAGGAAAATTGGTGACGCAGTTTATGGATAGCCACTAATCTCAACCTCGATATTAATTTCAAAATAAAGTTTCTCACATAAAGTTAAGAAATATCTGATTTTCTCCAAAACCTGGAGATTGTGATCCAAAGCCCACACCGAAATAATATTCCACGATTTTAAATTTACGATAAAAAGTTAGTCACAGCGGGTTTCTGAATATGCCCATTAACTTGGAAACAACTGCCTTTTTCTTAAGAGAAAAAAATGCTAATAAGCTAATAACGCCTGTAATCGTTGTGTCCATGTAAAGCCAAGGAAAAATTACGAAAACGTTATTATAATAACAGGAATTGACCATAAAAAAATTGATCTTATTATCTCGGTTTCTCATTTATTACAAAGTGGGTCGAATTTAATTTGAAATCTCCTTTTACGTAAATATTTTGTAGCTTAATATTTTGTAGCTTCATATTATTGAATTCAATTTTTAATTAATTTTTCTTTTTACTCATTAGGATTCAATCGCGCGATAGTAATTCAACAGTGGGTTCATAGCAATTAAAATTCAATGGCTTAAACGCGGCAAAATAAATGCAGGTTCTGTGCAGTGAATAATGGCTACAAATTACCAACCCGAGGCATTTTTTGCATTCTAAACTTTGCTCTGCGGTGGGTTATTCTTTCATCTTTTTTGCCCGAGCACTTTGTCAGAACGAGTGTAAGGTTACATTTGATTTATCTCGTATCATCTGACAAAGATTGTATAACTAGAGTTTCTTTTTTTGATACAAAACACCCAAGAAGAATAATTTCTTTTTTTCTTTCATTTTTAATTTAGTTTAAATTATGCTTTTACTTCTTTTTCCGTATAATTTTACAAAAAAAAAAAGAAAAAAAAAAGCGGTAGAGAAACGAAACCGGGAACAAGTTGATCCGTGAGTTAAGCAGGCTATTATTTGAGCCACGCCCCCTCCTTAACTTTTCTCTCGTCAATTCTCAAATATTTTCACTCTATTTTGCCGCAAATCGTTTTTTTTATTTATTTATTTTTTGTCACTTTGTAGGGGTTACACGCAAATTACGTAATATGTGTGTATCCAAATTTTACCCTCCAACCCTTTAAGATAACGTAATCTTTTGCCCCTCCCCCCCCCCCAATCTTTCTAATTTTTTTATACTAATGTAAAGAACATGCATCTTAATTCTGTTAATTAAATAAACTTAAAAGTTTATTATTATATTTTAGGTAGAGAATTTATCTTCTTTGATAAAAGTTTCATTCATTTTATTTAATTTACCAGTTTTGTTAAAAAATAATTCTTTTTTGTTAAAGCTTAAACTTTTTTTTTAATTTTATTTTTTTATTCGGGTTAAAAATACGACTAATTCATTCAATTTTTTTCTTGAAAAATAAAATCTTTTTTCTTTGAAACAACAGTTATTCCATTATTCTTTGAGAATTCACATTTGATTGGCTTAATTCAACCACTTGTTTGAACTGCTGTATTGGAAATTTCATATTTTTGTATCAATTTGAACTATTTTGATAAAAATTCGTTTTTTTATTGTAAATTAACTTTTTCAACCGAAATTTTAAGTATTCCATTATTGTTTTAAAATTTATGTTTTCTTATTTCATAATCTCAAATATTCGGTTGACAGTTCATGTATTTTGCTGAAAATTAATCGTCTCGGTTGGAGATTTCTTTGAAAATTCAGGTGTTTGTTTTTAGCTGAAAATTTAACTATTCAATTTTTGCTACAATTTTTTTTTATTACAATTTTTCTTCAATTCGACTTTCCTAGTGAAAAATTCTTCCTGGTGGAAGATGTACCTTTTTGGTTTAAAATTAATTTTTTTGTACCCTCAATTGTTTCATTTTTTATTGAGATATAATACTTTTTAGATGAAAATTCCACTATTTAGTTAACATTTTTTTAATCTTGTTGAAAATTCTACTTTTTGGCATAAAATTATCTTATTGGTTAAAGGTTGATCACTTGAGATAAAAAATTCCATCTATTTTGTTAAAAAATGCACACTTTTTGGTCTCACATTAATTTTTTAAACTTTTAATTGAGTTATTTTCTATTTTTTGCTGAAAACTCAAAAATTTATATGAAAATTCACTTTTTTTTTTGTTGAAAATTAACAATGAAAATTAACTTCCTTGGTTTGAAATTTAACTATTTTATTTTTTTATGTAAGATAATCGTGTTTAGTAGAAATCTCCATTATTTGGTAAAAAGATTTGTTTATTTTGTTGAAAATTTGTCTTCTTTCGTACAAAGTAATGATCTTTTTTTTTTTTAAATACAGTCTTTTGGTTGAAAATTCAATTAATGTGTTAAAAATTGATTTGTTCATTAAAAATTCAACTGCTTGTTGAAAATTCATGTATTTTGTTGAGAATTCCATCGATTAAAAAAAATCACGTTTTTGTTTTTAAATTAATTTTTGTAATGAAAATTAAATTGTATTCCATTTATGGTTGAAAATTGATATTTTGTTGTTGAAAACTCAAAGATTTGGATACAAATTCGTGTTTTGTTAAGGATTCTTAATTAGATAAGATCTCCCCCCCCCCCCAATTGTAAAATATAACCAAGTCCCCCCTCCCCCAATATCATCTTTCATAATTGGTGGATGACACGGTAACAAAGAAAATCCCTTTCCTCAAATATTTAGAATCACTGAACGTTTTTAAACCTACTGAAGAAAAAATATTCTGAAAAGGATCCATATTCATCTGCTTAGAATCGAAATAGGTCAATACCGTGATTTTAAATCTCTCATCACTAGTCCCTACTGTCCCTATATTTACCAAAAGGCTCTTGAAGCTCTTTGGCACAGATAGGCAGCATCCGGATTTCTTTTTAATCCGAGAGGTAAAGATCTGTATAAAGAGCGAGAAGCTGGAGTCATCGTGAGATGAGATTTGGTAGAAGGAAACCAGAAGACCCATTGAAATGCGTTTTCTATATCCGTACTCTTCTGTGCGTCCGCTTCAAAGAGATTAGATGGGCGCCTCTCTCTTCTTGCGCCCCTCTCTTCTTGCGCCCCACTCTTCTTGCGCATCACTTTTTCTTGCGCAACACTTTTTCTTGCGCATCACTTTTTCTTGCGCCTTACTTTTTCTTGCGCCTTACTTTTTCTTGCGTATCACTTTTTCTTGCGCATCAATTTTTCTTGCGCATCACTTTTTCTTGCGCTTTACTTTTTCTTGCGCATCACTTTTTCTTGCGCTACACTCTTCTTGCATCCTCCTCGGATAATAGAGTGCCACCGATTGACTGTCCACTTCCCGCTGAAGGCAGGTCCTGTCAGTCGATCTTCCGTAGGATTGTTTCCGGTAAAAAGTTGATTTGGTGGTAAAGAAGAGAGTCAGGGTTAAATGCAAAAAAATGTCGGAACATCAGAAAGGGGGGAAAAAGGTGTTCTGGAAAGGGGTAAAAACGATGGAAGGGAATGGCAAAGTTGAAGGAGAACCACGATGAGGAGAGCGACTCGAGAAAGGTATTCGAGAAGGTGCAGGAGCCGTTATAGATTTACCATTAGCCCGTCGCAGGTGGATGACTTTATTAAATGTCAGAGGAGACGCATTTACTTCCCTTTCCCTCTTTTGTGTTTTTCTTCTCTCGTACGATCTGCGCCTTCCTTTTTCTTCTTTTCGCATCAATTTCTTCGCCCTACGACTCCTCGAGCAACTTATGAAACATATTAATAAAGGTTTTATTCTAGAGTTTGATGACTTATGAATCGATTATTTTGAGCTGGTCAGTCGATTTTTATAATTAATTTGACTAATCGAAGGTATTGATTTTAGGGGGTGTTTATTTTTTTTCTGATTTCAAGAGATTGCAAAGGGTTTCAAGGGATTCCTGAAGACTTCAAAAAAATTTATAGAATTTTAAACAATATTTAGAGACTTGGAAGGATGTAAAGAAATTTTTAAGGATTTAACGAAATTTTCAAGACCCTTAAAGAACATTACGGTATTTTAGGGAATTAAAATGGATTTTACATTTTTTCTAAGCATCCCCAAATATTTATAAGGATTTAAACAATTGTATTGGATTTTAATGGCATTCAAGGGATTTCTTAGTATTTTAAAGGATGTAATGGAATTTTACAAAATTTAAATAGGTTTCAAGAAATTTGATTTCAAGGAATTTTATACAATTTTAAATTATTTTAGACATTTTTACTAGATCAGGAGGAATCTTAAGATATTTCCATGGATATTATTGCGTTATAATAACTTTAAAGGATTCCTAAAGATTTTTAAGGATTTTCAAAATTTCAAGCGATTATTAGAGATTTCAAAGGATTTTAAGTAACCAAGAAGGTTTTTCGGAATTTTATCAAATTTTAGAAAATTTAAAGAATTTTTTAAAATTTCCAAAGTTTTAGAAGGACTTAAAAAAGTTTCAAGTATCACACGCAACCACAAACAGTTTTCAAGGATTTTAAGGAGGATTCCATACATTTCGAAAGATTTAAAAAGATTGGCTAAATTTCCAGATTTTTAAAGAGATTTTAAGAAATTTCAAAAGGCTTCCAATTTTGTTTAGAAATATTTTCGAGGATTTCAAAGTATTTCAAAACTACTAAAGAAAAAGTCAAAGGGTTTCTAACGATTTAAAGAGATTTTAAAAAAGGCCCATAGATTTCCAAAGTTTTTTCGGAATTAAGTATAAAATGTAAGTATTTTAGGAAAATTCGAGGGATTTTAAAAGATATTGTTTATAATTTTATGGAATTTTACAAGGTATTAATGTGTTCTACAAAAATTTGTGAGATTTTGAAATATTTTAAAGAATTTTACAAAATTTGAATGAATTTCAGTTGATTGTCAAGGATTTATGTGGGGTTAAAAGGCTTTCTTAAAATTTCAAAGGGTCCTGCGAAATTTTACATGATTCTGACGAATTTAAAAAAATTTGAGTTCCAGTTTTTTCATATTTCCCAATATTTCGAAGAATTTTACGCAATTTCGAGAAATTTAAATATATCTAAATGAATATTATTAGATTTTAAAGGGCATCGCGAGATTGCTGAAAACATCAAAGAATTTTTCGAATTTAAACAAATTCACTTTTAAAGAATTTTACAAAATTGTTAGGGATTTAAAGATATTTTTAAGGATTTTAATGGTTTTCGACAAATTTCATAAGATTTCAAAATATTTTAGAACATTTTTAGAGATTAAAACTGAATTACAACAATTTCCAAGTTTTTTCCGACATTTTAAATAACTTTAGTTCAATTTAAGAAATTTTGAGAGACTTGAAAGGATTTCAAGAAATTCTATCTCAAAGGATTTCATCAGAATTATTTATATTTTCAAGAATTTTATGGATTTTAAGAAATTTTAATCGCTTTCAAGAGATTTCGAACGATTTTCAATTTTTCAGAAAAACTTTCTTAAAATTTGAAGGTATTTCAAAAACGTTTAATGATTTTCACGGAATTTCGTTGCATTTTAGGAGATTTCAAAGGCTTTCAAGGGTCCTCAAACGATTCAAAAGATTTAATCCGATTTGTAAAAAATTTAAGCGATTTTTAGGGATTCTTGCAGATTTAAAGAATTTCAAATGTATTTGGATAGATTTAGACAGTTTTCTAGAATTTTGAGAGCTTGTCAAACATTGAAAAGGATTTTATGAGATCGCACGGGATTGTTAAAGATTCGAAGAATTTTAAGAGATTTTAGCGGACTTTCAAGATTTTCAAGAGATTTCAAAGAACATCCAAGATTTTCAAATAATTTTCAAGGGATTTAAAATTTTTTCAAAGATTTCTTTGATGTCAAAGAATTTTAAGGAATTTACAACAAAAAAAAGAATTCTACAACATTTCAAGAGATTTCATAAGGTTTCACGGGATTTAATTTTTTTTAAAGAGATATCGTGCCTAAATAGATTTTATGATTTTCCAAAATATTGAAAGTTTTTCAAAAACTATATTTCGTAATATAAACTCAAAATAAATATTATTTTCAAAATTTAGATCTAAGAATCAATTATTTGAGATCGATTAATTCAAATCGATTATTTCAGATGAAATTATTGGAAAAATCAAATATACAATTTTGGGAATCGATTTTTGAGAATCAAACCTTTTTTCGAGAATGAGGATGTTGCATGTAATAAGAAAAAAGATATTTTGATTCTTTAGTAACTCATTATTTTATTCCAAGAAGGAAGATTTTTTTATTGAATAAGAAAAATGTTTTTTTTTCTTATTAAAGTTTGAATATTACTCTCGCTCGCGGCATTTTTGGCCAAACGCAAAGATTGGCTATATCTTTCTGACATCATTCTTCGCGGGAAAATTCAAACTACCTAAATTATTAAAAATAAAAAATAAAGTAAAAATGGTTTATAACCATGAATTGCAGAATATAAGTGTCTCTGAATCGCTTTCATGTATTATTAATAAATAATAATTAATAATAATGTGAAAGAAAATAATTGAAATAGTCTGCCCAAACAGCTTCTACCGATTGCCCATTATTCTCCCTAGAATCACATACAGCTGCAAAACACTTCTTAGCTACTAATCTACCTTCTTTAGGGATTTCGCTGATTTCCAAATTCATTCTTTATTTATATCTTTTACTTGACTTGATTCGGCTTTCATTTTCGATTTCTTGTCTTTAGCGTTTTTAGGCATTGATAGGTTAACTTAGATAATCAGCTGGATCAGCTATCAAGTAGAAAGCCGTGGCGGCCACAAAACCTGATTGGTTAAAATTTTCAAAAGTAACATGGCGGCTAAAGTGGTCTTATTAGTAATCAGTTGTATACCTTCGTGACGTCACATCTGTTTGAATGTGACCAAATAGACGTAAACTAAAAATTATTATTTTTTAAACTATTATAAATCTAAAAAAATTTCTTTTTCCTCCATAACATTATTCACTCCTTTAAGTTTCTAAAAATATGTCTCTCTAATTTCATTCAACATCCCCATTGTTCAGTTCAGTGGCGTAGCTAGGGGGAGGGGGGCTTCGGAGGCTCAGCCCCTCCGAAACTAAGTATTTTCATTATTCAATTCACTTTTCCCCCACTCTTTGCCTATACATAAACCCGAAGCCCCCTCTGAAGAAAAATGGAAGCCTCCCCCCGCCGAAAATGAACCTGGCTACGCTACTGGTTCATCTCTAGTTTAGCTGCTGCACCGTGAGAAATTGCCAAAGACGTTTATAAAAATTTTAGTTGGAATTTAATGAAGATTTGAAGAGAGCTGAGCAAATACGTTAGGAGGGGATGTGGCTCAGATGGTAACATGCTCTAATCACTCAAGATTAATTTTTAATTTCAATTTAGGAAAAAAAGTTTTCCAATTAAAAAATATCTGCACACTTAGAGCTAAATTGGATTATTGATCGCGGTGGACCCTCGTTGCGGAGAATATTGCAAAATAAACGATTTTGCTGGTTCCATACACGCGAATAACATTACTTTGTGAGAGGGTTTGGACGGAGAAGGAAGTATAATGTGGTCTGTGTGTCCTGGACCGTTTTGGCAGAGCCCATACGAACTCGGTAGAATAGCACCTATTACTGGAATACCAAAATATTCTCGCACCACAGGAATGCTGAGAGAGAACGCAGTACAATTTCATGGAATCGCATAATTATGCGTTTTCTCGAAGATCAGACTCAACATGCAGCATTGTGGCAAGAGCAAAAGTGCTCAAATGCCATATCAAATTCTTCTGAAATTTCACCCATTACCGAGCTGCAATTTACAGGCTGAAGCTTTTATAATCTCAAGTTTCTTCATATTTTCGAAATAGGGGTGTTTACCAACCCGCTGGTTTGCGCTAATTGATCTGGACAAAGTTCGACGAAATTTTTAATTCAGGGTGATCACTGGACCAAGATATGACCGGGAATTTATTTCTTGCCCGGGAACTTTACAAATTTTCCGAAGAAAAATCTGTCCAAGTTCGATGTCAACAGTTTTTAAAATAATTAGTTGAATTGATATCTTTTTATTTATGATATCATTCAGTTTACAATGCGTAATTCAAAAATCTTTCATTTTAAAAATTCTTCATTTTAGATTTTTTAACGTATATTTTTAATTTAAAGAATTTTAAAGTACAGACTTGAATCTTTAGACAATTCAAAATGAAAATCGTTTGTACTTGAGAAAATTTTGACAAAAAAGAGTATTATTTTATCATCTGTAAACAAAATAAATGAATAAAATTGTTTTAAACTGGATATGTACTCTAAGTATTAAAAACTGAACAATTATTTATTTGATCAAACGATTCTAAATTCGTTCAAAGTTTAAGAATTTCCAGATTGTTACTGTTTCAATTCGGAAGAGTTAGTCATTAAAAAATATAAAGGTGTGATTGAAACTTTATAAACTATTTTCAACTTAAAAACAACTTAATAATAATATTCGTAATGAAAGGATTTTATTAAATTAAAACTATTGTTTCAGTCTAAATTATTCACTTTTTAACCCATTTAATTGGAAATTTTTTAATTAAGAAAAAGGATGATTATTTATTATTTACGATATTTGACTGTTAATTTAGTACGAGTAAATTGAAGCCAAATATTTCAAAGTAAACACTTTTATTTGTTTGAAATGGAAAGCTTTGAATTGTTAAAATTTGTAAAAGCTTTTAAACTTTCCACGTTACAAATTTTATTATTCTTTTTAAAAACATGTATAATTTTAAAGCAAAATTGTTGAATTTCTTTTATAGAAATAATAATTGAACACTTATTATTTGTAGACAAAATTTGAGTAATTTTAAAAGATATATAAAATTTTTAAAAAGATTGAAAATTAATGTAAAACTTTCAATTTTGTTCAGAACTTCTATGCTTATTTTCAAATTAATAGAATTTTTTCTACCGTTTTTAGAAAATCGTACACATTTTTTTAAATATTCTGTTAAAATAATTTTTCGAAACGAAAAATAACTTTCAATTTTCTTTGGTTAAATTTTAAATCAGGTTGTGGGCATTTGCCCCGAAATTTCAAAACGAATATTCGGGGTTTTTTGTAGATACACTTTGTTTACATTATTTGATACCATTTCAAGTTCTAAATTAATTTTGAATCTTTTTAAAACTTCTGAATATCTCTTAAAATTACTCTAATTTTTTCTAAAAATAATTAGTGTTCAATTGTTATTTAGAAATCAAAATTTGAAGGCATTTTGTTTAAATTCGCAGGATTTCCTAGAATTTTTAGGACAAATTTAATTAATTTTTAAAGTTATTTAGAAGTTCTGAGAAAATTTCAAAAATAATTTTTAATTTGGAAAAATGTAAAACATCTTTAGATTTCTTATGATCTTGAAATAAAATTTTAAAGAATTTCAAGGATGGTTAAACTATTTACAATGAAAATAATTTAACTTCTAATTTAAGAACTTTTAAGTTCAAAAAAACTCAAATTTTCACATTTTTAATGCTTCTAGTCTAAAATAACTTAAAAATATAATTTTGAAAATTTTTAAAGTTCATTCTATAATTTATTGATGTTAAAAATTCTGAATTTTGCAGTTTATCTTTATTTCATTTAAAACTGTACAATTTAAAAGTGTTAGTACCCACGAGTTTATACGCGCAAATTATTGAGCATTTCAATACATAATTTTTGAATGGAAAAACTTTTAAACTGTAATTTTAAAAGTTTTAAATTCCAGACTTCCACTTTGAATTCTTTAATTTATTGTTCATTTTTTTCTTACTTTAAACGGAAAAGTGTCTTTTTCTGAGAATTTACGAATTGCCTCGGTGTTCACTCAGGCGTGACAAAACAGAGAGAAACAAAAGAGATGCAAAACAGTTCGGAGTCCCCTCATTTAGGTCCACCGTGATTTACAAAGCTAGTACTAAATCACGGAGTCACGTATTTTAATTACTGGCCAGTCTTTCTTGTGTATTTCTAAATTTCACAAATATAACGTTATTATGCACTGAAAGAAAGTTTAAAAAAGCAAAGTACGTAGTGTCATGACTTTATCTATTTTTTGTTACATCGAATAGTAGAATTTTCAACGAATAAAGGCACATTTTGAACCAAAAATGAAATATTTCAAATTTTAACCAAAAAATGAATTTTCGATAAAGAAGATTAATTTTGTAATAGAAAGATCTATTTTGAAGAAAATACAGAAATTTTTAAGCAAATCACTACAAAGAATTAATTTTTACCAATAACTAAAAATTTAAATTTTCGTATAAAAATTTAAATTTTTAACAAAATAGTTGAATTTTCAATCAAAGAATTGAATTTTCAAAGAAAAAGAATAATATTATATAAGAAAGACGAATTTTAAACAAAATTCATGCATTTTTAACCAAATGAGATACATTTTTAACCAAAAAATGGGAAGTTAAGTTCACCTAAAATACATGAATTAAAAAATAGAATAATTGAAAATTCAGTTTAAAACAATAATTCAAAACCAAAAAATAAGAATTTTCACAAAATTCATTAATTTTCAAACATGAAGAATAATTTTGTACCAGAAAGATAAAATTTCTAACTAAAAAAAAATCATTCTTTAACTGAGAATTGAAGTACATACTTAAGTTTTCTAAAAAAAAAAAAAAACTAATTGTTTGTAGAAAATTCTTCGTTAGCTTAAAGATTAAACTACTTTGTTAAAAATGAAATTTTTTGTTAAAAATTGACTTTTTTGTTAAAAATTTAATTATTATGTAGAAAATACTTTTTTTGCTTGAAATTTTATCCCTTCGTAAATTTTGTTTAAAAATTGAACTATTTATTGTAAAAATTAACTACTTGGAGAATATTAACTTTTTTATTGAAAATTCATATTGTTGGGTGAAACATTTAACTGTTTTGTGGAAGAGTCATCTATTTTGTTAAAAATTCGTATTTTTGAGAAGCGAATTAATCTTCTCTTTTTTAGAAATTAACCTTTTGGTTATGGATCCAACTTATTTTAAATTTGTATTTTTAGTTTAGTGTAACTACTAGAAAGTTTGTTTTATCCTCGTTAAGAATTATCTTTTCAAACCAAAATGTAACTATTTCATTTTTTTAACTGATCTTTTTGTTTATTTGAAAAATTAACTATTTAACTGGAAATTTAACTAGGCTAGTAGAAAATTGGGTGCAAAATTGAATCGTTTTGTGAATTTTTTTGTTTATTGAAAATTTACCTTTTTGGATAGAAAATTAACCTTCTGGTTATGGATTCAACTATTTTCTTTAAATTCGAATTTTTTAGTTCTGTTTAACTGGTAGAAATTTAGTTTTTTCTTTCTTGAAAATTGATTTTTTAAATTGAAAATGTAACTATTCTATTTTTGGTAGAAAACTTACGCTTTTTAATGAAAATTCAACTATTTGGTTAACAATTCGTCTTTTTGGGTATAAAGTTAATCTTCTAGCTATGGATTAAATCATTTTCTCCATATTCGTCTGTTATTGTTTTATTTATCAGGTAGAATTTTTTTTGGTTGAAAATTATTTTTTTGGACTAAACATGTAATTATTATATTTTTGGTTAAAAACTTATATTTTTGTTGAAAAATCCAACTATTTTGGCTGAAAATTCATCTCTCTTAATTAAGAATTACATTAATGTCGAAAAATCATCTTTTTAGGTTTAAAATTAAACTATTTTATTGAGTCATCTTTTTTGGTCGAAAATGTAACCGGTTTCTTGAAAATTCATCCTTTTTTGGATTGCGAACTCATACTTCTTTTTTGTTATTTAAAATTCAAATCTTGTTTTGTTGAAATCAAAAATATGAAATATTTCGTTGAGAATTCATCTTTCTTCTTGTTTGAGAATTGAATTGTACTTGTTGAAAAATTGAACTATTTTTTTTTAATATATTCATTTTTTTGAATATTTAACTATTCTTTAGAAACGCAAACATTGCAGGGTATAAGTAAAATCCGTGTATGACCAACGGCTTTATAATTATTTATGTTGTGCGTGGGGGGGGGGGCAAAACTACGGTTGTCAGCGAAGGATTGGCGAAGTGTGGGGGGGGGGGTATCTCAAAATTGGAAACGTGGTTTATGGATGACCCCGAAGGGTTAAATCTGAAGTCATTACAAGAGAAAAGACCACATCACGCTCTCACAATGCACTCGACTTAGAGAAACACTCTCCAATCTCTGGTTGGCGCCAATCAGCGCTATCGATCTTGAATCGATGTTCGATGGGAAATAACGGTTTCCCCCGACCTTCGATCCGGTCCTTTCTTCCGTGGAGGAATTTCTTCGAAGAAAGACCTTAAAAATCCATTTCGCACGGCCCATTAGGTGCACATGTTAACCAAACATCTCTGGTTCCAAAGCACCTCAACTCACTACTGGTACGGGGTTAGGTACTTCTTCCAAGGTGGGGAAGGCCATCAGATTTTCCCTACTCGTGCCTCATTCCCAGTCCATCAAACCCGTTCTCAGAAAATCAGAAGGCAAAAAGTTGATGACGTGTGGGAAGGTGATAAAGAAGGGAGCGGATGCACGAAAAGCGAAGGAGGGTCAGGAAAAGACTGATAGGGAGAGTGAAAAGGGAGGAAAAAAGAAAGGGAGGGACATCGAGTGGGTGGAGCTGCACAAATGGAATAAAGAGAATTCCGTTCTTGTTTTAGATCCTGTAGAATAGATCGCATGTGAGAGGGACATGAAATATTTACATGAACTAATGCCACTCAAAGCTTCAGGAACTTTTTTCTCGGTTATTTATATCCAAGAATTTTATTTTTTATTACAAGTGGGATGCCATGAAGTAACTACTTTCATTATTACAGACTTGACATTCTTTCCCCTGTTAACCTCTTTCCCTATTTTTTTTTAATTCCTCTTTTTCTCCTGTTTTTAAGATATTTTACCTTTTTTTTTGTTTTTTCAATTTACTTTTTATATTTTTATTAGTGGAATATTTTAGACTTTTAAACAATTTTCTCAGCTCATTTGGAATTAACCCTGAATTTCTTATACATTTATTCTGAATTCTTTGCAATTCTCTTGAATTTTATGTATTATTCCTCCACTTTTTTTTAGTTTACTTGCATTTTTTGCATTGAATTCTTGAAATTTCCTTTATATTTTCCTAACATTCATTTGATTCGTTTTTTTATATATTAAAATAATTATTTTTTTCAAATCCATTTAATTTGGTAGAATTCCAAAGAATTCCCAAAAAATTAATAAGAATTCAGAGTAAATTTCAAATGAATACAAATTAATTGAAAAAAATTCAAAGGGTTCCATTTATTTTAGTAAAGTTGGAATGAATTTAGAAGAATTCGAGAGACTGATGAAACTCGTGAGAATTTGAAAATATATAATTGAAGAACATAATAATAATAATAATTATTATTAAGTAATTCCTCTCTAGAGGTGAACTGAATTAATAGATCCCAATAAAAAAATCCAACTATTTTTCACTAAAAGTTACCTTTTCATTGGAAACTACTATTATATTTCTAGTTCAGAGATGATCTTTTTTTGGTAAAAAAGTCTACTATTTTGTTAAAAATTAAAGTATTTGCTTGGAAATTTAACTATTTCGTTAAAAATGCATATTTCTGGCGTAGATTAAACTCTTATTGAAAATTCTTATTGTTGCTTGGAAGTTGAACTATTTAGTTAAAAATTCGTCTTTTTGGATTTCAAACTCAGCGGTTTTATAAAACATTTTAATTTTAATTCCACATCTTTCGGATTAAGTTGATCCGTTTTTCGTTTAAAATTAGAATTCTGTTTTTCTTAGAATATCAACTATTATATTTTTCGTTGGAAATTCATTGTTTTGCTGAAAGTTGAACTACTTTGTTAAAACTTCATTTTTTTGGTTAAAGATTCACCTCGTTGATTTCAAATTTATTTATTTAATTGAAAATTTGATTTTATGTTGAACCATAATTTCGTTACGAAAAATTCCACCTTTTTCAATTGTTAAAAGTTGTTTTTTTATTTGAATTCAACGGTTTTTTTAAAATTTTGAATTAAATTTTTGTTGTTGAAATATCAAATATTATATGTTTCGTTGAGGAATTTTATTTTTTTCTTGACGAAGAAACTTTATGTGTTAAAAATTTAACACTTTTATTGAAAATTCGTGACTATTGGTAGAAACTTTATCTTTTTTGGTTGAAAATATTATTGGTTGGTTAGATATTAAAAAATTTTGTTGAAAAGTCATCCGTTATGGTTGAAAAGTCAACTGCCTTGTTGACAATCCCCCTTTTTTTAATTGAAATTTTTCTAACTTTTGAATAAAAAATCTTTGCTGATTGAAAATTCCACTTTTTGTTAAAAAGTGTGTTTTTTTTTGCTTTAAATACTAATTTCTCTTCATAAAAATTTCATTCTTTTTAGCTAAAAATTTAACTCTTGTGTTAAACATGTGTCTTTTTGGTTCGAAAACTCACCTCTTTTAGTACAAATTTCATTTTGTTTGGTTAAAAATTTTATTATTTTGTGAAAAATTAAATTGGTTTTTGGAAAATTTTTCGCTTTTTTTAAAATGTCATTCTTCTTGGCTGAAACCCCAACTGTTTTATTAAAGATTCATCTTTATGATTGAAAATTTAACTCTTGTTTTTGAAAATTTGTCTTTTTGGTTTGAAAACTCATCTCTCTCGTTAGTAATTTAATACTTTTTGGTATTTTTTTTAATTATTTGGTGAAAACTAGAATTATTTTAAAAAATTAAACAACTTTGTTAAAAAATCATTGTTTTTGGTTGTGATATCAATGGAATTTATACTAAAAATCACTGACTTTTTTGAAAATTCAACTTTTCTCATTGAAAATTTTTCTATTTTCTAAAAACTTTGTCTCTTTCAATTGAACATTTCCCTAGCCAGTTGAAAATTCATCTTTCTCAGCTGAAAATTAACTTTTTTTATTGTTGAAAGTTCATATTTTCGGCGTTTAAAGTCAACGGAAGAATCATCTCTTTTCGTAGAAAATATTTTTTTATTGAAAATTGAACTCTTTTTTTGAAGATGCAATATATTTCAAACCGGGAAATTATAGTGAATTTATTTTTTCATCGGGAATTTGACAAATATGTAGAAGAAAAATCTGTCCCTAAAAAAAGGTTTTAATGCGAACTTTTTTAGTGTAATTCAAAAATCTTCTACTTTAAAAAATCTCCAGTGATAAATTTTGATAAAAATATTTTTACTTTATCAACTGTAAATAAAAAATAAACAATTTTTTTAATGAATCTATACTTTAAGTATTGAAAGCGAACAATAATTGCTTTGACAAAATGATTCGAAAACCGTTCAAAATAAAATCATATTTTAAAGATATTAATATTAAACTGTTTCAATTCAAAAGTTTTAGTCATTAAAAAAATGCAAGCGTACGATTGAAACTTTATGAAATATTTTAACTTGAAAATAACTTCATAAGAATATATTTGTAATAAAAGGCTTTTATTAAATTTAAAATAATGTTTCAGTATAAAATATTTAATTTTTAATCACTTTAATTTTTTTAATGAAAAAATCAATAATTATTTACTATTTAAAAGTAAACATTTTGTAACTGAACAGTTTGTAAATTTCGAAGGGCTTTTAAACTCTGAACGTTACAATTTGGATTTTTTTAAATGTTTAATTTGTTAGTGAAATTTTTGAATTTTGATGTTTAAATTACAATTGAACAGTTATTATTTGTTGAAAAAGTTTGAATTTAAAGTGGTATTTAGAAGTTTTAAAAAGTTTAAAAATGAATTTAAAAGTAGACATTATTTCAAGAGTGTCTACCCATAAAATTCGGCTATTTATTTTTAAAAGATTTTTATAATTATTAAAAAATAATTTAGAATATTAAAATTTTTTTTAACTTTCAGGATTTTCTAAAAAGTGTAGGAAAAATTCTATCTATTTCAAAAGATATTTAGAGGTTCTGAAAAATTTCAAAAATAGCTTTAAATTTGAATAAGTTTAAAAGAACTTTTAGATTTCTCAATATTTTGAGGCTTTTTAACGATGTTTAATATATTTAAAATCAAAAGAATATAAATTTGAAAATTTTATCGTTCCTTAATTCTTTAATTTTGAGCATTTAAAATAATAACTTGGTTTTATATTCTTATAATTGAATCTGAGTCTTTGAACTCATAAAATTATAAAAGTAAAAAATTCTTAATTTTGCAGTTTATCTGCATTTTATTTAGAGCTGTTCAACTGAAAAGTGTTAGTACCTTCCATTATTTACATGTAAATTATTGAGCATTTGAATACAACAATTTTGAATTAAAAAATGTTTAAACTTCAATTCCGAAAGTATAAATCTCAAGAGTTCCACTTTGTGTGCTTTAATTAGTAGTTTATTTTTTATTACTTCAAATGGAAAAACTTTTTACTTTAAAATTCAAACTTATTTAATATTATTGACCGTGAAAAATTTTTTCGAACCAGGAAAAAACCGGGAAATGAGCAGGAATGTTATTCTTCGATTAAAACGATCATCCTGCATTAATTTAATTGAGAAGAATTCAGTCCTTTAGTATTTGCCTATTTTTCTGAAAAATCAGTGAATCTGTTATTAGTCTAAATCTATTTTTGACGAAATTGTATTCTTAGCTACTTTTTAACCCTTAAAATGATTGATAGTCTTCAGTGCCTAAATTTAAATAATGGATTATATTTAAATCCAGTAATTGCACGAAACGAGCTTGAAACCTGAGAAGCGTAATTAAGCGGGTGCGTAAACATCGTTTATAAAACCAAGCTGCCAGGGAGTAGCTACATATATTTCTCCTCAGGTTTCACTTTGGGGTGTTGTCGGAATCACTTGCAGTTGTCCAGCCGTCACCAAAACCATAAACAACGACAGGCAGATGGCTTAGGAATATCGATCTTTTTTTTTTCAAAGAAAAATATCCCCGATTTACCTTAATGGCTGTTTTTTCGTATGACTTCACTTCCGGCGGAAGCGGAATTCATTATCAAACCCGGTTAATGAAGAAAAACAACATCCTGAAAAGTTTTGCATTATTGAAACGATCAGAGTACAAACTAGACAAAAAGATCCTTATCCGAAGTGCATTCCTCTGAAAACAGTTGCCATCCCTGATAATGTCGGGTGTAATTTACCGATAATGAGACAGTTTAAAAGTCCCATCAGATAAAGCGAACCGGAAGCATTCTTATCCGAAAGCTTTTTCAATATCAGCAATAGAATAGTTTGGTATTTGCGATGAGTCACAACAATCCAGGGTAGATGTTGAAATACCGAAGGCAGTAAAGTTCACCCATCATCGTTCCTTCCTCGATGTCTATATTTGGCCTTCATCGGGAAAATTTCCCTTCCGAATAGTGGCTTACAAATGTGGGATTGTAGGCAGTAATATACCTACAAGCGTACAATGTTGCCCCGATATCGACTGCACTCGATTTTCGAGGATGGTACCAACAGAAATACAGCAACCTGCTTTCAGGATTGTCAGGGATGCTCGGTGAATTTAGCCACGCAATACGGTACCTTCGTGAGTAGACGACACTTTATTAGGTTCTCGGGTTCGACGTGTACGCTACGCGCCGGATATTGGCAGTAAAACGGGAAAGCTGCTGAAGTAAATTCACGTATATAAAGTTTTGGCTTTGCATGGCACGTAAAATCTTTAAAGGACATATACTCGCTCGTTCGAACGCCAAACGCATCTGTGAGAACCCGGAAAACCTTTCGCAGAATCGATAATCCAAATGGCTGTTGTTTGGCTAATTGAATTTTTCAAGAGATAACCACTTTACTGAGGTCCAATTGATGTCAATTTTACTATTTTTGTATGTTCGTCGAGAATAAAGGACCATTCAATTACGTAATTAAAAGTGTTGAGGAGATTGAGAACTGAAGAATTTGATTTTATCCTTGTGGCAGTTGGAGGTTCGAATTCTCTTAATCCTTTAAGCCATTTTCACTGAGTCTGAGTCTCAGAGGCGATCAATTGGAAATGGCGATTGAACTTAAGCAAGACAAATTGGGTTAAGAGAGGTAAAACAAATCGGAGGTTGGCGCCGAGAGTTTACGGAAACAATCTGCAATTCGAGGTTGTCCACTCAGAGCGGTTAGCCGATTAATCGAGCACGACGCTCATCCCTGAGCAGATAACGACCGCCTCAACAGAAATTATCGCCATTAACTTTCATGAGGGAGAAATCCAGGAGTCGATATTTATTTATTTGTTTGAACAAAGAAAGTTCAATAGTTTAGATTGAATCATTAACAGTGCTCCGAAATGTTACTATTGTAGATCATACAATTTAAATTAAGGGTCCGCAGTCTAAACCTGTTAACTGCCATTTTTTCGAAATTGATTTTGTTGTATTTTCTGGAACATTGTTTATTTTAGTTTTTTTAAAATTGATTTTAGAAAATTGCGTTTTAGTATCTAGAGAATAGGTCCACGGTTTAAACCTGTTAACTGCTTATGGCGTCTTATGGGAAATCTGTGCTTTTTCTCACAACGGCCAGTAAGACACATGCGAGCCTTTAAAAAAACAATAGAACGTTCAATTTCAATTCAAATGTTTTAAAACTAACGTGAATCATTTTTCTCTAGTAAATAAAAAAAAACATTTGACAGCTTAGAAAAATATTGAAAATTTCAAAAATGACAACGATTTTGCATCGTCGTGTAAAATTTCTGAAATGTCAGTTAACATGTTTAGAACGCGGACCCTTCAAATACAAGTTAAATACAATTTAACCGTTCCATTTTGGGTGGAGAATTTACCTTTTCTAGTTCAAAATGTAAGACATAGGACGTTTTTATTATTTTAATAATTCTGGTCAATTTAGAAAAGTGATTTCTACTTTATATACAATTGCAGGGCATATGAATGAAAAGAATGATTGTTTTTATTTTAGGCAGGGAGCTTCCGTAAAGAAATATAATTTCACTTGAACCGGGGAATTTTTGACATAGAACAGGAATTTTTTAAAAGAATTTGGAAGAAAGGAGTTTAGAAAATCTGATCCAAGTTAAAATTGCTCACAGTTTAAAAGTAGCTTCTTCCAAATTTTATAAAAAGCGAGTACTGAGTACTTTAAGCTGTTTTTAGAGTAGAAGTAGTATTTCGAAGAGGAAATATTTCTGAAATTTAACTTTTTGTTGAAACTCAGTTTTGTAACTAAAAATTGAACTGTTCGAGTATAGAATTTAACTATTTTTCTGGAAAGCCGTTTTTTTCTAAGAAATAGGTTTTTAACAGAAAATTAACTGTTCTATTTTTGGTTGAAATTTTATATTTTTTGGATTGAAATTGGTAGGCATAAAAGTTAATTGCTTCAGTTGATTTTTCCAAATAAAAATTTAACCGTTCCATTTTGGTTGGAAAATTAAACTTTTCTAGTTCCAAATTTAAAAAATGGGATGTCAGTTTATCTTTTTGAATTGATAATTGATTTATTTTTCTTGAAAATTCACTTATTTTGTTAAAAAATCGACTTTTTGGTCGGAAATAATTTTTTCTTTGAAATTTAATCTCCTTGTTTAAATATATTCATCATTTTAATTAAAAATTAAGTCTTTTGTTGGAAAAATTAGATATATATTGAATTTTTTTAAATTTATTTTTGAAATAATTGTTTTCCTAAACTGAAAATACTTTTTTTATTTGGTTGAACATTGATTTTCCCAACTTAAAACTTAATTGTTTAGTGGAAAATTCATCAGTCGCTTGGGGTGATTGCTAGAGAGATTGATCAGCAACCTGGGTCGGAGCAGTGTTGCGGAACGAACATGTTATTTACATAAATAGCACGAGAATTCTGGATCAATCTGAAAAATCTCTATCCCATCCACACACTACTCCTTTCCCCTGCCGAGTGAGTCACGCCTACCCCGAAAGGGAAATGGCTTAATGGTATAATAATAATAATAATAATAATAATAATAAGATGAATTTTTGTTTTAATCAAAAATTTAACTATTTAATTTTCTGTTCATAATTGATTATTTTTCAAATTAAAAATTCAACTATTTTGTTGAAAATATGTGTTCTGTGATTGAAAGTTCAACTGTTTCGTTAAAAATTATGTAGTTTGTTGAAAAATTGTGTTTTTTGTAGAAATTTAATATTTTGTTTAAAAAGAAATCTTTTTGCTTGAAAATTAATCTCATTGTTTACAAGTTAATCTTTTTGTTAAAAATTCAAGTATTTGAGATAAATATTCATAATTTTAGTTGAAAATTTACCTGTTTTGTTTAAAATTCCACTATTCCAGTTAAAGATTCCTAATTTTATAATTTTAAATCATAGTTTTTTCATTATCTCTTACGGTTCACATAAATAAAAATTAGCCAAAATACATTTTTTTCAAAATTTGGAATTCATTTGATTAAAAACTCCTTTGTCAATCCTTGACGTTAATGATGGAGAAAGGAGTTTTTAATAACATAAATTCTGAGTTGGAAAAAATTTTTTTTGGCATAATTTTGTTTTAATTGATATGGACCATAATACATGAAGAAAAATCTATTATTTAAAATTCATAAATAAAATATTGTCCTTCTAAGAAAGGATTGATTTGGTTTCAAATCATTATACAATTTCGATTTTCTTTTAAATTCCTTCATTTTGCAAATTTTTTTCATTATTGTGTTAAAGGAAGTTTGGAATGAACTTCATGATTTAATATAAATCTTTGCGTTTTTCGACAAATATGAATATTTTACTTTTAGTAAACCCGGAATATTGAAAAACTTGACAGGGAAAAACTGGGAAATGACTGAGAATTTAAAAACGTTTGCTGAATTGCCACCTTGTTGTTGGTGTGTCTCCTAGCATCACAGAAAAAATGAAAGATAAAGTTTACGTCGATTCTAGGTGAAAGCTTCACCGCAAAAAATTAACCTGGAACAAATTTTAACTTTTGTTTTTTCTGTGATCGCTTTAAATCTGGTGTACCGATTTATAGCTTGAGTTCACTCATACCTTTCCATTTTCCCACTGCTGCTAAGGACGCCGTAGCAGGCGACAGATTTTATTCTAGCGGGTAATTGTACTTGAAACAAAATTTAACTTTAGTTTTTTCTCTGATCCTAAAGACCCGATTGAGTTAAAGTTTGACAGGAATCTCTATCAAAGATCATCACAAACAACTTGGAAGCTGTAGTGATGAAAATTAAATCTAGATTCTAGAAGATGATGTTCCACCCTACCCGGTGACGCATCCTTTCAGTTTCTTTCAAAGTCAGATAAACTTGTTTCCGTGCATCTCGAGTTACTGAGTCCCTCCTTAGTACAGTCTGCGCTTTCTTTGGATGGACAGAAAAGCAAGTGAAGGGTGGGCCTTCGGATATTAGGTTTCCCAGTGCGGTTTTCAACCACCCACTCGATCGACCGATCGGCCGACTTCGCCCCAGGGAAATCACACTGGATACTCTTGAACCACCCTCATCCCGATTCCCGTGCCTCTCGTGATGCCACAGAATCGCACCTTTCCTTTCGACGCGCTCAAGAGGAGACCAAGTTATTTTCGGTGTGTATTACTCAGTTGCGTAGGTGTGCTCTGCAGACTCTAGACTGCGATCCATGTATTAATCGGAAAATCGCTTTCTTCTTTTTCTGGCCACTCTTCGGCCAGCATCCCGCTAATCGTAAGTGCAGACTCCAGACGGTGCATTCACTTCGAAAGTATCAAGGGAAGCAATAACGATCTTTGCCGGATTCTCGTGCCAGACAATTTTCTTCAGAGTGCATCACTCAACAACAATTGTGGTTGCTTTAACGAAAATAGAATGATCACTATTCCCTTACCATCTTGATTAAAAGTACAGGCCTGGTTTCTTTATGTATTTCTATGGGTTAGGTAGACCCGGGCACGTTGTCACACATTTTTTTGTATTTTTTTAAAATTCAGTATTTGAGAGTACTGTGATGTGCCAAAATTTCGAGTGAACCCTCGGCTTCAATTGGACAGTATCGAGTTCTGTATGATTGCTACTCTACAGTTGTTACATGGCAATAAATAATAAGAGGTCGCTTGTGACAACGTGCCCCATAAGCGGGGCACGTTGTCACATCAAAATTAATTGCATGCAAAGTTTTATCCAAACTGTATTCAACGTAAATATCAATATATTATAGTGCGCTGCAATATAAAAAAGTAAAATCCTTTAGAGAAACATTTATTTTATTTTTAAAAAAGTACAAAAAGCACAAAGTTTTCATCTTAATCTAAATACAAGAATTCGACTCGAACGTGCAACTTATTGTCACATTTTTTTTTTATAATCATGTCGGTGACTAAAAATAAAATATTTTTATTCGTTATCGTCATCTAAAGATTCACAATAGTTGATTTTCTTAGGTACATGTGTGACAATGTGCCCCAACAAATTCGTGACAACGTGCCCTGAGGGAATTTTTTTACTTCAAACAACCTCATGGCCGACTCGTTTGATATATTCCTAAGATTAGGTATTGCACGCGGCAGTAAAATTACATAGTTTAAGATAATATATCGGTCTATTCTGAGAAAACATGAGCTTTATGTTCAGTGCGTTGAATATTAGGTAATAAAATGTAACTTACCTTTCAACTTGATTCTACGTCAACACGGCTGGAGCAATCTCAATACTGCAAACACACTAAAGATGGGCATACACTAAAACATTTCGGGAATAACGGGTGCTGCCCTCTGGTTATTGTTTTTTTTAAAATAAAGCCGCTGTGACAACATACCCCGTGTGAAAACGTGCCCCGGTCTACCCTACCCTATCTGAGTCAGGAGCTATGAAAAAATCGGAGAATTTCTGTAAAAAGCAATTGTAAAAAATAATAAGGGCTGTCACACAGTCACTATTAGTCTCTTTTTTATACTGAGAAAAAAATAATGTCCCAGCAAGACAATAATTTTATTCAGCAGTTTTGGTTGTTCTTACTAAGGTTTAGTTGCGACTACAAAAAAGTAGTTGGAGTTACAAAATCTTTTATTTGGATCAAACAATCAAAGTTTGTTAAGCGCTTTTAGTTGAGTGTACCAAAAAAATTGGTAGAGCGCACTGAATACACAGAAAGCTGAAAAAAAGAGTTGTGTTTGTTAAAAAAGAATGTTAGGATGTCTGACGCTGCGACCTAACATATTTTAGAGGAATTTTATAATTCGTACTTTCAGATCCTAAAAAGATACTTGAAATTAATGAAGAAAGTATTTAAAATAGCTTAAAGTATTTGAAAGAAATCTCTTAATTAATCACTCTTTCATCTAATCATCGAGTATTCCGAAAATTCATTGTGATTAATTAATCGTATTTTCTGCAAATCAAACACATTTTATTAAATCAATACATTTTGTCCTTCTAGTTTTTTTCTGATATAGAAAATATTTTATATTTCATTTAAAAAATATATTTTTCTCATAACAAAATAATTGTTTGCTTTAAAATATTGTATTACTCCAAAGAAACTATTTTTTTTTAAGTCTAAATAATTTTGTGGCAAAACTGTTGTCTAAAATCTACAGTATATTTTTGTCAAGTCTAAAAAATCATTCTTTGATCTAATAAATATTTGTTTAATTTATCCCAATTAGTTTTTTCACTCTACAAAAAACCTTCGTTATTCCTGCAAAAATATTCGGTTAATTCAACTAAACGCCCCAAAAAAATAATTTGGTTGGCTCAACAAAACAACTTTGTTTATTCTATAGCAACCAAAAAATTTAGTTTGGAGAACCAAACTTTTTTATGTTCCCAAACATTTTTGTCAGTGTAAATGAAAATATCACATTAGTATTTTTGTAAATTCCGAGAAATTTTGTATATATATTTCAATAATTAAAAGGAATTTATTTAATTTTAGGGTATTTTCAAACTTCTAAGGCATTTTCAGAAGCTTTTAATTTGAAGTATTTTAAGCAATTTAAAAATATTTCATGGAATTTTTTTAATTCAGTTCATTAATTTGAAGTGAGTTTAAAGCGTTTGAAATATTTTAGGTTACAACATTTTCTAGAATTTCGCGATGATATAAAATGATTTAACAGAACGTGTGAGGTTTTAAAATATTGAAAAAGAGTTTATAAGATTTCCGGTGAGTTCAATTATTTAATGGAGTTTAAAAGTCGCAATGTATTTTACTACATTTTCCAGGATTTCAAAAAATACCATTATAGAATTCCACTGAATTTTATAATATTTTAGTGGATTTTTAAAGCATTTTTCACGAGAAGTGACGTATTTTGTACGGTTTTGAAGATTTTAAGAGATTTGGAATTCACCCTGAATTCATATTAATTTATCTTACAATTCTTTTGAATCCCTTTGAATCTGATTAATTTTTTCGAATTTTAATAATTTACTGGAATTTATTTAATTTACTTGAATTTTTCGAAATTTACTTTATTCTATTTAATCCAAGGGATTTTAAAATTTTTTAAAAAGTTTTAATTTAATTGATCACGAGGATCATTTAACAAAATTATCAAAGTGTTTGAAATATTTTAAAGTATTTTCTTTTTTAAATTCCTTGGCATTTTCAAGAGTTTTAAAACGTTTCAAAATAGTTTAAAGGATTTTAAATATTTAAGGTTATCTTAAAAGATTACAGAGCCACTTTTAATTGATTTTCATTTATTTGGATTTAAAAGGTTTTGAAATATTTGAGGATATTGTAAATGATTCCTAGGCGTTTTAAAGGGGCTTTTACAAAGTTTCAAGGAATTTACAAAGTTTCAAGGGATTTAAAAAGTTTTAAGGGATTTCAAAAGATGTTTAAGAATTCGAAATATTTTATGAGCTTTTAAAAGATTCCCAGAATTTTTTCATTTATTTCAATACTTTAAATCCATTTCCAAGGCGGAAATATTTCAAGGTATTTTAAAATGTTTTAAAGCGTTTTAAAGAAATTTTTACAATTTACAGGCATTTCCAATGATTTTAATAGTTTTAGGAGATTTAAATATTTCATTGCGTTTGAAAGAATTTTTCACAATACGTGAGGGACTTCGCTGGGTTTTAAATATTTGAAGAGATTTTCAAATTCGCCCTGAATTCTTATTAACTTATTCTACATTCTTTTGAATTTTTTGAATTCTTGAAAATACACTCAATTGTACTCAATTCAATTCACTTTTTCGAATTATCAAATTGCTTTTAATTCATTTGATTTTTTTTAATCGTCTTGAATTTTTAGTAAGTTAGCATGAAAGAAATTTAAATGAGATTAAAATGAAATTTGAAATCCTATATGACGTCCAATAATCAAATTAATGTGCAGAATTCATGAAAATAAAACAAAGAAACCAACGACCAAATTTGGGCAATTGCCATAAAATTTTTCTTTTGCAATTTGAAAACAGATTTAAAAATTTCCTAAATAAGAAAGGAAAAACTTTCTCTTGCGGACAAAAATAGAAAATTTAAAAAAAAATTGTGAAGGCAACTAACCAAATCCTCTTCCTTCCCTTCCTTCTCTTTTTTATTTCTTTTATTTTTCGTATTTTTATTATCAAATCACAATAAAAAACATTTGTAAAAAATAATCACCAACGTGTAGGCACTTATGCAGCACGTTAGGAAGGCAAATAAATAAAACAATATAGAAAATAAAAATATTCAAACAGTCAGGCACATCAACGAAACAACGATGGCGTATTCCTGACAATCGAGAAAAAAAAATCGTAAAATAAATTCAATAACTAAATCGTAATAAATTTTGTTTTTATTTTCAAGTGGCAGGAAGAAAACACCGTGGTTTCGTTGCTGTTCCTGCCTGCTCGAATATTTTTTATTTTCCTATATTATTTGTTTATTTGCCTTGATATGGGTTACTGTATGAGTGCCGAAACGTTGTTGATTATTTTTTGCAAATGTTTTTTTATTTTGGTTTCATAGTAATAAAAATAAAAAAGACGAAATAAATAAAAAAGAGAAGCAAGGGGGTTTCGTTGGTTGTTTTCTTATTTTATTTCCTTTTTTTGTCTAAGAAAAAAATTTCTTTCTTTTCTTTTTCAGGAAATTTTTTTCTTTTTTATTAAATTTCAATAGGAACATTTTATGGTGGTTGTCCAAATTTGGTCTTTGGATTCTTCGTTTTATTATCAGAAATTCTGCACCTTTATTTTAATGCAGCTTCTCGAATTCTTCTCTTTTATCTTAAGTTAGTCTAAATTCATTCCAATTTCACAGAAATCAATAGAAATTTTTTGATTTTAAAAATGGTTTCCAATTAATTCGAGGTCTTTTGAATATGATTTAAATTGTTCGGAAATCTTATGAGTTTATGAACGTATTTGATAATTTTTGAATTTTTCTGCTAAGAATCATCATTGTAGCAACCCTGTCTCTGTAATTAGAAATAAAGAATTTGATTTTTATTAATTCCGCAGTAGTTAGCTTTCAAACTCAGTTGTGTTTGTCATTTGCAAAAGTTCCAGTCTGAAGCTTCAGCTTTCAAACTAAATTCATCAGTGAATAAAATAAAAAAAATAAAAAGGAACCAATTGTCTTCGACTAGAAAATGGTGATCCGGCAAATTAAGAGAGTTTTTTCACATAAAGCAGTGAACCGCTGCTGGCGTTTGCGATCGCCGATGAGCAGAGAAGTCAAAAGTATTTTATTTTCGGCTTTTTTTCGCACCCGTTCCGCGTTTCCGTCTGATCCGATGGATATTAAAAATCGTCGGGAATCTAATATTCGCTCACTGGCGGTGACGAGTCGAGGATCGATAACTCGATTAGCAGTCGCCATCGACGTGGGTACTCGAAAGGCAGGCTGGGTAAATAGGTGGCCGTGGGTGGTGTGGGTGTAGGGTACACACTACGCACGTAATATTCTCGAGCACTCTACAACGGATAATATCGCAGTGCCTGCCTCTGATGTCGAAGTTAAGGTGGCGTATTTCAAAGTAGTCTGGGGGAAAATTGGGAGAGTCAAACCAAAAGAAATAGGGGTGAGTTAGAATGCTACAGAGACAAGGGAGAAAGCTATGCCACCCCTTTCCTCACATAACCCTTGAATTCTCTGATTCTAAAAAAAAAATTCAACAAAAAGTAGAAAAAGGTAGGAAAAAAATTTTAGTTCGAAGGTCGATAGTCGATCCCTCTGATTACGCCCTCTCATTTTCCCCCTTGTATTATTCCTCAAGACCTGATCACACTCAACCCTGTTCTCCGAGGCCCCTTTACATTAATTAACGATGTTAGCGCATTTTAATTGGACCAAAGTAGCTACTAGAGTAGTCAGGAAAAACGCTTTGCAACACTTTTTTCTCCGACCAAGTAAGGCAAAGTGGATTTTTTGATTCGAGAAGTTTTAGAGGTTGCATAATTAATCGATTTTAAAGTTTTTTCCTTGCATTTAAGCTCATTCAGTTTCAACGTGTTCGGTCAAATCTGATTTATCGATGTAGGGTGTCTAGTGGAATTTCTTCTTTAAATTCCCGGATCAGAATTAATATTTTCCACGAATATTTCTTGTGATGTATGTTTAAATTTTCCAAAATCGAAGGAAAAATCAAGACAGTTTTGTCAAATCTTCGATTACGTTCTGTAGAAATTTACCTTTAAAATAAGTCAAAAATACTTCAACCTAGTATCATAGGAAGCCAAAAATGTAAATTTTTTATCTTACTTTAAGCAAGGAATGTAATTTGTTTTATTAATATAATCAGATTGTTTTATTGCAACTAACAAAAACCAGATAGTCCCATACATCTCGCCAGTAGTTAATATATAAAAAACTGGCATTAAAAAAATTTAAGTTTACTTCCAGATTTGTATTGCTATTATATATAATATTTGTTTCATATTTTGTTATTGTTCTTGAACTTGTGAAAAAAATTTTCAATGTGAAATATTCCCTTTTCGAATTGATGATCTCTAAAAAAGAAACATACAAACAGTATAACAAAATTTAAAAAAATTATTTGGAAAAACTTCCACCGTAAGAAATTTATCTAAGCTAATTTTTGTTGAGCGCGTATCTATGGTATACAAAATTATTCTTTAGATAAAATGAAACTATTCCGTAAAAATGACTGCCCCCAAAAAAAGTTCTGCAACCCGAGCTAAACCACCACACCCCTACGTTTTTGAGGTCGCTGAAGTCGAATGGAGGCTCATTTTGACTCCAGCAGATCATTATCAAGGTCAAGTGAGGGTCAAAATGAAGAAAGCTATTGAATCGGAGAAAACTTTTACTCTCAAATACTCTCAAAAACGATTGAGTAGGCGTAAACGATTATTTTAAGACGTTTTTGGAGTCGCTAAATCCAAATCTGGGGTAATTGTTACCCAATCAGGACGGTATGAAGGTAATCCCAAAGTGAATATTGATAAAATCTTCGAATTGGAGAAAACCTCTTTTCTTAGACATTTTTGGGGTCACTAAATCGAATCCGGGATTTGTTGGACCCTGTAAGTGCGATTCCATATTTGTCTCAATTTTGATCTTGGTATGACCTTTATTTCGACCTAATGGGATAATATTGACCCCGAATTCGGATTTAGCGACCTCGAAAACGGCTTAAAGTAGTGTTTCACGCCGATTCATTGGTTTTTTCTAATTTCGACTTTAACTTTGATACTGACCTGATGGGATCAAACTGACCCCAGATTCGGATTCAGGGACCCCAAAACCGTCTAAGAGTCGAGGTTTTCTCCGATCCAATGGTTTGCTTCATTTTTACCTTCACTTGATCTTTATACTGACCTGATGGTATCAAACTGGCCCCGGATTCGGATTCAGCGACCCATAAAAGTTTGGGAGTGGATTTTTTTTCTGATTCAACGATTTTCTTGAATCCAATTATTTTCTTCATTTGGACCACTAATTTGCCTTTATTCTGATTTACTGGGGTCAAATTAACCTTGTATTCAGATTTAGAGACCTCAAAAACGTGTAGAAATGGTGGTTTGTCTCAGGTCGCAAAAAAAGTTGTTTTGTGGGGCTGTGCGATCTATCAATAAAAATGACAAGTGAATATGCTTATCAAAATTGCTTATAACAATAGCAATTATTCTCGTTTAATGTTTGGTCGCAAGTAGTCTTTAAAATACGATGATTTAATAACGAAATCAGTATAAATAATGCATTAAAATACAGAAAACAGTACTAATACCAGTTTCATCAAATCATTTGTTTTTAATAATCGAAGAAATTAAAATAATTAATGCTTATTTCTATCTGTATTCCTTGTTAATTTTAACAATTATAATTGTTCAAAAGGTTCGTCTTTTTTGAAAAATTACCATGATTTTCAAAATTTACAAAAATAATTTCGTTACCAAAACAAGTAATTCGTACATCCCATAACTGGTAGATTAGTAGTAATTGCCAAATTTTTTTCATTTTGCAATTTAGATCAAAAATTAATGAGGCTTGTATTCACAAATCGACTTACACCGCCCCCTCTGAAATTTAATAAGCTTTAACTTGAAAAAAACTTTCAAATCAGTTCAGGGATACGATCTCTAAAACTTTCTGATCCAAAAGTGCGCTTTTTACTCTGGCCAAGAAGTTGCTGAAAAAGTCAGAAGTATCTGGATAGAGTGTTGAGGAGAGAAAATGCAAGCAAGAGTTGTGGGGGTAAGACGAGAGTTCGCATGGTAGGTTATGTAGAGGCGGCGATAAGCGCGGATATAGGCAGCGGACAGAAAAATCGATTTTCATTTATTTTTCCAATTTCCGTCGGATACATCGCAGGATACTGCGGAAAACCGAAACGTAATGGATCTCAGGTACCGCGCATTCGAGCACTCGCCGACTTCCTTTCCAGTCGCTTTTCCACGGAACAATCGGTAGAAAACTTTTCAAAGCACTGCACGTATCATACTTTGGCAAAACGATCGTTTTTCATTTCGTTAGATGAAACCGCAGAAACAAATGCATTTTTCATCAACTGTGGCTTTAAGCACCCTGAACGATATCGTGTTCAGATTTCGTGTAAGTTTCTATTCTGACATTATATTTTATAAACTCTATTTTGTCAGAAATTCACTGCTACAATAACATTCAAAAATTCGTATTTTGTCAAATACAGTGTACTCTCACAAAGTGCCCGGTATTCGAGATTGAGACTCTCACTAAGTGCCTGCCTAGTTAGGCTACGTCTTGGCGGGGCATATCTCTGGGATACATTGGTGGGTGATTTGAATATCGTCTTTCGCAGGTGCATTTAATGCCAAGCTCAAGGCGCTAACTGAATTTAGAGGTAGTAGAAGGGAGAGGCGCTTGGTGAGAAAGGGGGCTTGGTAAGAAAGGGCGCTTGGTGAAATAGGGCTCTTCGCGAGAATCTACTGTACCTTTATTATAACCCCTGGATGAGTAGCTTAAAGACATTTTAAAAATCTTGCAATTACAAAAAATGTTTTGCTTGCCATTGAAAAAAACAAAAAAATACATTTAGTGCGACCTTAAAGCACCACGAAATATTTTTAATTATTATTACGAACTTGCTTCACTGAAATTAGTTAATGTTTTTACCTTCCTCCCTTCATTTGTCACTGTCAGAGTTTATTTCGCGTTACGAAATTGGGATCTGAGTCCGTAATTAATATTTAATTTTCAAGGACTTTTTCTAAGAGATAGTATTCACGAAAGACATTTTTCGATCAAAAAGTAATTCTAACTTTTAATTTGGTTCAAATATAGATTTGTATTTGCGCTGGATTAAACTGCTGAAGCGTAAATTTAATATAATAATTCGATTTTATTGGTTATTGGTATTGAAGATTAAAGAATCATAAGCTCTGAAATCAGTAACTTCGAAAGTTCATCCTAGATTGACAGCAGTAATTAAAAATATACTTATAGAACATCTCTTAAATAGAACTAAAACAAATTTCAAATTATGCAGCACATATTCCCAATAACTGATAACTTATAAAAGTGATTTCTTCCTGAGGTTTTGTGATAAAATAAACGTTTTGCCGATCAAGGATAATTATAAATAATGTAATAAGTTTGCCCAATAAATGATAAAATTATAAGACGATAGTGAATCTGTTTAAAATTAAAACGTGTAAAGATTTTAATGTTAAAATTGAACTGTTTTAGTTCGAAAGCCGTAGTAGTTAAACTAATATAAACGTCTGATTGAAATTTTATAAACTTTTTTCAATTTTCGAATAATTTAAAATAAATAGATTCATAATAAAAAGCTTTCAGGCAATGTAAAATCCTTTCAAATATTGTTCCACTCTGAAATATTCCGTTCAGAACTTATGCAACCTAAAATTTTTTAATTAATATATTTTTTTTTAATATTTAGCAAAATCCGATGGTTCATTTAAAATAAACAATTATTAATCAAATATTCAAAACAAAACAATTTTAAACTGAATTGTTTCAAACAGAATGCTTTGTTTTTGTAAGTAGATTTAAAAAAAATAATTTAAAACAGTGAAATTGTGAAAGCAAATTTCTTCAATGGTCTTAGAATTTTAATTGTATCTTTTTTTTTATTTTGAGATTCTAAGTGAAATCTTTGACTTTTGATGTATGACTCTAATAATTTGTTAAGCCAACCTAAACATAATTTTGGGTCAACCAAATGTTTTTTGTCCATATAAATCAACATATATAAAAAAAATAATTAGGGGTTGTGTACAAAATAGATCAATTTTTAACCAAGTAGATTAATTTTCTACCAGAAAAGGCTAAATTAAAAAAAAAAACATAAATTAGTAACTAAATCATTTGAATAATGGATGTGATGATAGTCCAGATTTTATATACAAAATTGTTATTAGATATGTTTTTCATTTATAATTTTTTTATTAAATAGTCGAATTTTTAAACTGAAAGGTAAATTTAAAAAATGGTTTTGGTTAAATCTTTATTTAACAGAATTAATTTTAAATAAAAAGGACTAATTTTATACAAAAAGTTCAATTTTTTAACCGAATATTTCAATTTTCTACCGAACTGATGAATTTTCAAGACAAAAATACAAGTTTTCTACCAAACAGTTCAATTTTTAATTCGAAAATATACATTTTTAACAAAAAAATATCATTTTTAACTATTTATTTGATTTTTATGCAAAGTCGTTAAATTTTTAGCTACAAACATTAATGCTTAAAAAACAAAAGAAAAAATTAATTTCCAACAAAATACTGTAACCTTCATCTAAATGAGATCAATTTTCTACTTAAGAGTTGTATATTTAAACAAGTATATTGATTTTTGACCAAAAAAAAAATCATCAAAATACAAAAAATTTGCTACGAAGCTATTGTATTTTTTACAAGGGAATTATTTTCCAACGAAATAGATTAATGTTTAACCGGACGGTTGCATTATATACTAAAAAAGGTGAAATTTCTACCATAAAGAGATCAATTTTTATACCAGAAAACTGAATGTTCAACAAAATAGTTAAATCTTTAAAAAAATACAATTTGTTACTTAGAAAAGAAAAAAATTACAATTAAATTGTGGAATTTTTAAGCAAAAAAAACGAATTTTCAATAAAAGAGTTCAATTTCCCACTAAGAAGTGTGTCTTTAAAAAAAAAATAACGAATTTTCGACAGATTAATTCAATTTATAATAAGAAAGATAAATTTTTAGCAAAAATTGAATAGTAGATTTTTCAACTGAAAGGAATTAACTTTAAACCAAAAATAGTTAGATTTTTTATTGGCTTCTATTAATTCAGTATTACAATTAAGTGGAAAATGCGAAACAGAGGGGAGTAGGTAAAAAACTGTGAAGCCTGAGAGAAATAAATATAAGATTTGATAATTAGTAACTAAAGAATGACATTTTAAATAAACATTTAAGTTGTTTTTTCTCACTCTTAAAATATTAGGTAGGAAAACTGGAAATTTTGCCAAAAAAATCAAATTAATTTTCCACCGTCTACCGCTTGAATAAAACAGCAACTTATTCAAAAAGTATAAAAATAGGATAAATGGATGATATAATTGATATGATGGCATTGCTATCTTTTAAAATTAAATTTTGTATGAAAAAATATGTTTTCCTTTCGCTCCCCTGGGAATCGAACCACAGAAAGTCCGCTTGCCTGTTGGGTGCTTTCCCATTAAGCTACTAGAGAGATCGATAGAAGAATCCTTTTTCGGAAATAAGCGCATTATTATTTAGGTGTTACAAGTCAAATTTTCTAAGGAATCTGTATTATCATAAGAAAATAACAGAATTTTTTAACGTCGTTACAGACTAGATGGAGCTATGAATGAAATTTTTTTGCTCTATCTCGTTCGTAAAGACTTTAAGACACTCTGTTGTTTTCTGATGATAATACAAATTTCTTGAAAAATTTGACTTGTACCACCTGGCATAATAATGCGGGTATTTCTGAAAAGGAATTCTTTTCTCGATCTCTCAAGTAGCTTAATGGAAAATTAACATTTCTTGGCATTCCTTGGCAATATTATGATTTTAAAAGATTTTTCTGCCCACCTCACTTACTTCCCTTATTTGTATGGCGGCCAGAAACAGTATAGAAACTGTAAATGAGTTCACAAAACCTGTCAAATTAACCAAATTTGACCTAGAATTTAAAGTCGTCCCATGTATCGCCACCCTGGTACTTCCAAGAAGTGCAATGAAGAACATGAATACGAATTCGAATATTGCGATCAGCATTTTAAATTCGTTCTTTAAAGGAGAAATTCAATTTCCACAGGATCGACTACGCTTTAAATAAATTTTCGCTCCCTGCTTCATATTGAAATAACTCATTTTCTTTCACCGTATGCATTTCCGGACGTAGGCATCGGGCATGTCGCTATAAGGAATGTAGTAGGAAAGTCCGGACAGATTCGCGTACGCATAGGAGTTGCAAGACGAAGAAGAAGAAAAAGAAGAAGAAGATTGGTGTGTGCTGCAATATCGGAAGTACGAGAGAAAAATATGCTTCCGAGGCACAATCAAAGCCCGAATGCATTCCGGGCACGGCCTGGGCAGGGGTTTCAACTATATTGGAATTTTCTTCGGTATCCCCTGCTCGCCTTCCGTTCTTCTGGTTGCCTTCTTTTCGCCAAACGTGCTACGAACAAATCTATGTACGATCAATGTACACACGTATCTCGATCTTGACACTCATGTATTTTATATCTAGCAGAGACGAGGATCTGCTAGTGATATCTACCCTTCTTGAATACAATACCTTGCCATCTTTTCTCTTTTCGCCCGTGTGAAACGACTGAATCTGAATTATCTCCATACAGGTGCAGGAGGAAACTCGAGAACCGTAGACAACACCGGATTTACAACGCGCATCCGATTTTCTAAAGGCTAGATATTGAAATCAAGTCGCGATCCTCTATTCTCTATCCAGCCAACTGTATGATTCAGAGTTTCACATTTTCTATTGGAGTTTATCTTTTGTTGATGCATAGATTTTCTTTGAAAAAATATTGCACTTAGCAGGGTGGCGACTTTACCTGGATACCGGGAATTTAATCTAAAACCGGGAATTTACTACTGATTGCAATAATATTCAAGGTAATGTGCAGAATTCATAAAAATAAAGCCGATAATCTAACGAAGGAACAGCAACGAAAGCACAATTCTCGCTCCAATTGATACCGGGAAATTACCGGGAATTTATTTAAAAACCGGGAATTTCATCCTGATAGCAGTAAAATTTAAGATAATATGCAGATGTCCTGAAACTAAAGCCAAAAATCGAACGAAGGAACGGCAACGAAATCACAATGCTATATTGGAGAGAGCATTGTGGTTTCGTTGCTGTTTCTTCCTGCTGGAATTATTTTAGCCTTGTCAAGGGTGCTCTATGAGTGTCCAGACGTTGGTGATTATTTTTCAGAAATGCTTTTTGATTGTAATTTTATGATAACAAAAATAAAATTGACGAAAGACATAAAAAAGAGAAGAAAGTTTATTTGGTTTGCCTTCTCATTTTTCTTTCCTCTTTCTTATTTTTTTCCAAACAAAAAAATAATTTCCAAATTTAGTCGTTAGATTTTTGGCTTTATTTTCCGGAATTTGGCACATTAACTTGATTATTGGACGTTAAATAGGATTTTAAATTTGATTTTAATATTATTTCAATCTCTTAAACATAAAAATGCAGGTTTTCATTATTTCAATAATTTTGGTCAATTTAGAAAATAATTATCCTGACTTATAGCAGGGAAATTTAAAAAATAAGTATCGTTTTATTAAAAAAATCCCTGTTCAAAAGTTAGAATCCGTCATAATTTGAAAGTTCTCTTTTCCAAATATTGGTCAAAGAAATTACTTCAAGTAGTTTTTAGAGGAGAAATAGCAGTTTTAGAAGAAATATTTCTGAATTATAATAGATTTTTTTTTGTAAACTTTTCGTTGCGAATTCATCTTTTTCAGTTAAAAATTTAACTACTTGGTTAAAATTGAACCTTCTTTGTTAAAAATTAATTATTTTGGTCGAATATTTATCGTTTTAATTGAATATTCAAATCTGGTTGGAAATGTAACTGCTTTGTTGAAAATTTATTTTTCAAACTAAAAATTTAACAATTTCAGTAGAAAATTTATCTAATTTGCAGAAAATTCATTTTTTTCTTTATTAGGAATTATATTTTTAAGAGAAAATTTAACTATTCTATTTTTGGTTAAAAATTTGGTCATTATATTTAAAAATTCATCTTTTTGGCATAAAGTTTAATTACTCCGGTTAATTAATCATTTTAGTTGAAAGTTAATCTGTTTGGTAGAAAATTAATTCATTGAGTTAAAAAATTAACTATTACATATTTATTTTAAAATTGATCTTTTCTAGTTGAAAATTCAAATTTTTGTTAAATAATTGAATTTTTTAGAAGAAATTTATCTTTTTCTTTGCAAGTTAATCTTATTGTTTAAAAATTTCTATTTTGGTTAAAAATGTAAGTATTTCAGTTAAATTTTTCTCATTTTAGTTGAAAACTCATCTTAGGATTGAAATAAAATTACTTGGTTGAAATTTAAACTTTTTTATTAAAAAATAATTTTATTGTTTGAAGATTCAACATTTTAGTTAAAAATTAATTTGCTTTTTTTAATATTAGCTATTTGATTCAAAACTTAGTTCTTCTTTGTTAGAAAAGGATTTTTTTGTCAATAATTTAAATATTTTGTTAAAAATTGGTTTCTTTTTTGGTTGAAAATGATTGTTTTTTAACTACAAATTTAACCTTTATTTTTGTTGGATATTCCATTATTTTTTTGTTAAATATTCTTCTTATTGGTTGAACATTCATTTTTTGGCTAAAAATTGAATCAGTTAATTTTTGGTTGAAAGATTATCTTTTTTAGTTGAAAATTCGTCGATTCGGGTAGAAATTAATCTTCTAGTTTAAAATTAAAAAATTCCACTTAATGATTCACAATTTTAGTTGAAAATTTATCAATTTGTTTGAAGAGTTAACTTTTTCTTTAAAGTTAGTTGTTTTTTGTTGAAAATTAATCTTTTCTGTTAAAAACGCAAATATTCCAGTTAAATATTTATCATTGTAGTTAAAAATGCATCTCTTTAGTTGAAAATTCAACTATTCTAGTTCAAGAATAAAGCTTCATTATTTTAGTTGAATATTCATCTTTCTGGTTAAAAGTTCAACTATTTCAGTTAAAGATTTACAATTTCACTTGGAAATTCATCACTTTCTTTGAAATTGTAAGTATTTGTTTTAAATTTCATTTTTTGTCAGTTAGTTTTTTTGAGGAAAGTAACCATTTGTTATAAATTCAACTGCTTTAATCGAAGATTCATTTCTTTAGTTTGAAGCTCATTTTTTGAATAAAAACTCCACTATTCCAGTTGAAGATTCATCGGTTTAGTTGAAATTTCATCACTTAGGTTGAAATATTCGTTTCAAAATTCAATTATTTTTCCATTTTTTTCTCCGTTGTGCTTAAAGATATTAAGAATGAAAATAAATATTTGCTTTTAGCGAAAACTATGAATAAGTTAATTTTAGTTTAACGGGAATATTAAAAAACTTGACCGGGGAAAACCGGGAAATGACCTTCTTTATGTTATAAAAAAGAAACTAATAATAATGCCGATCTAAACGATTCATTTTGTCTAAAAATTTTACATACCAAATACTATAAAAAAATGCGGACCAAGCCCCATTTCTTTATCGTTCAAACCATAACAGCCCCTTAACACTAGAATAAATCACTTAGGAATTAGAATTGATTCTCGCCATTGTCTCAACTCCTGAAAACAATTTCCCACCTAAGAGACTAATTTTTCTCTCTCTTGCAGGTAATGCAGCCGCTTTGTCTGGAGGACCAGAAAATCCCATCAAACAAATAGCAGGAATCAGTAATGCAATTCTAGCCTGACTCTGAATCAGGCTATCAAGACGAAGCGACGAGGACAAGACTCGAAAGAAATCGCGAAAGCAGGATTCTTCCAAGTGTCGAATTGGAAATAGATGACCGGTCCCGAATCTGTTCCCGGAGTCGCGAATCGGTGCTGCAGACTCGTACCCTCGGGGGTACGATAGACCCCTGATAGCCCCCAGCATCAAGATAAAGTCAGTGGCGCCGCAGCCGCAGAATGAGCAGGAACGGGTCCTGTCGTTAGTGGTGGAAACCGCTGTCGCCGTACAAGGGCCTCCCTGGCGAAAAGGGGGCCCCAAATACGGCCCCCCAACGGGCCCGGCAGATGCTCTAGTCGAGCCGCCATTTCGGGCCAGCAGTTCCGATAGTAGGAACTCGCTCGATCGGGCCGTCTTAAAATCGGTCCATCAAGGAGAGAGAAATCTCTCCAAAATTGGGACAGGGGCTTGTCACAAAAGAAGAAGTCATTCCTGTAGAAGACATAAGGACAAAAGTTCTACGAAAAGTTTCAACAAAAGTCGATCTCCAGTTCGAGTACATGATTCTCGAAGAAAAACGGAGCGACCCGCGAGAGAAAGTCTAGAAGCCCGAGAAATTGGGCATCATCCAGCGAATCGGGAAGAGTCGAGTGAAGTGCTTTCTGAAAATCTCTCGTCTCCAAATAACCTTTCGTGTAATCCTCTGTCGAATAATTTATCGTGGACGAATAATCTTTCGTTGAGGAGTAACATTCCGTGGAGAAGTGTAGTGTGGACGAATAACGTGGCCAGTGTTGATCCTGTTCTGGTGAACCAAGGTGAGTGGATTGTGAGGTGTCCGCCTTATCAGGAGAGCTGCAATATCATCAGGCCGAAGCGCCTCGGCAAATTGAGCAAGATATTGGAGAACTCTAACGAGGCTATCAAGGAGGTGAATAAAAGAGTTTTGGGAATGGCGAAGGCGATGACCCCCACGTGGTCGTTGAGACTGTTGGGCGTGAGCTGCGGCTCGGTGGTTTGCGCCTGGGGACTCCTGCTGATCCTCTCGGTTCTGGGTGGCGCAAGCCACAGCACGGGAATCGGAAGCTTCGGACTTGGCACCCTGGCTGATGATAATATTAACGGGGCGAGATGTCCTTGGGCGTGCAGCTGCAGGGGACAGGAACTTCAGTGCTCTGAACGTGGACTCACACAAGTACCTGGGGATCTGGCTGCTTTGCTCCTAGCTGAAAAACTGTAAGTTTTTACAAACACTTTTCTTCCTTGAATTCACTCTTAACAAATTCCGGAATTTTTCCCACTTTTTTCTGCGGAACAATCCACATTTTCGTTGGGGAAAATCATTTTCTCAAATATTTGGGAAAATTTTCTTAAATTTATGGTAATTTATACGTAAGTTTTGGATTATTCTCTCCAATTTGTGGAAGCGGATGATTATTTCATAATTTAAGGAATCGTTTGAAAAATGTTTGATTTTCCACTTAGATTAGGTAAATTTTCTCAAAATTCTCAGTGGTATCTTATGTTCTGGAAGATAGATTGCCCTAAAATATTTGAAAAACTAGCACAATATTTTGGATAATTTTACACATTTTTTTGGAGAAAATATTGATTAATGTTATAGTCATCTTACAGATTTTTAATGAATAATTATTAGGTTGATGATTTTGTATGGAACAAATTACATCTGGAAAAAATACATATGCATGTAAGCGAAAGGTGCTAGCAGGGAGTCAGAAAACTCTAAATTCGTATAGATCCTCATTTTTAAATAAACTTTAGAGGTTTGAGATGTGAAAATAAAGTATAAACCTTCAGGTAGTGAAAATTTTAAAGAAAAACAAAAATGTACGAAGAAATCAATTAGGATTAGTATTCTAGTTGTATACTATGCATCACGGTCCAGTTCAGATTTTACTCCCGCCTTCATTTGAATCTTGCTGCTCTGAGCCAGTAGTTCGGAAGAAAATCCGCCAGGGTGCAACGTGCTGCCTCTCTCGCAACAGAAATCCCGAGTAGAGTATTAAAGACAGCAGTCGAGCGATGCTCTTCTAATTTTCTATTTCAAGTATTGCTACGGTCAAGTTGAATTGCTTTTTTATTAATATTTCACAAATTTTCGGGAATTTTCCCTACATAAAATCCGCCTCTTCTTTATTAATATTCCAAAAAACTTTAGATGAGTTAGGGAAATTTCCTACTTTTAGGTTAATATTCCACAAGAATGTTTCCAGAATTTTCTCTACTAAACTTTGCGGAAAATCTCCGAAAATGTGTGGAAACCGGGAATTTAATTAAAACTCCAGAAATTTATTTCTGATCGTTGTAAAATTAAGGTTTTTATAAATGTATAATAATGACTGATTGCTTTTTATTATTCAAAAAGAGAGCTTATCGGACGATTTAAAGAATTCCGTGTTTCTTGAGTCTAATTTTGAACATTTTAAAATATATCTATAACTTATGAAGAAAGAATTTCTTTTTTTTCAATTATAAGAAAAACAAACATAGAGAAACCATAATTTAAAAAGATGGATTTATCACGTTTTATTGGCTCACTCCCCATTTATCTGACTTGTAACAGGAAATTTTTTTTACAAGGAATAGGAATTGTTTAAAAGAATCATAGTTGAAATTTACACTCTTTTGCTAAAAATTATTTGTTTTGGTTAAAGATTCAACTATTTGGCTGAAAATTTATATTTTACAATTAAACTTGAAACTATTTGCATAAAAATCTTTTCTAATTCCAAATTCGACGATTTGGATAATAAGTTGTCTTTTTCAAATGAAAATTCAACCATTTCGTTGAAAATTCACGTATTTTGTTTAAAAAATCCATTTTTTGGTAAAAAATGATCTTTTGTCGCTGAAATTTAATCTTATTATGTAAAAATTCTTCTATGCTGTTAAAAATGCAAGTATCCTTATAGTTTTCCTTATAGTATTTATTATTTCAGTTAAAAATTCGTCTTTTAGATGGAAATACAATTATTTAGTTGAAAGTTCAAATCTTTTGTTAAAAATTTATTTCTTTGGTTAAAGATTCATCGTTTTAATTAAAAATGTATTTCTTCGGCTGAAAAATAAGCTGTTCGATTAAAAAATAATCTTTTTTTGTGTTTTTTTAGTCAAAAAAAATTTTTTTAACTGAAAATTTAACTCTTATTCCAGTTTAATATTCTATAATTTTAGTTAAAAGTTTATATCCTTGATTGAACATTTATTTTTGGACGCAGAATTTAATTGTTCCAATTTTAGTGGGAAAATTATATTTTTTTCTTAAAAATTCGCCTTTTTTAGTAGAAATTAATCTTCTTCGTTGAAAAATCAATATTTTTGTCAAAAATTTAGTTTTTGATGCTGAAACTTACTTTTTTTTGTGAAAAAGAATTCTTTAAACTAAAAATTTCATTTATTCCAATTAAAAATTCTATAACTGCAGTTGAAAATTCATATATTTGGTTAAACATTAATTTTTTAACTTGAAATCTGATTATTTAAATTTTGTGTGACAATCTATCTTTTTTAGTAAAGATTATTTTTTTGTTTGAGAATTCAACTATTTCAGTTAAAGATTCATCGTTTTAATTGAAAAGAATTATGTTTGGTTCAAAATTAATTTTGGCAACTAAAAATGTTACTATTACACTTTCCGTTGAAAATTTATTTTCTTTAATTAAAAATTTAACTATTTCGTTAAAAACTCATGTATTTTGTTGAAAAATGGTATTTTTGGTAGAAAATTAATATTTTTATTTGAAAATTAATATCGTTATTTGAAAATTAATCTTGTTATTTAAAAATTTATCTTTTTTTCTAAAATTTGAGTGCTCCATTTAAATATGCATTATTTTAGTTGCAAATTGATCTTTTTTGGTTTAAAATGAAAGTATTCCAGTTAAAGATTCAAATTTTTTTTTGTTGAAAATTCATCACGTAAAAATTTAAATATTTTGTTTCAAATCCATTTTTTAAATTAATTTTTTCAACTGTAAGTTTAACTATTCCATTATTTGTAAAAAATTAATATTTTTTCGCGGAAAGTTGAAATAATTGCAAAATTCTCAGTGTTAGTACTATTTCTATTAGCAAAATTAAAACAATTGCAATTATAAGTTTCACCTGATCATTAATCTGCTGCTATCAACGTATTCTGTAAACATTCACCCCCTGGAGTGTTCATTGTGCAGGAAATTAATTCGTAGGAAAATTGCAGCCGCAAGCCATTCATAACGGCCCACGGAGTTCTCAAAAAGAAATTTATTGTTTGTAATTGTTGCACTAAAGATTAGTTTACCTCAAAGAAACCTAGGCGTAGGTTGTCTCTGCTGAGAACTTTTTTTTCTACGCAGGTAGCGAAATTGCGTAGAATCCTATTTCTATAGGTATAAAGCCTGTGTAATAGTGGACCGATCTCCTCTTTCTTCACTCGGTTTATCACCCAGGATTAACGCGAGTTTCTCGCCGAATGGCTCTGTATTACTTTTTTATGAGGCCAATATACGATTTATAAAGGTACCGCTGGATTTAATGCGGGGCCGGGAAGAGCTTAATTTTTTTTTCGGTATTAACTGCATTTTTAAACCATGCCCAGAGTGCGGCTAAAACAAACTGGTTTTCGGCAAATTGACTTCATACAAAATTGATAAAGGAACGAGATTTAATGCAAGAGTAAATTATTCAATCTTTTTATTACTTTATTCTGGCTTAATTACTAGTAGGGGTAGTTTCTTTATTTTAGTAATTTTCAAGAATAGAATGTTCCGAAATTAAATTTAACAAAAAAGATCGACTCTCTTCGCTCCACTGGTCCAGAGTATTTTGGTTCAACAGTAGAGCGTCGAGAGTTGATCTTTGCTCAGAAAAATGTTAAAATTAAAAAAAAATTATTTTCCATCTAGTCCGTTATTTGAAAAGTTAACTTGATCGATAGGTGCATTTTTATTTTCACGGTGATGAAAAAAATATTTACATTGACCGATGGTAACTATCTCTGATGATAATACAGATTTCTTTAAAGTATGTTCTAAGCAAAAAAATGTACTCTAAATCACTGAATTTGATTAGGAGTTTCAGGGCTAGGAATCACGCAACTATTGATATTTTTTGACATTTTTTTTAACAATGCCACTATTTTGGTGCTGTTTCGAAAAAAATTATACTTAAGCTAATATTTTTTCATAATTCATGTCTGATTCTACTATTTTATTTGTTTGCCTTCGAAAATATAAAGAAACTTCTTCGATAGGTTGAAAATTTAATCATTTTTCAAAAACCAGGTCGAATCTTCGAAATTTAATTTGATTTTTAGCAGCATTTCTCTCTCTCTCTCTCAGAAAAGGAGAAATTTGTGTTGAAAATTTGAAGAAAAAAATCCTGCAAACTTCTAATTGGAAGATATACAAATGAGAAAGTCCATGTCGGATTCAGAAAAGACAAAACATTCATCTTATTAATTTTATAAAACATGAACATTTTGGTAGATTGACAAAAATAGAATATAAGGTTTATGATCCTGTATGTGTAAATCTGAAACATAAATCTATAGATATTACGCCATACACTTTAAATGTTAATTTCTTTAATCGTAGATTATAAAAACCTAGTATCTAGATTTTATAGCATAATATATAGAGATCACTGTCACGCACTTTCAAATCAAAAATCATAAACGGTATTATCTGTTTTTCTCTGCGTATATTTATCAAAAGAAAAATATTTATTTTTAAAAAATGTTTAAATGTTTTTCTTTGATGTTTTTTGAACAGTTTTTACCCAAATTTTTTATTTTTAAGTTCTGAAAGTTGCATCTATTTCTTAAATTTGAAGAAATTCGAATTAGGTTAAAATCGAATTCAAAATCCAATTTAACGCCCAATCCTCAAGTTACTGTATAGAATTCCTGAATATAAAACCAAGAATTCAACGACGAAATTTGAACAAGTAATAGAAAATGCTCCTGTTGTAACTTTAAAAAAATATCCCTTTAAAAAAAATGTCCAACAAATTTTTTTGGCAAAACTAAAAGAAAAGAAAAATGAGAAGGCAAACAACCATATCCCCATCCTCTTTTTTATTTTTGTCGTTTTTTATTTAGTATTTATTTTGTTTATTCTGTTCATTTATTTATTTGTCTCAAAACAAATTTTTGTTAGGATTTTTTTAATAGTGTCTTTTTTTAAGTTACAAATTTGTTGCCATATTTGGTGGTTGGATTCTTAGTTTTATTTTCAGGAATTCTGCAAGTACATTCATTCATTTTTTGTACTCTAAAGAGTGCTCTTTCAAACAAAATTGAAAAACAGTGAGCGTTTGCATATTTTAGGAAATAAGTTTTCCATGCTTGCTTAACATTTTTTCAATTAGAGAATAATATTTTGTTAAACGAGAACATTTTTTTTATTAAAATGTTTAAAAGTTACTAAAATCAATGATTAAGTTATCTCATAAGCTTATTAATATCTTTTTAAATAAATTTAAATTTCTCTTCAAAAAATATTGTATTTTACTCAACTTTACAATAACATTTAAGTTAATTTTACACATCCACCGATTAATAAATTTGTTCGTAAAATATTATAGCAGAGTGCTTATGTCAAAGCACAATTTGGTAAAGTTTTAAAATTTTAGAAGGCTTCCTTCAGAAATTAGAAATAAAAAAGTACGCAAAATTTTTAATTTTCCAAAACAATATCCCTCCAATATTTTCCCCTTAGGGACGAAATGTCATTGGAATATTCAAAAATTAAAAAGAAATTGTAGTGGTTGCGTGAAATTTTCTAAACTTTAGAAATTTATATTGTAGAAAAAATGAAATTTTCATATAGATTAACATTGATTTTCAAAAAGTTGAAAATTTTTTTGTACTAGAACCTTTTTTTTTTTGAAGCAATATGTTTGCGGTTTTTTTACATAGCAGTTTAAAGATATTCGTAGAAGTTCATCTAGTTGGCTAAAAAAATAATCTATTTGGTAAAAAATTCAACTTTTTTATGGAACAATTTTTTTACTGAAAATTAATACTCTTAAATTAAAATTTAACTACTCTGATTTTGGTTAAAAATGGATTTTTGTGTGTGTAAAAACTTAACGAGTTAGTTAAAAATGCATTTAAAAAATCTTAACTAAAAATTAATCAAATTAAATTCGAGCTAACATCATATTTGTTCGAAATTTTAAGTTTAAAATTTGTGTAATTTATTGAAAATTCTTTTTTTTTATACAATTAATCCTTTTGGTTGGAAATTCAATTGTTTGATTATAAATGTATGTATTTTGTTTTGAATTAATCTTTCGCGGTATGAAATTTCTTCTATATTTAAAATTATTCTTTTCGACTGAAAATTCAACTGTTTCGTAGAAAGCGCATAATTTTGTTTAAAAAATGCAACTGTTTGATTGAGGATTCAAATATTTTTTAGTAACTTCCGTGTTCGTTTAATTCAAGTGTCTTTTTTTATTTGAAATTAAAATATTTTCTTGGTTGCAAAAAAAAACTGTTTCATTTACTGTTTGTAAATTCATCTTCTTTCATTGAAAATTCACTTCTTAGTTTAGAGTTGAACTATTGTCTTCATTCACAAGACACAGTAAAATTGTACAGCCCCCCCCCCCCCCCCCCCCCCCCCCCCCCCCCCCCGCACAAATCTTCTAGTGTAATTTTCTTCTGAAATAGTATAAAAATGATCTCTTTGCTAAAAAAAAGTGTCAATTAGTGGCAATAATGGCAGTAGACAACTTCACGATAGCTACGTATAAAAATGTTATCCGGCTCATTTCTCTCGGAAATGCAAGTTGAGATTCAGACATTTTATTTTTTATTTCAACACCATAATGTTTGTTTTTTTTTGTAATTCTGGCATAGAATTTCTCCTCGGGCAAAAGGTGAAAATATAAAATGATATAATGCGAATAATCGATGACCGATTGATTGCGCTCGGATATTAATAGTAGTGAGATTAGCATACCATTAATATGCAAGCCACCACCGAGGAAAAGAAGTAAAGGAATAATTAAAATCGTCAAAAACATTAGCGGTTTCGCGGGACATACGGTTCGGGTATGTATTCCATGAAAAACCGGCTTGCGCGAAAGACTATTAATACCTAATGCCTTATTAAGCAGGATTATGAATATTTAAATCCGACCCGACCATGGCACAAGGAAGGCGCGCAACCCCTCGTCCCCGAGCAAGCCAACCATGAACGCACCGTGTCGGTTTTGAATTTCATGGGATTTGCATCTTCGATCGAGGCTAGCTGCTTCATTTTCGGCTTTCGTTTTGAATCTTTTTGATCTTCCGGATACGGGAAACTCCACCGCACTGAAGCTCAAGTATACTAACTAACCCGGTACTAGAAGTCAAACGAAGGCTTATTGCATTAGAATTCATTGGAATATTTACTTAAAGAGCTCCTCACTTTCAGAATATTCAAATCCCAATTCAAATTCCAAACCCTCCTATTAAAGCATTTTCTTTATTAACCTCATCCAATTCCCGAACTCTTCAACTTCATGTCCCATCAAACGGGGTGATTTCGGGTATGTAGGATAATTTTGAAGATTTCTAAATTGATAGTTCCAATTACTTGAGGTTTTGAAATTAAATTGTTCTGAAAAAAGATCTTATCATTTTGCTCCATTGAGGATCGAACCACAGAACATCCAATTACCGGTCGTGTGCTTTCCCATTAAGCTATCAGAGTGATCGAAAGAAGAATCTTTTTTCAGAAATATAAGCTATCTAAATTCGGGTGATACATTTATTTATTTATTTACCAGTGGAGCGAAGTGATGAATCACAAATGTAACACCTGGCTTCAGATAGCGTGTATTTCTTAAACCATATTTTTCTTTAGATCTCTCTATTAGCTTCATGAGAAAGCACCCGACCGGCAATCGGAAATACTGTGATTCGATTCCCAGTGGAGCGAAGTGTGAAGACCTTTTTTTGAAAAAATGAATTATAAAATGTTTTAAATTTACTTTCCAGCTACTCAAAAATGACATTAGGTATTTTCTGTTATTTAACAAGTTAACTGGCTCTGATGATAATATATATTTCTTTAAATTACTTAAGGTTGTTCTAACCAGAATCTCGAATCACTTGAAGGCTTAATTGGTTCTAGTATGTTTAAATTATTTTTGGAATTTGGAAAAATTGTACAGGGTTTCAAAGTTCAGACTATTATGAAAGATTGCAAGCGATTTTAGAAAATTTTAAAGATTTTGAGGGAGTTAAAAAGATTTCAAGAAGTTTCATCTAATTTTAGAGGATTTCAAAGTTTTTAACATTTTTGACGAATTTTCAAGAGATATTAAAAATTTTAAGAGGTTTGTAGAAATTTTCCTACGACTTTAAAGATTTTAGAAACTACAATGGATTTCAAACGATTTTAATGATTTTCGGGTTATTGCAAGATTCAACTATTTCGTTGAACATTCATCTTTTTGATCTGAAAAATCATTTGTTTTTCCAGAAATTTTCCCTTTCTTAGTTAAAATTTCCTATTTAAAAATTAATCTGTTTCGGTTGAAAATAAATTTTTTTGTTCAAAATTAAATTGTTTTGTGGAAAAATTTTATTTTCGACTCGAAAATTCAACAGTTCGTTAGAAGATTTAACTGTTTGGATCAAAATGTATGTATTTTGTCGAAAAATAATCTTTTTGGATTTAAAGTTAAAGTACCTTCTTAAATTTTTATTTTTTTGTTTGAAAATTCATAATTTCAGATAAAATGTTTTTTTATATACAAATTAATTTTTTAACCTAAAAATTTAACTATTTTGTTATAAATTCGTTTTTGTTGAAAATTTGTTTGTTTTTGTAGAAAACTAATTTTTTTTTGTTGGAAATGCATGGGTTTGGTGAGAAATTAATCAGTTTTAGTTAAATATTTAAATATTTTGTTAGCAATTTGTTTTTGTGGGTTGAATCAAATTGTTTTTTTCTTTTAGACGAATATTTCTTGTTAAATATGTATCCCTCACGTTTAAAATTCAACTCTTAGGTCAAAAATTCATATTTTTAGTTAAAAAATTCTCTTTTTTAATAAAAACGATCTTTTTTCGAGTGACAATTTAACTGTTTTCTTAAAAATTTAGTTGATTGCTTGAAAAATATGTTTCTTATTAAAAATGTATAGTATTAGGTTGAAAATTCAATTGTTTTATAGAAAATTTAGCAATATGATAGAAAATTCAATTATTTGGTTCAAAATTAATTTTTTTTCTCTAGAAAATCCCTTGTCTTATTGAAAATTAAATCTCTGAAATGAGAATTTAACTAAATTTTTGGTAAAAAATTTATATTTTTTGTTTAAAAAATTTAAGTATTTAGTTAAAAATGTTAAGCAATTAAACAAATGTAACTTTATAATATTTAGAAAAAATTTGGATTAACAACACATTCATTGTACAAATTTTTAGTAAAAAATGTATGTAATTTGTTAAAACTTAAGATTTTTAGTAAAAATAAATCTTGTTGCTTAAAATATCAACTGCTTGGTTAAAAACTTCTTTATTTGGTTGAAAATTTGTATTTTTTGATAAAAAAGAATTTTTATTTATAAAAATGCCATCATTTGTTTAAAAATTGTTTTATTTTGCTGAAAACTCATCTTTTTTTATAGAAAATTAACCTTCACTGTTGGAAATTCACCTTTTTGTTTGAAAATTTAACCTTTTTGGTTCAATATTTGACAGTTTTGTAGAAAGTTGATCTTTTTGGTTAAAAACACATGTGTTTGGTTTAAAAATAATCGGGATTGTTTGAGGATTCAATTATTTTTTTAGAAATTCAGCCTTTTTGGTTTAGTTCAACTGTTTTTGGTTTAAAATGAAAATCTTTTCTTGGTTACGATATCAACTATTACATTTATTATTTTATTGTTATTAATTTTATTTCTTCAGATCAATCTATAATTCTTGAGTTGTTTATTGCAACTAATACCCAAACGGAGCAACCCTGCTCCAGCCCACGTCGCGGATCAATCTCTCTAGCAATCATCCTAGGCGAAGAGTTTATTTGGTGTTGCGAATTCATTTTTTACGATTGAAAATCTATTAAAATTCGATTAAAATCTATTTAAAAATCTATTTAAATTACATTGCTAATTTATAAGAAACAGTCATATTTTAAGAACCCGATTGCCTCAGAAGTTTAACGATGGTTTTCAATGAAAAATTAAGAAATAGTGGTACTAGCAGACAATTATATAAGAAAATAGTGTCATGATTTAAAAAGTGTTCAATCGTGTCAACTCGATTAAAATTTTCTTTAATTGCCTATCAGTATTTTCTCACTATTTTCAAAATGCCTGCTTCTATTAAGAATATTTTGAAATCCTCAAATGAGTAAAAATTGAGTAAAAATTTTACCTGAATTTCCTAGGATAATAAAAAGATTGATGGCTTTCCGGTAGGGCGGTAGGCCTGGAAAGTGCACGTTTGTGCATCATTGGAGAAGAAAGCGCGGGGTGGTAGCGGAATTTTTCAAAAAGGTAGAAAAAAAAAAGGTTAATGAAAGGGGTGCATACTTTTGACTCTCGACGCACGTTTTTCACGTATCAACGAGAAAGGAAAAGACTGTGAAAAGAAACGGGCCGGCTCAGTGCCACCGGGCACCGCCTTATTATGCAGTTCGTTTCACGTGAAAACAACATGCGTTTTGTCGACCCTTCACTGCGGGCTGTCGACAAGTTGTTTTTACAGGAAATGAAGCGTATAACGAAGACAAATAATACACCATGCTGTTCAAACCTACTCGCCTTGGTGCGCTCGATCAAATTAATTCAACTTCTTTCAGTCAAAGTGGTTAATCCGCATTGTTTTTCAAATTCCAGGCCTCAGACTCATTTGATTTAATAATTAAAACAATATAATTTCATTAGCAAAAAAGGGGTCATGCATAAACTGAGCACCATTTTTTTCGGTGAAAGTTTGAACCATGAACCTCCCTAATTTTCAGAATTCCTAAAAAAAAAACAAGAATCGAACAATCAAATCTGGAGAACCACCATAAAATGTCCCTATCGAAATTTGAAAGAGATACCAATTTTTCTCAAAAAGAAAAGAAAACAATTGATTTTTGTTGACAAAAATAAAATAAAGGTAAGAAAAATCAGAAATGAGAAGGCAGCCCACCAACTCCCTCTCCTTTTTGTTTATTCTTTCGTTTTTTTATTTTTGATCAATATCAAATCACAATAAAAAAGAATTTGTAAAAAATAATCGTCAACGTTTCGGCACTCATAAGAAAAATTTTTTAAAATGAAATAAAAAATATTCGAGCAGGTAGGAACAGCAAAAAACTACGATGCTCTATTCCTGACACATTACATGTACCTCCCTTTGTTATGGTCCGTAAGTTTTGAAAATTTACTTACCTTTATCATACGTAATATTCAACGACTTAATTTTTTCTTTGTGAATTTATTTAAAGGTCTTGCCCAATAATTCTGTAAGACGATTTAGGGGAGGGGGATTTCTGGATTGGTAAAATTATCCTGTTTCTTATGATTTATTGTAAGTGCAACTTTCAACAGAATAAGTTGAGTTCTCCACAAACAATGTAATAGTTGATATTTTGACTATGGAAAGATTTTCATTTTAAATGAAGAACAATTTAATGGAACAAAAAAGACGATTTTTTTAACAAAACAAAATAGTTTAATTCTTTATAATAAAGATCAATTTTCAAAGTAGGAGATTATTTTTTTACAAAGAATATAAATTTTTAACAAAATTAATAAATTTTTAATCGAGTAGTTAAATTTTCAAGAAAGTAGCTTCATTTTATACCAAAAAAGATGAGTTTTTAACAAAATTAAAAAATTGTAAACCGAATAGTTGATTTTTTAACATAAAATATTCACTTTCTATTAAGAAATACGACTTTTTAATCAATTGAATAAATTTTCAATCTAATAGATGAATATTCGAACTAACAAAAATCAATTTTTAACCAAAAGTGTAATATTTACATTTTTAGGATGAGAATTAATTTTCAAACAAAACAAAAAAAAGTCTATAAACTACTTTAATTTTCTACTAAGTTGTTGAATTTTGCAGTTAATAAGACGAATTTTCCACAAAGCCGTTGAATTTTCAGCCCAAAAATGCAGATTTTTTCATAGAAAATGTAATAGATAAAATTTCAACTGAAAATATTTTTATTTTTAATTAAGAACCGTTGAATTTAGACAAAAAATACAACATTTCAACATAAAAACTTCAATAAAAACAGATTAATTTTCAACCAAACAGTTGTATGTTTAACCAAAAAAATTTGTTTTTTATACCAGAAAAAAATTAATTACAAAAATACATCAATTATAAACAAAGCTTTACAATTTTCAACCAAGAAGAATAATTTTCTAGAAAAAAATACGAATTTTCAACAAAATAGTTGAATGCTCATCCGAAACTGATTACTTTTCAACTAAGCAATGATTTCCAATTAAATAAAAATTTTTGAACAATATTTCCAATATGTCCATTTTCAACCAAAAATGGAATAGTAATATTTTCAGTAAAGAAATTTAGTTAATTAATTTTTTACAAAAAAAGATGAGTTATCATCAAAGCACTTTATTTTTAAACAAGTACTTGAATTTTCAACTATAAAAGATAAATTTTCAACTATAAAAGATAAATTTTCAACTATAAAAGATAAATTTTCAATCACATAATTGAATTTAAAAATTAAAAATCACCGTTTCAATCGAAAATGGAATACTTAAATTTCTAGTTACAAAAGTTAATTTGCAACCAAAACTGTAACGCGCTATGAAAAAAATTGTTAGTTGTTATTTCATTTTTAGTTGGAACAGGAAATTAAAAATATAAATTAGATCATTTTCGAGCAAAAAATTATAATACAGACATGGAAAAACGAATTTTCCTCAAATATTGACATTCATATCTGGTTTAAAAACTTCTCCAAAAGAATTATAATTCTCACTTGGAAGAGGGAATTTTCGGGAAACATTGTAATTCTGATTTGAAACAATGAATTTTCAAGCAAAATTATAATTTGGAATCAAACTAAGATATTTTGCTAAGCATGCAGATATATGTAATTTTAAATTGAAGCAGAAAATTATCGAAAAAAAATATAATTGTGATCTGAAACAAAAAAATTTCCGACAGAATTAGAAATTTTACTTTTTTAAGAATTACGATTTTGATTTTAAAACGAATATTTAATTCGAAAGAACGAATTTCTATTAAAAAAATATAATAGAATTTTAACTCTATAAATTTAAAGTTAAAAAGTTTCAGTTTTCCATCTAAAAAGTAAGAAGTTTTGAAAAACAATTTTCTTTTAAACCTGAAGAGAAGAATTTTCTGGAAGAAAGTTAATTTTCAGTCAAGAAAGATGAATGGGAATTTTCAACTAAAAAAAATCAATCTCTAATCTAAAATATAATTGTTCCATGTTGAGTATAAAAAACTCAAATAGTACCATTAGTGTCCTTTCTTAAATATTAACAAAATAATTGAATCTTTAATAAAAAGTGGAAAAAATATTCATCTCTTGAGAATCGCCATCTATAGCTGCATTTGATTCATATCCAATTTATATTCATATGCTAGATTTTATTAGATTTGTTGGATCATTATTACTGAAGTGAAGAAAAATATTGTTCCGCCTTTCCTAGAAAGTTCCTTCTTGAGAAAGAACTTTATTAGGAAAGTTATAATGGCCAAGCTTAAGGCAGTTATTAGCCACCCCTAAGCATTTATTAGTCAAGCCTAAAGCACTTATTAGCGCTCCCCATCTCATTCATACCATTTTTCCCTTGTTCCGTGAAACTACAGTAAAATGCAACTACAATATACATCGCATGTAAGGGCTGATGTTGAGGGAGCCTTCAATTCCATTTTTGATGCAGTTTCATCGCCTCAGTAGAAAGGGTTGAAAAGGGCAGACGCGTCTAATCAAATTTAATATTGATGCTACATTCGACGAAGCAAGTCTTGTCATTCTTTTCAACGCTTTTCACGAGAAAAGTCTACAGTCTAGACTCTAGACTTTTAGAGCAACCAGTAATTAAGTCATCTGACTGATTGGAATCTATGGTCCATAGATTAGTTTACTTTGGGACAAGGTAATCTGATTTTAATGACACAGCATGCCTTCAAAATTGAGTCGTTTATTCGTCATATTAGTTGAGGATTTTTAAGAGTTTTAGAAATCTGTCAAAAATTTCAAATGATTTCGTAAGATTTTAGAGGATTTGAAAGATTTGATCATTTTTAAAGCAATGTTGATGCTACCATTGTCACTAACGCACAGTGGGCGAAAATGGATAAATATCTAGTGATAGCTCAATTCTTTAAGAATAATAGAACTTTTTTTGAGGTTAAGAAAAAAATTACAGTAGAAGTTCACACTGTGCAAACTTGCTTCTATTCGCACAGAAATTGTTGGTTTAAGCATAAACGCATTATCAGTAAAAAAGGGATAGGTAATTACATAAAAAGAACTTAAACTTCAAATGCATGCATCCTAGTTCCTATAAAACCGAAACCCATAAACTCCAAACCCACAAACCCCAAACTCATAAACTATAAACCCGTTAACCCCAAACACATAAACCCCAAACTCATAAACCCTTAATCCATAAACCCAAACTCATAAGCCCGTAAACCCCAAATATATAAACCTCAAGCCCACAAAGCCTAAGATTTAAACTCTAAATTTATGGAACACAAACCCATAAACCCTATACTTATAAGCCCCAAACTCAAAAATCCGAAACCCATCAACCCCAAACTTATAGACCTCAAACCCAGAAACCCTAAAAACATAGACTCCAAATCCATAAAAACCAAACTTATAGACCCAAAACCCATACACCCCGAATTTATATACCCCAAACCTATCTACCCCAAACTTATAAACCCCCACTATATAACCGACAACACCCATAAATAGTAAACTTCTAGACCTCAAAAATATAAACCCTAAACTTATAATCCTCGAACTCATGAACCCCAAACACATAAAATCCAAACCTACAAACCTCAAACTCGTAAACTATAAACCCGTAAACCCCAAACTCATAAACCATAAACTCATACACCCCAAACTCATGAACCACCAACCCATAAACTCCAGACTTATAAACCCCGATCCCGTAAACCCCAAACTTATAAACCTCAAGCCCACAAACCCTAAACTTTAAGCCCACAAAATCAAAGCCCATAAACTCCAAACTAAAAAACCCCGAAATCATCAACCCCAAACCCACAAACCCTAAAAGCATAGACCCCAAGCCCATAAACCCCAAACTTATATACCCCAAACCTATCAACTCCAAAAATTATAAACTTAAAATCCATAAACCCCAAAATTAAAGACACCAAAATTATAAAACCTAAACTTATAATCCCCGAAATCATAAATACCAAACACATAAAAACAAAATGCATAAATCCCAAACCCATAAAGCCCAAATGCACTTTGTTTAGTTGAAAATTCAGGCATTTTTATAAAAATTAATCTTTTCAGGAAAAAATTAATCTTCTTGGTTGAAAATTTAACTAGTTTGTGAAAAATTCATTTTCAGGGTTAAAAATTAATTTTTTCAAATGGAAATTTAACTGTTCCACTTTTTGTTAAAAATTAATCTTTTTTAGCTGAATATTAATATATTTGGTTAAAATTAGTGTTTTTTAACTGAAAAATTAATCTTCTGGGTTAACATATTTTGTTGAAAACTCGTTCTTTGTTGTATTGAAAATTAAATTTTTGAATTTAAATTTAACTATTCGACATTTTGTTGAACAATGATATTTTATATTTGAAAATTCAACCTTTTGGTTTAAAAATGATGTATGTTGTCCAAAATTAATTTTTTTCGTAGAAAATTAATGTTCGTGGTTGAAAATTCATTTTCTGGAGTGAACGATTATTCATTCTTTCATAGCTTTTCTGCTGAAACATTAATATTGTTGATTAAAAATGTATTTCTTTGGTCGAAAATTCCACTATTTCGTGAAAAACTCATTTTTTTTTTTTTTTGATAAAAATTATTTTGTTGTTGTTATAAAGTGAACAATTTTAGGTTAAAAATTCTTTTTTTTTTGTAGACAAATTCATAATTTATCTTTCTGGTTGCAAAGTCATACATTTCGTTAAAGATGCGGCTTTTCTGGTAAAAAAACTGATCTTTTTGGTTAGAAGTTCAACCATTTGGTTTCTATTTTTTTGTAGATTAAATTCATAATTTTCGTTCAAATTAATCTATTTTGTCGACAATTCATCTTTTTAGTTGATAAATTATGAATTTGGTCCAAAAGTCATCTTTTTTCCTGAAGATTTATCATTTTAGTAGATTATCTTTTCATATAATTATATTTTTTTTTATTTATATTTTTTAGTTTAAAAATTGAACTATTTCGTTGAAAATTCGTCTTTCTTGGTAGAAAATTCATCTTTCCGGTTGAAGGCTCATTATTTTAGAAGAAAACAAATTTTTTTTCGTTTACAATTTATTCCATTTTTGTTAATAATTGCTACATTTTTTTTAAATGCATGTATTTTGTTGAAAAATGTATTTTTTGGAAAAAAAATAAATGTTCTTTGTTGAAAGCTCACCTATTTGTTTCAAAGTACTTTTTTTATTGAAAAATCGTCATTTTAATTGAAATTTCAGTTTTTTTATTGAATATTTAATTAATTTGTTTAAACAATTTTTTCCATTGATAATATTAATTTTTTCAACTGAAAGTTTAACCTATGAGAGCCTGTGTGAGATTGTGTCTCAACTCTAACCAGAGGATCTCTAGTCTGTATGAAACCGTTTGCGCGCCAGAGTTTTGGTTTTCTGTAGTTTTCCACTCCCCTGACCAAGAGATAAGGGTATTCGGGGCAATTTAGTAAAGCGTGTTTCAGTCGAAGGGTTTATGTCTGCCGACACACTAAAACCTAGGAAGTTATACATATACATTAAAAAAGAATAAATAAACAGTAATATGAACTGTATATGGGATGGAGATTCCTTTTTGGCTTTTCAGAGATCCAAATTTTGTTATCTGCTACAAATCTTTAACATCCTCTAAATTTCTAAAATGCAGGATATAACAATGTTACACTTTAGCTTGAAACATACGTCGCTTCACATTACAGCCAAGGAATGCAACTTAAGAAAACATCGTATCGGGCGCTAGTCAAACACTCGGTCTTCGTGGGCTGTTTAGCTTTCCGAGTACTGTTTACGTAGCTTAATCGAAAAATCATAAGTGCCCTTCCTCAAGAGTTAAGCTAGACAATACACCCCAGAGAAACGGGGTGAGACTCGAGAGACTCCTAAACGGAAACGGAAGTCGAGACTAACTCCAGCACACTACCTCTCAGCTAATTGCGTAACAAAGCAAATACCAGAGTCGCAACTGCAAAATATTACATTTATCTCATCTCAGAGAATTTACGGATCAAGTGCCTGATTTCAAAAACAAAAGTGTAGCAATAAAAGCTCAGGATCCGATCACTCAAATGGATCATTTGCTCGAGATAAGTAAAATTGTAATTTGTACTTTGTCTGGGTATTGAAAAGTAGCTAATTTAAGCCCGGGCGCCACCCTAAGTAAGCAGTCTACGTGGAACTTAAAAATGGTTATCGCTTTCGACGACCAAAGTTAACGGCCGTAAATCTAGTGGTTCCATTAGCGTTGTAGCTCGACCAGAGAAACATGTTGTCTGACATGTTTTAAAAAATTTGTGGTACCTCTGCTACCGACTTGAGATTACCAAACAAACAAGCAATAACCATCACTCAATAGACTCTTCCAATTTCAAAATGATCCTCTCCGAAATTCGACACTTCACTGATCTTTCCGATTCAGGTTTCACGATATCCATTTTAAAATGTTTAGATTCTAGTTTTTAGTTCTTCTTAGAAGCCATATAAAAAGATTGGATCAGGGATGGCGACGCAAAAATTTTCATAATAGAGTTTGACAATTTAGGTTTCTAAACATTCTGTCTTTTTTCTTCCAGGAAATCAACAATTAAACAATTTGGAGGTGATATTAAATCCTTAAATAAATAAATCCAGCAACTCTTAATGTTAAAGAAATGAATAATTTAAAATGCTTTCAGATTTAAAATTTCTTACATACCTGTCTCGTCAGAACTTAGCGCAATAAATATTCATAGATGGGTCAACCTTACATGTTTACGATATTACAAAATGGAAGTGACAACCTACTTTTAAATTCTTTAATATTTAAATTATTACGTATTTGTTTTGATTACAAAATCATATGCAAATATGTTATTGAATTAATTTTTATAAATATTTATAATTTTTTGGAATTTCTCCCCAGCGGATCATAGTCGTAAGTTAAAACTAAGGAGGCGGTGTCACATTATCTAACTTTGGAAGCTTCTCTTCTGGATTCTCCATTAAATTCATAAGGCCATATTCAATAAAATGTTTGAAATAATTTATATTGGGAATCTTGTTCACCGAGAAAAACTTGCAAATGACCGGGAATTTGACTCAGAGACCGGGATTTTTCTCTCGAATGTGTGTTAAGATACAATTAAAACATGGTTTCATGTATTTAAATTAAAATTTAGATTTTAAGGTAGAAAATTTCAGTAAAAATATATAATTTGGACAATTAAGACACGAAATTTCCGTAAAGAATTAAAATTTTGACTTTGGAACAGGGAATTTCGTTTTGAATTTAAGGCTTGGAATTTTTAAAAAGAATTATTATTCTGAGATAGAATTGAGAATTTCCACAAAATATTATAATTTTTATTTTAGGCTCACTTTATAACAGAAAATTTCGTTGAGAATTATAATCTTTACTTCAGAACGGAGGGTTTCCGTAAAGAATAATAATTTGACTTGAAACAGGGAATTGTGGTTATAGTAAGAAAATTTCGAAAAAAATTTTTTTTCTGTTTTCACAGAAGACAATTTATTAAAAAATATATTTTTTCCTCGTCATAATTAGTCACCTTTTGCTACTTCCCTTTTTCAACTTTTGAAAAAAGGAAATTAAATTTTCAAAATAAATTATGATTTTTAGTTTAGATGGGCAAAATAATTTTTATTTTTATTCATAAAAAGAGAAATTATACAAATAATTCCTGTTTCATGTAAGAATACGTGAGATTTGAGTAATTCCTTCTTCAAAATTAACATTAAAAAAAAAATTTCATTCTTCTTTTGCAATTATAAGTTTCTCGGAATTTAGAACTTCCTTTCTTCAAATTCAAGGAAAAAGGCATGTAGTTACTGCATTTCTGAATTTTTTTTAGAAAATGTAAATAAATTTAATTTTGACTTGGAACGGGGATTTTTGTGAAGAAATCTAATTGTGCCTTAGAACTCAGAATTTTCGTAAATAATTATTATTTGACTTAAAGCAGAAAATATCTGACATGGAACAAATATTGTGGAAGATAATTCTAATTTCGAATTAGAATATAGAAAATAGAAATTAAAAAAAAACTGCCTAGTAAAATTTAGAATTACAATTATTTTCAAAAATTCCCTGTTCCAAATCAGAAATCTTTGAATTATTTTGGAATATTGACAAATCTTTTGAACTCTTTAAAATATAAATGTAAATAATTTTATATTTAAATGGCTTTTTACGATTTCAAATTTTTTTATAACTTTTCATATTAAAAAAGTGCTGTTATGGGTTAATGTTATTACTTTATGTTTTTACCTTCAGAAAATAAAAATCCAGGGACGTCAATGCATTTTATTTCCTCGTCTTTTACTTTTTTTGTAGAAAATTTATAATTTTAATTGAAAATTCATTTCTGACAATGTAACTACTTTCTTAAAAATAAATTTTTTTAACTAAAAAACTCAATTATTCCGGGAGAAGATTTAACTATTTTTTTGAAAATCAGTTTTTTTGTTTTTTTAAAATTCGATTTTCAAACAGAAAATTCAACAAATGCAACCATTTGATTGAAAATTGATATTTTATATTAAAAAATTAATAATTCTTCAATTTGGTTGAAAAATAATTCCTTCAACTGAAAATTTTAATGTTCATTTTTGGTTGAAATTTGATATTTTCTTGTTAAAAATTCAACAATTTGGATGTAAGTGGGTCTTTTTTAATTGAAACTTCATCTATTTTATTGAAAATCTGTATATTTTGTTTAAAATCGATTTATTAATCAAGAATTATCTTTTTATTTGCAAGTTATTCTTCTTATATAAAAATTCTTCTTTTCAGTTAAATCTTTAAGTTTTCCAGTAAAATATTTATCATTTTGGTTGAAAATTCATCTTCTAGGTTGAAAATAAAATTACTTTGTTGAAAATTAAACTCTTTTCTTAAAAAATAATTTTCTTCATTAAAGGTTTATCACTTTAATTCAAAATTAATTTCTGTTTTAATTAATTTCTTTGGTTCAGATATAAGCTATTCTATTAAAAATTTCTTTTTTTCTTTGGATAAAAAGGTGTTTTTTTGTTGAAAATGTATCTATTTTGTTGAAAATTAGTCTCTTTTATGTTTGAAAATTATTATTTATTTGAACGTAAAATTGAACCATAGTTCCAGTTGAATATTCCACAATTTTAGTAAAAAATTCGTCTTTTTGGTTGAACATTCATTTTTTGAGTAAAGATTTAATTGTTCAATTTTTGGTTGAAAAATCTTCTTTTTTAGTTAAAAATTAATCTTTTTTGGTAAAAAATAACCTTTTATTTTTAAACTTGAAATAGTTGGTTAAAAAATCAACTATTCTAGTTAATGATTAATCATTTCAACTAATCTAGTTAAAGCTTTACAATTTTGTTTGGAAATTCATCACTTTGTTTAAAAATGTAACTATTTTTTTGTTTAAAGTTCGTTTTTTAAGATTAGTTTCTTTGCGTAAAGTAATTATTTTAATTAAAAACTTGAATTATTTCAATTGAATATCACATAGTTTTAGTTGAAAATGCATCTATTTGGTTGAACATTAATTTTTCAACTTAAAATTTTATTATTTAAGTTTTGGTTTACAATTGATTATTTTTAGTAAAAATTAATGTTTTGTTTGGTTGAAAATGCAACTATTTGAGTTTAAAACTCACCTTTTTGTTTTGAAAATCAACTGTTCCTGTTGAAGATTTATCATTTCAATTAAAAATTCATCACTTAGGTTAAAAATTGAACTTTCTCTTGAAAATCCGTTATTTTTTGTTGAAAATTAATTTCTTCAACTAAAAGTTTAGCTATTCTATTCTTTGTTAAAAATCGATATTTTTTAGTGCAAAATTAAGCTATTTGTTTTAAAATTAATTTATTTTTGACATTTTTATTCTGTTCTCTTAAATCGAGAAATGAATGGGAATTTGAAATTGCCACCCTGCTCTTGCACTATCTATTAGTACTTTTATTTGCGAGTATTAATTTATAAAAGCATATTTAAGTGAAGTGGCCAATCATTGGGGAGTGACCAACCATTGTACCGATTACCCTATATTTCTGAAATAAAAATAAAACTTCCTTTAAACTCGTTTAGTGACTCGACTTTAATATACAGTTTGAAGATGGAAATTTTTTCTCACGAGACCTGACTGATAAATCTGGTTCGTGACGATCGATGACGGATGCAGAATGAGAGTCACTGTGTGTACCTGTTTGCCTCGACGTTTATAGTGTACCTGATGCAGAGATAACGACCGACCAGATGGGCAGGGGCCCAACTCGGCCCAACTTCCCCGTTCTATCTGGTCCATCTAAATCTTAGAACAGCCAGACAAATGTGTGTATGTTTACATTTACATGCGAGGAGTCGTCACGTCGCGTCGAACACGAGTAAGCTCGAATCGAGCGCACCGCTTTTCGGTTCCAAGATGCTATGCGTGACTCTGTCCCTCCGCTCCGTGTGGCGACACACAAATTTTTAACGAATTACGCACGTGATGCTTGTTTTGACGAACTGTGAACACGCACAATTGATCCTTTGCGCGATAAGCCACCCACAATCCTTGTTTAATAATTTCGGTTCTACTTTTAGTTCGCGACTTCCTTTTTATGGCCACTGCTAAATTGAGGGGAACGAAATGTTTCAAATAATAGCAAAGAAAACAAAAATAACGATTATTTTAGAGGACAGCTGAATTCTTAACCTGAGTAGTTTTTCACTAAAAAGATTAATAAAAAAATACTAGTTAAGTTTTCAACGAAATAATTAAACTTTAAACAGACTAGTTAATTTTTTTAACGAATAGATGCATTTTTATCCTACAAAGAGAAACTTTTAACGATGAATATTAATTTTCGACTAAAAAATGAATTTTTAAACTAAATTGTTGAATTTTTAACTAAAAAAGATAAGTTTTTAACTAAAAATGAAACAGTTAAATTTTCAGTCAAACAATTAATTTAAAAAACGAAATGAATTATCAGCCAATTCAATTCAACACCAAAGACCAATTTTTTACAACAAAAAAAGTTGAATTCTTCAACCGGATAGATACATTTTCTACAAACGAGATTAATATTTCTGCTCAAATTGTTGGATTAAAAAAAAAACTCTTCAAGCTTAAAACACGAATGTTTTAATAAACAGTTGACTTTTAAAACCGAAAAAAGGGAATTTTCAACAAGAAAATTAGTTCTCTACAATGAAAAAAGAATTTTGAACTAAATAATTGAATTTCAGTTTAAAAAAGTAATTATCAGCAAATAAACGAATCTTCAACTCGTGTTTGAATAACAAAGACGAATTATCAACAAAATAGTTCATTTATCAATAAAAATGATGAATTTTCTACAAGCAAGATTAACTTACGACAAAAATAACAAATTTCTCACAAAAAAGTTTATTTTTCATCTAAGAAGATTATTTTTACGGAGAAAAATAAGCATTTTGAACGAAATAGTTAAATTTTCGATTTAAAAAAAAAACCTTTTAACCAAAAATGTAATCGTTAGATTTCCAGCAAAAAAACCGTTTTTCAACTCGGTGTATTCGACTAAAAAAGACGAATTTTCAACAAAATAGGTGATTTATTATTAATAAAATTATCAAACAAATTTTTCACAAAAAAATTTACTTTTTAAATCAGAAGATTAATTTTCTACAAAGAAAAAGAAATTATTATCGAAATTCATGAATTATCAACCTAGCAGCATTTTCAAATAAAAAAGTAATTCTTAACAAACAAACAAAAAAAAACAATTTTTAAGAGAATAGTTAAATTTTTGACTAAAAAGTTTTATTTTGAACCAGATAGTTTCATTTTGTAGCAAAGTACCTGCATTTTCAACCAAAATATTAAGTTTGTACTGAATTGTTGAATTTTTAATTCAGTCGTTAAATTTTCAACTCCAAAATATCAAATTTTTTCATCAAAAAGAGTTAATTCACAACCAAATAGTTTCTGACTAATAATAATAATTCTGATTTGAAATATAAATTTTTCGGAAAGAGATATATTTGAGTTGGTTCAGGCAATTTTTCCAAAGATTTAGATTTCAGAATTACACCTGGATGGAAAAAAGAAAAATGACGAAGAACGTTTATTACTGGGAACGGAGAATTTTCTAAAATAGTTATTATAGTTCTAACTTTCAATAGGGAATTTTTGAAAAAAATGATAATTTTGATTTGCAACAGAGAATTTTTCACAAAAATTATTGTACAATGTTTACTTGGAACGGAGATTTTTTCAAAAGAATAATTCTTTTGAAAAACTATCAGTTCTATGTAAAAATTTTAATAAGTATTATAATTCTGATTTAGTAATAAATTTTCCAGAAAAATGATAATTTTCAGTTGTAACTGGAAATTTCCGGATACAATATTATATCTAATTCTAAGTTGGATCACAGAATTAAAAAATATATATAATTCTGATCTGGAAAAAGGAATTTTCAAACGAATAAAATTATAATTTTGACTTGGAATAAGTAATTTTCAAAATGAATGATAATTCTATGTTTTATCCGGATTTAAAAAGAAATATAAAGAAGGAAGAGGAAATTGTTCAAAAACAATGTTTATTCTGACTACGAAGATGGAATGTTTGATTTAGGAAATGGAATTGGACAAAAAATTGATTCCCCAACTGAAGAAATAAAAAATAGACTCGGAGAAAATCGGGAAATAACCAAGAATTTAAAACCAGTCATGTAGACTCTAAAGTTTTTTATTTAATTAGCTGTTTGTTATATATTTAATTATAAAAATGTCAATTATGTGCCATGACTTTAAAATAATATTTCCCCTTTATTATGTCGAGATGAAGTATACCATAAAGTTAAAAATGCAGGGTCTAGTAATTTCCTTGAAAGGATCCTTCCTGTTATCGTCATCTTAGTTTGGGAAGGAATTTATGCACGAGCCACGGGCCAAACAAAGAGCCTATCATGTGGAAGAGGGTCGCCTGCATTTGCCTAACAATTCCCGGGAGGGTAGTTGCTTTTTTAAATTTTCACTAAACTGAAAGCACCTTGCCAGTTTCAGTAAAGGTTTGGGGCGTGGTTTTCCCCCGGGGGCTCATATGAAACCGTAACATTACTTCTGGGGGGTAGTAGCCTTTGAAATCAATTTTAGCCAGGTAGGGTGCCGTCAGCTCAGCCGTGCCGGTTCCTAACTGACGGCACGAGTACGTGATCCTGCATCGCTCCATTCTCAAATTTGGAAAATTATTGCCGACCGGTGCAACAGCGGTTTCCGTCCCCACGGTGATGTGTTTATGCGCCGGCACGTTTCGGAAACATATAAAAAAGATAAATTCGAAACAAAAATATAATATAGTTACATTTTCAGAAAACATATTTTAAGCCAATACAATTTTCCGCGAAAATAAAATTGTTAAATTTTCATTTAAAAAACTTAATTTGAACTTAAAAATGAATTTAAAAAAAAATTAATTTCTCACCAAATTCATAATTAAATGTTCAACCTAAAACATGAATTTTGCACAAAAAAAGCAACTATTGACAAAATAAATTAATTTTCCACAACAACAAAAAAATGTTCAACCGAAAGTAGAATAGTCACATTATGAGTTATTAAGTGAAATTTTCAACAAAATACAGAAACCAAGATTAAATTTAAAAAAATGTAATAGTTAAATTTTCAGATTAAAATTTAATTTTAAATTCAAATAGAACTAATTTTAAACTGCAAAACAGAATTTTTAAGTAAAAAAGATATAATTTTTAACATAAACTTCTATAAAGAGATTGAAGTTTCGCTAAAATAGATTTGTTAAATCGACAATTAAAAAATTAATCTTTTATATAGAAACGTATTTTCAACTATATATTCAAATGTTAAATAAAAAAATTAATTTTTCACCAAATTCATAATTATATTTTTATCCTAAAAGGTGAATTTTCTACACAAAAAAAAAAGACAAACAGATTTTGAAAAAATAAATGAAATATTAACTAAAAAACAGGGTCAAACAAACATAGATTAGTTTAACTTTGAATTATATAAATAAACTTTTCATAAAATACATAAACCAAGATTATATTTTTAAAAATGAATAGTTCAATTTTCAGTTAAAAAGTTTATTTTCAATTTAAATAGAAATAATTTTAAACCGAAGCAATGGATTTTTACATAAAAAATATAAATTTTAAACGAAATATTTGCATTTTGCACCAAACAGAGAAATTTTCAACCTAGAACATTAAATTCGTATAAGAAATTTAATTGTCATAAAAAATGTAAAGGTTTAATTTTCATTAAAAATAATTCATTTTTTATTGAAAAATGAAACAATTCCTAACTAAATGAATTAATTTTCAACCAAGTTCATAAATTTTATACGAAGAAAATAAATTAGTCACCAAGGAGATTAATATTCTACCACAGAAGACAATTTTTTAAGAACATACAGGTATTTTCAACCAAGTAGTGGATTTTTTTAACTAAGTAGGTATACTTCAAGAGATACATTTCCTACACAAAAAAAGAATTTTAAACAGAATAATTAAATTAAAAAAAGGAGTTTCAGCTAAAATGATAACTCAGTAACAAAACACAAAAAGGTGGTTTAACAATGCATTTCAAATTTAAACAAGGCATTTGATTTTAAAAATTAAAAAATGTATTCTCAATCAATCACGTAATAGTTAATATTTCAACAAATACATATTTTTATTTTAAATCTAAAACATTGAATACAACCAAAACAGACGTAGTTTCAACGAAATAGTTGAATCATCAACTATAATAGATTAATTTTCATTTTTCAACCAATTAGTTGTATTAAAAAAAAAAGAAAATTCAACCCGAAAATATTACTTTTTAAATAACATTACAAAATGATACATTTAGAAATTTATAGCTTTCCTGATTAAGCATTAAAAAATTAGGAAACTTAAAAACACATTTTTCCGTCTTTAATCTTCTTGAACCTGAACATTCATTTTCGAGGCCTCAAAAATTAAACTATTTTAGAATTGCACATTCAAAACTGTATTTTTAAATTGAAATCATAAAAGTTTCAAATTCGATACAAAGTTTTGTTAGGTATGTATCATATTATGTGGTATGGGTGAAAAATTCAAAATGATGAAATAAATCTTTCTAATCTAAAAAAACGAGATTTCTCTGTATCAAAGAAAAATCCGTGTAATTTTCCCCGTTTATGATTTAAGAATTTTAAATTGTAAACCTTGAACGTTTAGTAATTCTAAAAAGGTTGAAAATTATGTGATATGGAATTTGAATCTTTGCAAATTGACCATTACGTGTACCGAAATTATGGTACGAATAGCTTGATTTTTTTCGGTTGGAAATTAAATAATTCCAAATTACTTGCAAAATGTCTTAAATTAGGATCTTGAAAGTAAGTAATTAAAAATGAATCATTTTCAAATTTTACATTGTGCTTTTTAAAATTCCCGAATTTTAATTTAAAATTCATAGTTAATAATTTGAAAATCTATGACGAATAAACAAATTTAATTATTAAAAATTATTATTATTAATGTACTAAACGTTTATTGAAGATGATAGAAGGAAGGGTGACCCTTGATTATTATTGCCATTCTTTCCAGTTAGGCAAGAAACACAGGATGGGTATGCAATTTAATATAGCTTGTGGGGATTCACTGATTAAGGTGATCATGGCTTGATTTCATTTTTTAATTATCCTGGGCACACGATTCCATGATCATAATTCGAGATTACAATTTCAAGACGGGGTGAATTAATCTTGAACCGCATTTTATGAAGATCTCTCACACAGAGGCTGAAGTTCGCACCTCCGATGAATCAGAATTAGGCTTAGCTGCCTGATAGTTGGCGAAATGACGCGCGATTTTGGCCCTTCTCGTTTACCTACAAATTGCCGTTAGTCACTCTCGGTCCTGCTATTGTCGTCGGATTATACCCATCGACAAATCACGCATGGTTCCCTTAGAGATGAAAAGCGAGCCAGGACAGGTTTAACCTGTCAGCTTCAATGTGTTTCATTCAATTCAGGAGAAAACGGCTTATATTAGACAAAATGTTTCAATTCCGGAAAAGTGACTCTGCCAGAAATATATAGCAAAATAGGTACAAGTTTTAATTAAAATCCATGAAAAGAGAAGAATATTTTGAGGACATAAATTATAAGAATTGGAGAGGCACCGTCTGTCGCGACAAAGGGTCCCTAATTGTGAGCTGAACGGGTGATTATGTTTTCGTTTGGCTGACCGCCAATGGCGCGTCTCAATCGTATTTCAGTTTCAGTATCTAGAAATCGTATCATCATTTACGTGAAAGAGGCTCTAAATTCTATTCTCCATTCTCAATATATAATTCAGAGTCTCTTTTACCTCGTGAAGTCTATTCGTCCCGGGACAATTTAGGGTAACCTGTCGCTTGCGCCATGAAGTCTAGAATCTAGGTGCGAGAAAGCGTCGCGCGCCTTCGCCCCCGAAATTTATTTGCCAAGGTACAAGCGCAAGAAGCTTACATGAAGAAAAAACACCATTTCTTGTACACTGAAAAAAATAATTAGTTGTGTCAACTATTCAGTTTGTAATATATGGCACTGCTATTTCGTTAGTTGGGACAACCATTTACTTAGTTGCTGGTACTAACTGAATAGCCAATGCAACCAATGGAATTGTTGTACCAACTAAAAGAATAGTAGTATCAACTAATAAAATAGCGGTGCCATATCTTAATAACTAAATATTTGGCTCAAATAAACATTATTTTGAGTGTAGTTTATATAACATGTAAATGTTTCCTTTTTCGTCTTTTGGGTTAAACAATAAATAATGGCTGAATACGATTTCCGTCTATTCCCTACCCTTTCTCGCTTCTTAAGGATAAGATTATTTTTCAGGGTGGCTGCTGGACTGGGAATTTTCTGAGACCGGGAAAAGCCGGGAATTTATTTCTTGACCGGGAATTTGACCAATTTTCAGAAGAAAAATCTGTCTTAAGTTCGATTTCAACAGTTTTTAAACTTTTAAAGTCAATAGTTGAATTGATATCTTTTTCAATTATATGTTATCATTCAGTTTGCAATGCGTAATTCAAAAATCTTTTACTTTAAAAATTCTTCATTTTAGATTTCTAGTTTTAAGCGTATATTTTTAATTTAACGAATTTTAAAGTGTAGTCTTGAAGACTTAAACAATTAAAAATTAAAAGATATAAATAAATAATTAATAAATGGATGTGTACTTTAAGTATTGAAAACTGAACAATAATTTATTTGATAAAACGATTCTAAATTCGTTCAAAGTTTAAGAATTTCCAGATTGTTACTGTTTCAATTCGGAAGTCTTAATCATTAAAGAAATATAAAGGTGCGATTGAAACTTTATAAACTACTTTCAACTTAAAAACAACTTAATAATAATATTCGTAATGAAAAGATTTTATTAAATTAAAAATATTGTTTCAGTCTAAATTATTCACTTTTTAACGTATTTAATTTGAAATTGTATAATTAAGAATAAGAATAATTATGTAATATTGAGCAATATTTGACTACTAATTTAAGACGAGTAAATTGAAGCCAAATATCTCAAAATAATAAATTTCAAACTTCGTTGTCTAATATAAAAAGCTTTGAATTGTTAAAATTTCGAAAAGTTAAAAAAATGTTAACGTTACAATTTCTTATTGTACTATTTTAAAAAGTTTAATTTGTAAGCAAAATTGTTGAGATTTTATGCAGAAATAATAATTTAACACCTAGTATTTGTAGAAAAAATTTGAATAATTATATCAGATATTTGGAAGTTTTTAAAAGATTGAAAATTAATTTAAGACTTGAAATGACGTCAAGTAATCTCAAAGAAGTGCGTGAAAATTTTGTTCAGAGCTTCTAAACATATTTAAAAATAAATGGAATTTTTAGAAAATCCTGCAAATTTGTTTTAAAATACATAAAATCTTCCAAGATATTTTCTGAAAATTTTTGAAATCTTCTAAAATTATTTAAAATATTTTGTTAAAATAATTTTTCAAAATGAAAAATCATTTTCAATTTTCATAAGAATATTAAGAAAATGTTTTTATTCATTTGGAGCCTTTCAAAGTTCTTAAAAAGTTTCTAAGTTTTTTGTATGAAAGCTGCAAAAATCGACATTTCGTTAAATGTCTCTTAAAATTACCCTGATTTTTTCTAAAGTGTGCAATTTTTACTTATAAATCCAAATTTGAAGGAAATTTTTTTTAAAGTCGCAGGATTTTCCAGAAGTAGTGGAACAAATTCAATTAATTTTTAAAGTTATTTAGAAGTTCTGAAAAAATTTCAAAAATAATTAAAATTTTGAATTTATTTAAAACAACTTCAATATTTCGAAATAAAATTTCAAATATTTTCAAGGATGCTTAAACTATTTAAAATAAAAATAATGTAACTTCTAATTTAAGAACTTTTGAGTTGAAAACATTTTTATTAAAATTTTTCAAAGTTTATAGTCTAAAATAACTTCATAATATAATTTCGAACATTTTTTAAGTTTCATGATTGATTCTTCAATTTAAAGTATTGCAAATTTTAACGTGGATTTATATTTTTGGAATTTAATCTAAATTTTTGATCTCTATATTTTCTGAATGTTAAAAATTCTGAATTTTGCAGTTTATCTGCATTTCATTTAAAACTTTTTAATTGAAAAGTGTTAGTTCCTTCCAGTTTATACGTGTAAATTATTGAACATTTGAATACAACATTTCTGAATTAAAAAACTTTCAAACTTTAATTTTTAAAGTTTAAAATTCAAGACTTCCACTTTGAATTCGTTAATTTGCTGTTTATTTTTTATTACTTAAAATGGAAAAATGTTTAGAAGAGAGTTCGATTTTTAAAATTTTATTGACCGGGAAAAATGTTTGCGAACCGAGAAAAAACCCGAAAATGAGCGGGGACTTTTTTCTTCAATAAAACGGTCACCCTGATTTTTGTTGGTACTAAAAGAATGGAAAAATCAAGAGAAGGCTGAACCAACTTTAGGAAACTAGTCCTATGATGTTCTTAGACATAACAATAAACTTTTTTCAAAAGGACCCGATGGATATTTTTGGTATTAAAATTGGTCGACAAATCCCACCGTAGAAAGCGAGTCATATCAATTTTGACGTGATGTACAAAATAAATAAATCTGCATAAAAGTGGTTTAAAAAGGTCCTTTGGTGGTGCTCCACCCCTTCGGGGCTGGCATTGCTTTGTGGATCCAGGCCTTGGTCATTAACATTCATATTACTGCTTTTTTTTCATCTTTCATCCCATCCACTGGCTTTTCTCTTGGTGGGATGATGCCGCTTTATATTTACGGACAATGCGAGTCCCTGCTGAGATAGCTCGACCGATGGTCCAACTTTTTCCGAGGTGGCGCTTCGTCTGTCGACCCTTCTTCAAAGTCTGATACAGAAACAGAAACACACGTCGAGATTGGGAAACCCAGTCGGCAAACAAGTGGCGCTTTGTGGATCCGCTGTTTCAGGTCAGGAAGCCCATCTCAAAAGTCTCGATTCGGTCATTGCTTCCAGGTTTAAATTCATTCAGACCAGAAACACTTTTCTCATTGAATTCTTTTCAGAAACTAATTCAAGTTCAGTCATCTTTTTAGGCCTCTAGTTCAGCGTATTTTAATCTACATTATGTTTGTCTGTTCATTATACTCTCAAAATTAGTCTTAGATTGATAGCCTTTTTTGTATCTGGGCTTCTTTATACGGATACGAAAGTGTTCCCAACACGATATTTATAGTCTAAGACACTCTTCATAAAGTAGTTAAGTTGCAAATTACGATCCAGCTATTATGCTTCTCATGGATTGACATTGACAAAAAGGCATAATCAAATATTCCACGTGGTTAAAGATACAGAAAGGCTGATTGTAGTGTTGATTTTTTTTAAAGAAATTCGAAATGCTGCCATTTAAAAAAAATTGGGTTTGTTTTATAAAAATATTTGTTAGTAGGTACAGTTTGTATTTTGTTTAATTAACTTTTGACATGTGTTGCGACTACACCATAATTAGCATAGTGGTTAAAGATACAGAAAGGCTGATTGTAGTGTTGATTTTTTTAAAAAGAAATTCGAAATGCTGCCATTTAAAAAAAATTGGTTTTGTTTTATAAAAATATTTTTTATTAGGTAGAATTTGTGTTTTGTTTAATTAACTTTTGACATTTGTTGCGACTACACCATAATTAGCTATACTAATGTTATATTAATGGTGTACAAATGTTAATTTTACATTTTTTGACGATTTTGAAGTGGGCTAAAATAATAATATTTCTTCTATTCTACCCGAATTGATTTCATGACAGATACTTTCAAGAAACCCCGCATGGATTAATAGAAACACTAGTACTTTTATCCAATCGAGGCTTGACAAACTAGACGGTATTGAAAAATAATTAAGCTACATTTTTATCAGCTGGACAATAAAAATTGAGCGATTTTGCCTACTAATCAATTAGTGCACGGCCACGTCACGTATTAAATTTCCCAGTTAAAAATTTGTCTTCTATCCTAACCTTAGTATTGTAATAATCAGATTTATAAAAAGAAACAAATTCTTAATTGTTAGATAACGAATCTTCTTAAATAAAACGCTTACCTAACTTTGCTCTGTTTTTGGTTTATTTACTTCTTAGATCCATACATGATGATACAATGCACAATATGTATAATTTTCAGGAACTATTAATACATAAAATAACACTTGAAACAAGGGCAAAATTTGATCAAATGTTATTATCTAGAAAAAATAAAATTTTAATTAAAATGAAAAAATTAGTAAATAAAGATTGAATAAATGGTTTAAAAGATCTCAAACAAAGGTATTCTAATTTAAATTTTCTCAAAGCTCTGTCGAACATTGCATACAATGTTTGGATTAGATTGTTAAATAACAAATTATAAAGTTAATAGTAAACCGTGAGGAAACAACTTTTTTTAAATTACGAATAAATGGACAAAATTTCTGAATGCCAGCAGCATAGTTAAGATTTTATTTGTCTAAAACCCGATAAAGGTGCTAAACAGTAGCTGCAAACAGATATCAAAATATTAACCACTGGATCCCCGACCTATAATATAGCTTCTTCGTTATCAAAATTTCTAAAACCTGTACAAGCAAACAGTGCTTTTTACATAAGAAAAAGTTGGGAATTTTAAGACAAACTAAAAAATTTAAAGATTTCAAACTCGTATTCTGTTCATTGGACGTTGAGTCAATATTTAATAATATTCCGGTAGTTCTGGCACAGAGCTATGTAAAAGCAAAACTCAATCTTAATTATAACTTAACGAAAATCTCTGAAAAGGAAATATTAAGTGCAGATGAAATAGTTTTCAACAACACTGCAGTTTCTTTTTGTAACACAAGTTATTTTAAACAAATATCAGATGCCCATTGGGTTCATCCTATATCTCCAACCGTAGCTAATATTGTTTTAGAATATATAGAAAAAGGAGCTTTACCAAAACTAAATATTTAACCGATTATCCGTACAAGATACGTGGATGACGTCTTCGGCCAATATTTAAATTTAATCTCTCATCATGCTTTTTCAAAGAAAAAACTTGTGTTTTTAGAGAAGAAAATCTAAATTAAATAAAATAGATTTTACAATTTAAAAATTCACCTATTACCTTTAGCAAATAGCATTATTAAAGAAAAAGTTTACGAAATATATGTAAATAATAGCATGAATAATAACGTAAATAATTACATACTAATACAAATAATAACATATATAGGTCCTAGAATAGATTGGACTAACACTAGGTTAGATTGATTTTCAGACAATAATGTTTTTATTTAGGAATGTTACACATGTCATTTTTATATTAACATTTTTCTTTAAGCGGATGTAATAATTTTCTTGTAGCTCAACGCTGACAAAAATGAATATTTCCTTTACCGTAAATTAAAAAAAAATTATAAATTTTTAATAGACTTTTAACCAACTAGGAGTACCGTGGTAATATTGTAATTCTTCCGTGTAAAAACGGTTACCTTCATCTGGCATTCGTATCTGAATGCGTATGAGCCATGTAATCAAATATAAGAATCGACTGACAGGCTGAAAATCTGCTACTAAAATGTTGAAATTTTTGTTGAATATAAAACAGCGATGTTCTTCTGGCAGTTCATCATTAATATTAATAGGATGTCGTAAAGGTTTGACGATTGAAATGAAATTTTTGCTATTGGGCATTCTCACAAAAGCATGCTCTGCTGCATCAATTTGGTCATATTCATCATCATAAACCCATTCTGGAACTTTACGACCAATGTAATTTAGTTATCCGAAAGAAACATTGCCATCTGTTTTTTTTTGTATGAAAAAATAGGTTGGTGAATTCAGAGGGAAAGTTTCAGGTAAAGGTAGATATTCTGCAGGTCTTCTTAACATTGCACCTCATTGTGTAAGAAAAAAATAGATATTTATGAAGTTGTTTAATATACCAAAAAAATAGTTGTTAGTAATTTTTGATAAGATAAAGCAGTTTACAAAATTATGCGTTTTCTTTGAAAACAAGCATACGGAATCGAAAATCTTAATATAAAGAATGTTTGACAACTTCTAGACAAAAATTATCGTCTCTTTTCTAAACCACAAACAAAAACCTAATGTGATATTGATAAGTAGTACCGCACTAATATTGTACTAATTTTAATTTTGCATTGTTTTTACAATATTAATCGATCATTTCATCAGATTGCCAATAAAAATGGTTGTCAATTATCTTTTTAATTGCTGATGCATTTCTATCCGGTTTTAGGATACAAAAATATCGTGTTTTTCCTTTTTTTAAATTTTCTTTCTCAAATCATATTTTCTGGGCGGTGTTTCTTGAATTTTTTTAACATTATTATTATATTACATCGCACTTACTGGTAAAATATAGAAGAACCAAGCATGTAAAGAGTAAAATCAAGTTCTTAATTTTTTTGGAGATTAAAACACCGATGAAGAACTACAAGTTTGGTTACTGGTCAATTAGTGAACACTTTTTTGTTGAATCTTCTCGAAATAAATTGATAAACATGTACCTGAACAAGAAATAGTTTGTGTGTTGTGTGCTTTAGTGTTTTATATTATAATCACAGACAGGGTACATCACTTTGTAACATTTACAATTTAAGAATTTGTTTTTGATGATAAACATGATTGTTACGGTTTTAATACACACAAACACACACACACAAAATTGAAAAAATAGATTAAACAACAACCTCAGGGTCCCATATAGTGTAATGTCAACTAAATAATGGTCATAGGGAAGCGTGGATAAAATCAAAGTCTTAATTAAAAGATAACAAATCTAATTAAACAAATAAACGCTTATCTAATTTTACTGTATTCCTAGAATTAATAAAAGAATGAATTTTAACTGAAAATTACAAAATCACAAATTACAGATTGAATAAATGGCTTTCAAATATCACAAACCGCGATATTCCAATTGAAATTTCAGAAAACATTATTCATAGCTTCTGTAGAACATTTGATCCTCACCCTATAATAGTGCTTCTTATTTATCAAAAATTCTATAAAACCTGTAAAGCAAACACTGATTTTAGCATAAACAGAAGTTGGAAATTTAAAGAAAAACAAAGAAAGCATCCTCACGAACTGTTACACAAAGCCGACTTCATCAACTTAATATTTAAATTACAATTATTACCTTTCTTTTTACATAGAGAATTGGGTGTATTGTGATTTTAATTGATAGAGTGATAAAACTTAGTCAAGTTCATTGTAAAAAAGAAAATTTATATCGAATTAAAGAAGTTTTATGATTAACCAGTTACGTACACTGTTACTTGATTGCACTAGATTTTTTTATTTGTAAATGTTACATATCTACTTCTTATGGTAACATTTTTCTTCAAGCAGATATAAGGATTAAAAATTCTGAATTCTTAATGAGCTCTTCTTAACCAGCTAGGAAGAGGACCTTGGTAATATTTGAATATTCCCCAATAACGATGGTTCGGTTCATCTGGCATTCGTACCTTAATGCGGATACCAGTAATAATCGGCTGACGAGTTTGGTTAACAGGCTGAAGATTTGCTACTAAAACATTGAAATTTTCATACAATATAAAACACCGATGTTCTTCTGGCAGTTCATCATTAATATTAATACCATGCTGTAAACGTTTGACGATTGAAATGTAATTTTCACCATTGGGCATTATCACAAGAGCATTCTCGACTCCATCATTTTCGTCATATTTCACGGCAAAAGACCATCCTGGAACTTTGTGACCAATGTAGTTCAGATATCCAAAATAAACATCGCCATCTTTGTTTTGTATGAAGAAGTAGGCTGGTGAATTTGATGAAAAAGTCTCAGGCAATGATGGGGTTCTTTCAGGTCTTTTTAACATTGCATCTAATTTTGTAAAAAAATAGAGGTTTATGAAATTTATTTACATAGTATAAAAATTTCCATTAAAAAAATATTCTTGACAACTTCTAGAGAGAAATTATCGTCTTTTTCTAAATTACAAAAAAAAAATATATTAACATTAATTTTGCAGTTTTTGACGATTTCAAAATTGTCTATAAGTACTTATTTAAAAATAGTTCTTCATTCACAAGAATAATTGTGTTTCTTCCACTTACTTGTAAAATGAACAAAAACCGTCCACGAAAAGAGTAGGATGAGATTTTTCATTTCTTCTGGATGAAGGCAAGAATTAAGAATAAAATATTGAGTAAATCTTCATTGATTTTAGTTAGTAAGCATTCAGTGAATTTTTCTTGGCGATTGTTCTCGATATAATATTTTGCACGTAAATTCGAGCTACACAAACCGTTTCAGGTGTGCCCTGTTGTATTTTATGTAATAATTGGTGACAGGTTATTTGACGTTTGTAATTACATAATATGACCTTATCTTATATGTGTTAGCTTTTCATCGCAATGTCTGCGATTTGCTACCACGCATCTCGATTACGATGATTTTTATTTTTTATTATTATTACACCATTAAGCCATTTCCCTTTCGGGGTAGGCGTGACTCACTCGGTAGGGGAAAGGAGTAGTGTGTGGAAGGGATAGAGATTTTTCAGATTGATCCAGAATTCTCGTGCTATTTAAGTAAATAACACGTTCGTCCCGCAACACTGCTACGACCCACGTTGCTGATCAATCTCTCTAGCAATCATCCCAAGCGAAGAACCTCACGAAGTCGTTATGTAAGGTTCCCCACTTGGGTCCATTAGTGGCCAAGGTCTTTTGTTTCAGGCGTCATTCACTCTACTGACACTCTTTTTATTACCTATTTGCCGCCATACTTTCCTGTCCTGGCATACTTCTCTAGCTTCTTTTATGTCCATGCATTTTTTCATGTAGGCTCTCGTGTTTCTGTGACTTATTATGTCTCTTCTGACTAGGGTCTCATTCACACATTCTAACCATTGTGTCCGCGGTCTACCTCTGGGCACGTTGCCATTTACTTTACCTTGATACACTTATTTCGTTAGTCGTTCATTTGGCATTCTCTCAACATGTCCGAAACATCTTAACCGATTTTTTTCCCATGTGTTTACTAGCGTCTCTTCTGCACCACATTGTTTTAGAATTTTCTCATTACTTACTTTGTCCATCAGGTTTTTCCCGCATATTATGCGCATGAATCTCATGTCAATTGCGTTAATTTTACTCTTATCTTTTTCTTGATAAGTCCATGTTTCGCTACCGTATAGTACTGTCGGTACAAATATGGAATTATGTATTGCCATTTTAGCTTTATTTGGTATATTTTTACTTCTGATAAGGGGACCTGCTCGACCAATAGCCTTCTTACCTTCATTTATTCGTCTATCTAATTCCTATCGTCTATCGTCTGTCTATCTTCCCGTCCCTAGTAAATAAGTTACCAAGGTATACAAACTTATCAACTTGTTCAATTCTCTCATCATTTAATAAAATTTTGCATAGTGTTTTCTCACTCTTTCCTTCGAACACCATAGTTTTTGTTTTATTTGCGTTAATTTTGAGGCCCATGCTCTTCATGCTTGCATCTAGTTTATTCAACATTCTTTGTAGGTCTTCGATAGACTCTGCCGTAACAACCTTATCATCTGCAAACGCTAACCCACGTACCCTTACTGTTTGGAGATCCACACCCTCTTCGTCGAAGAGAGCCATTCTTAAATAATTCTCCATAAATAACATAAATAACCATGAATACATAACGCATCCTTGTCTAACTCCTAGAATAATATCGAAACAGTCACTCAGTTTCCCATTCGCTCTTACACTCGCTTTGCTACTCTTTCAGGACTTCCCAAAGTTTACTAATATCTACCTGGTCAAAAGCTTTTTCTAGGTCAACAAATGCACAGAAAACTTTTTTTCCTACTCTCAAACTTTTTTCTGTTATTTGCCTTAAGCTAAATATTTGATCCGCACATGACCTTCCTGGCATAAACCCACTTTGGACTTTCCAAATCTTTGCTTCTGTTATTTTAATTACCCTACGAATAAGTATTTTTGAATATATTTTACTTACGCTGCTTAATAATCTAATCCCTCTGTAATTATTGCACTCGCTTTTATCCCCCTTTCTCTTGTATATTGGTACGATAATTGCTTTTTTCCAGTCGTCTGGGACGTCTCCCATCTCGAAACATAAATTTATCCATTCGCACAGTCTATGTGGTATGCACGCGCCACCGTGTTTAAGCATTTCAGCGTTAATACCGTCTACCCCGGCAGCCTTACCGTTTTTCAAGTTCTTAATTATATCCCTAACCTCAGTGACACAGACTTTCTCAATTGAGTTTTCCATCGCATCGTGTTCAACATCGCAGTTGTGGTGTCCTATAGCTTCATCTCCGAATTGTCTCCTAAAATAGTCTCTGAAAGCCTCTAGTATTCGGTCTGCATTATATACCAATGTGTAGACATGAAACCATGCATTTTAGATATTTATTTTTTCAACCTGCTTTTCGCAGTGTTTTTATATGGAGCATTTTTTCATATCGTCTTCTTCTGAAGCCAATATGCGTACTTTTGTCATTTAATTGCTAACTTCAGATTTATAAATGATACGCGCTCGCGAGCGAAAACGATATTCAGCGGATTTTAGATTTTTAACCTTTTTTGTTTCTGGTCTTCTTTATACACACACAAGAGTGTTACACTATTTTCATATCTAATACACTTTTCATTAGGCAGTTAGGTTGCTTTTATACGATTGCAGTATCTGCGGAAAAATTAAATCATAGCCTTTTTAAAACAAATTTGATAAATAAATGCATAATGTTGCACTTTCTAACCAATTGAAATATAGCATGACATTTTTTTTTAAGTTTGAATGGCCATCCTGAGATCCTAGAATATATTAAAATGAAATTGAATGAGACTAATTTAAGAGTGATCAAGAAAAACGAAATTAATCCATTTTTTGGAATAAGATTATATAGGCATTGTTTTAGCATTTTTTTTGATTCGAGGAATATGATTATTGACCCTTGTTTTACGAAAAATAATTATTTCCTATTAAAATAATAGATTCAATAATTCAACAATATTGGATATATAGCTATATGGTTTCCTCTGTATGATATTTATTTATCTTTTTGAATCTTTCTTATGTCTATTGTGTTTTTAAAATATAGCATTTTCCTGATTATTTCGGAATCATCACGAATGAATTAATCACTTTTTGCTGGCTTCTCAATTTTTCAAGAATAATGGTTTTATTTAATAACGTTACATATCTAATTTTCTCTTAACATTTATCATTAAAGAGATATAAAGATTTTCTGATGGCACAACATTATATACTAGTATTTTAATAAAAATAGTTATAAATACACGTGTAAAAATATTTTTGGCTTCAGCGGAGCCACGACAACCAAGTAGACTTGTCTTGAGACAAGGAAGGATAATTGATGTATTTTAGATTATTCATTTAACCAACATAATTATTGCAGATAAACAAACTTATTAATGTTGACAAATAAATATCATGAAGATGAACAATATAAACATTCTGTAAAAATTATAGCGGAAAAGTGATGACCCTCGAAGGCATTGGGAGCCTTTTGGTTTGTTTTTGGAGTATAAATCTCTCGGGTTCTTTATAAATCCAATGACAGATAATCATTTTATGGGTAATTTTATATACTCGTAGTTGTTGAGACCGAGAGGTTTTTAATTATTAATTTATAATTCATTTATTATAAAAGTACATTGGCGTTAAATTAGCGTCGAATTTTCAGAAGTTAGCTGTACAATACGACTGAATAATTAATTTCAAAATATCACCCCTATAAGTCTGTTTTATAGGGTTTTATAGGTTTTATATAAAAACCCATAAGTGTAAAATTGGGGTTGGCCCGTTTTTTTGCGCTCATCATTATTATTTTCTGCTGTTTTTAAAAATACAAATTGCGTTTACTCGTGTCATATAAAATACTACTTTATGCTGATAATTATAAGTCAAATAAATGGCTAAAACAGTTTATTATTGTTTTCAGTTATTTTTTCTTAGAACAGCGTTAGAAAGTCGCGTTTTCCCGCTAATTTTTCTACTTTTCAATTATATCGTGGTAATAATGTGCGATAATAATTAATTCAAGTTAACAAAAATAATTGTTCAAACAATTTATAATGGATAATGACTTCATTTATATTAATGCTGGAAATTTGTCAGGGTATTCCTAAATTTGTAGCTCCTCTTAGACTTTTTATTATTTATTTATTTTATTATTTATTATTATTTACTACTATACTTATTATTATTTATTATTTATTTATTTTTCAATGGACATAAAGTTGAATATTTCAGAAAAAACCGCAACTTTCTCGCATTATTCAAAGATAATATTATTTGAAATAATAATAAAGTAGTTACGCAATTATTTTGGTTAAATTTGTCATTCTATAATGGCGATGGCTTTAAATTAGCATTATATTCGCTTTGAAATAATTTTATGTCAATATTTTTTCCTGCCGAATATTTTTCATTTGAAATCGTATCAGCATTAAAAACATTATCTTTTAACAATGCAAGTATTAAATGCTCATAGTAACATTTGACTAATAGCAGGTGTAATTAAAGTGGTGACGAAATTGGATTTTACCTCTTTATTTCTCTATTGATTCTAAAATTCAGGAAGCTTCAATACTACAATCTTATCTGAATCTGTACTCAAGATATCTTTAAATCGTGTCTGTAACGAAATTTTGATACAAGGAATACAAGTAGCCATGGCCTTTTCTGCTTTTCAAATAAATTTAATAGAGTGACAATGCTAGTTAGTGTATCTCAAAAATAGTATATTGTACTATACAAAATACTATAGAAAACTACCAAATTTAACCCAAACCCAAGGCAAACCGTACATTAAGTACAGGGGGATTTCTGGTAAATTTATAAATAACATACTGTAAGTTTAATTCTCTTTTTGAGTCTCTCCATAAGTGAATTTTAAAGCTATGTAAACCTGACAGAACCAAGTCATCAAATCATAATGTCTTCTATTTCATAATCAAGGGCTCATTTAGGGCTAATTTAATGCCTCATTGCCTCATAGGAGACATTATGATTTGATGACTTGGTTCTGTCAGGGTTACATAGCTTAATTTAAATCCACATTCTACAAGATGTTTGTCTGCTCATTATGCTCTTGAAAAGTAGTCTTAGATGGATAGCCTTTTTTGTCTCTAGTTTTTTTTTCATAACGTATACAATGTATGCCCAACACTATATTCTTAATCTAAATGTGATTAATAATGTGTATGAGATTACTTAATATCAATAAGTTCAAATTTGTGTGAAAGTAGATGATCCAATTAAAATAGAGTAGAGAAAACTTATGCAGTCACTTTAAATGTCACTTGATATATCAAATCCTATGTTCGAAAGTAAACCTCAGTTACAACATTAGGCATAATTATATAAATAACCGGGAATATAGATTGACTAGGACACATTTTCAGACATTGTTTTTATTGGAGAATGTTACATATCAAATTTTCGCGGTACCATTTCCTTTAAACAGATATAATTATGTTCTTGTTGCAGAAAACTGACAGAATAGATGTTTTTCGTCATATTAAAAAAAATCGAAATTTTTAATTAGCTCTTAACCATTTGGGGTGAGGATCTTGGTAATGTCTTAACTCTCCCGCATAACGTTTGCTATGCTCATCTGGCATGCGTACCATAATGCGAATACGATATGGGACCATATTAAGCAGATTAGTTGCATTAATAGGCTGAAGATCTGCCACATAGACATGAACATAATCGAATAATATAAAACATCGATGTTCTTTAGGATATTCAATAGGAATATTATTTTCAAGCTCTATACGGCGGACAATCGCAATAAAATGTATGCCATTGGGCATTCTAACGAAAACATGTTCTGCAGCTTCATTGTGGTCAAATTCCATCTTCTTAACCCAGTCTGGAGTATTACGGCTATCCCTATTCATATATCCAAAATGAATCTCGCCATTTTTCTTTTGTATATAAACATAGGTTGGAACATTTGTAGGAAAAGTCCGAGGTAATGGTATTGGAGTTACCTTATGTTGTGCTTGCATTGCACCTAATTTTTTATAAAAAAAAGAGATATATGCAGTTTTTTTACATACTGTTCAATTAATGGCTGTTAAAATTATACGTCAAATTTACGTCTGTTTTGCTGCAACTTTTGTTTTAGCTGTGAGAATATTGGGTGATTGACAAAAAAGTTGGGGAATTTAAGTCCCAGTTTTTCTCCACTCTTCCTTTGAAGAATAACATTTTTTTTATTATAGCAGTAAAGCACTTACATCAAAAAACAATTTAGTAAAGGTTCAAACTTTTAGACAAACTTTTTGAAATTCTGAATTCAAAATCAAATGAATAGTGACAATATTCACTTTTCTCATATTTTAAAATATGTTTAATATGTTCTGAATATATTTTTAAAAGATTGGAAAAACATTTAGCATCGTGTTAAATTCATATCCACGACAAACACATTCCTTTACCCTTTTGTTTTGGATTTTCAAATTTTCCCTGAATATAAAGAATAGTTTAGCTGTTACGAAAATTTTGTCGTTTTTAAAAAACTTGTCTGAAATGGTCAAGTTTTTGACAATCACCTATATACTTTGTTGTATGATATAATTTTCTTAATGGTCGATAAGAATACACCAAACTTACTGGTAAAATCCCAAACAGTGATGCAAGTAAAGAGTAGAATCACGTTCTTCATTTTGCTGAATGTCGATAGCAGTGGAAATATGAAATTTGACTAATTTTGTAGTAATTTTTGTTACTAACTAGTAGTTTTTTCAATCGTTCCCGGTGTAAAATGACCAACGCGAACTAAAACGACACACCGTATGTCAACTTCGTTTTGTAGGGTTTCACATTTACAATGCCTAAACTGTATTTAAACAACTGGTAGGCACTATTACGAAATTAGAGATAGGCTACGTTATGTTTATAATCCTTTAAAAAGACCTTTTTATCAGTTACATACAATTAGTAAGATTACGCTATCGTGTTATTTTATTAAGCTTTTTCACCTTTCACGTTTTCCATTTTTGTAACCTTTTTTTAATTACTACAGCATATATAGACTTAAATAAATTCGTATATATTTACTGAGGAATTTACTTGTTTCTCACTATTGTGACAGAGAATATCACAAATATTTGAATTATTTATTTTCTACTTATCTTTAGTGATGCAATTTTCTCTAATTGAGCGAGTAAAATTTTACTAGTAACTGGTTTAATTTTACAACATTTTGTGATTACAGATCAGTATCTTGAAATGCTTTTTTCAGGCTTCTCCTTAAATGTTAATTTCAATTGCAAGATATTTGCGTTTTTATTATACTCTGAAAAATTAGTTTCAGATTGATAGCTTTTTTGTGCCTGGAACATTAAAATAGTTCATAATTAAATAATTTCTGATGATTTCGAGAAATTTGCGATTAAAAATCCTAATATTTGCAAAAAATTTGTGTTATTTTTTTAGAATCAATTTTAAGAGCTTCTAACTCATAATTTTTTCCACAATGGATGCTTTAGTTTTTAGAATCTTCTTCTGAATATTAATTGTATGTACTTGTCTGAAAATTGGAAAACTAATATACAACTTAAAAGTTTCATATATTTTATTTCTTCACTTCTTATTTGGAACAGGGAATTTTATCAAAATGATAATTTTGACTTTAGAACATAGAAGTTTCTAAAATAATTATAATTTTTACTTTTAATTTCTGCTTTAGAAGAAGGAAATTAAAAGAAATCGCTGGTCCAAGCCAGAATCCTCCACATTGTGAAACTTCCAAATTTTGGAAAAAGAGAGTAATATTTGAATTATAATACTAGAATTTGTAAATGAATATTATTCTAACTTGGTATAGGGAATTTTCTAAAATAATTATAATTCTGAGCTTGGACTTCGAATATCGAACAAGAAATTTTCTTCAAGAATTATTATTAGACTGGGGAAAAAATATTGTTGGGCATGAAATTGGAATCTTGGAAAATAATTTAAATTTTTTTAGAAGAAGAGAGTTTAAAAAATAACCCCTGTTCAATTTGAGTATTATATAATTGTTTGCAAAATTCCCTGTTTATAAATGTCTTGAAAACTGTCAAATGATTTGGAATGAATCAAATCTTTTGAACTCTTTTCAGTTGTCTCCTAAAAATTAAAAATTGACCTACAGAAATCCGGGAATTTAAAATAATTTTTCGGGTGGACCTTTAATATTACAAATCATAAAACTGTAGAGTTTTTATGGCCAGTAAAAATTTGGTTTCCTCTAATTAAAACAAAACGTTAATCTAATTTATTTACAACCACCCTGTATCCTTTCCTTCGTTGACAAACAAAAATTTCTTTATCCAGTGTTTAATTATCAGTTCGAAAGTGAACGTTAGATCCGACATTAGACATAAATGTGAATAATAAAAAAATATAAATTGTAGAATATATTGAAATAAAATTGAATTAAGACACATTTTCAGAGAACAATGTTTTTATTTGAGAACGTTACATAACTAATTTTCGTCTGAGCATTTTTCTTCAAACAGATATGGCGATTTCTTGTGTCTGAACACTGTCAGAAAAGATTTTTTTTTTTTTAAATTAAACAAAAATGTGTAGTTTTTAATAAAGTCTGAACCAGTTAAGACGAGGGCCGTTGTAATGTTCGAGTCCTCCCAGATAATGCCGATTATGTTCATCTGGCATTCGTACCTGAATGCCAATGGGACTAGTAATCGGCCGTCGGATTTCATTGACAGGCTGAAGATCTGTTACTAAAATATGGGAACCTTCGTATAATATGAAACATCGATGTTCTCGACGATGTTCATTATCAGTAGTCACGTTTTGTGAGGGATGTATAAGTGCAATGTAATTTATACCATTGGGCATTTTTACGAAAACATCTTCTACTGCATTATTGACAATAAATTCTCGGTTTTTAGTCCATTCTGGAGCTCCGCGGCCATATTTATTCACATATCCAAAATAAATGGCGCCATTTTTCTTTTGTATGTAAATATAGGTTGGGAACATTCCAGAAAAAGTCGAAGGTAGTTGCAGAGTTTCTGCGTGTCGTCTTCTCGTTGCACCTAATTATTGAGAAAAATATATATATTCACTGAAAATTCGCATATGGGACGAAAAATCTTCTTTTTGAAAAGAGATATGTTTAACAACTTTTAGATATATATCAGCGCATACTTTTGTAAATTCTACCACTAGAAGTTGGTAAATAATGGTTTTTACTTTTCCGGAAAATTTCCCTGTCCTTATGAGTGGTTTGAGTCAAATTTGCGTGCAATTTTGTAAATTGCAGCCTCAGCAATCGCTATTATTATTTTTTCCGAAAGCTATAAAAAAGCGATACTTTTATCAGATGGCCGACTTAAACTAGTTGTGAATTGTAATTGTAGCTCCCAGTTTTGCTTTGGTGGAAAAGGTTTGTTTTTTCGAATCAGTTTTTCTGCGACGTTGTTTCATATTTGGTATCAATAATATTATTAAAATTATTATTATTATATTACATTAAACTTACTCATGAAGTCAAGAAAAGCCATGCAGGCAAAGAGTAGAATATCTTTTTTCATTTCTTTTCTGGGTGGATGCAACGAAACAGAAATAAATTTTTTAATAATTCTTCATTGATTTAAGTTGCTAACTCTTGATACGAAAGGATAGCACTAAGCTCGAACGACAAAGTATGTGTTAGGGTCGTTTTGTGGGGTTTTATGGATATAATTCATCATCTTATTAAAATAATCTGAAAGCCATATTGCGAAATTGGATGAAGGCTACGTCGCTTTTACAATTTAAAAGTATGTCCGCTTTATCGTTTGAATGAGGTTAAACATGTTACATCATCGCCTTCACTGATTAGTCATTTCTTTGTTCCAGGTTTCCCATTTTTATATCATTTTTTCATTACTGTATACAGTCACAAATAAGATTATAAATTTTGACCAAGCAATTAGTTTTTTTCCACTATTAGATTAGAAAAAATCTTGGCTAGTCGAATAAGTAATTTTCTACTTATCTTTACTGACAACAAGATGAATATAAATGTAAAGAATTTTTCAAGGGATAGAATGAGCTTTTGGAAAACATGAATATGCAAGTAACTAAATTAAAATAAACGGTTATAACCTCAAATATTTTTTTATTATTTACCCTTAAATGTATTATTAATGTATTATTAAATTAAATTAAATTTATTATTATTATATATATATATAATTAAATTAAATTATTAAATTAAATATTAAAATTATTAATGTATTATTATTAAATATTAAATGTATAATTCTAGTAATAATCAATCGACCTTTTTTACAAATGTTATAAATCAAGTTAAGAATTAATAATTGTTTAAATTCACTGTACACCTAACTAGGCTATTAATTTATTTTGAATGTTAAAATATCAAGTAGTGTGGATTACTGGTAAAATATTTGGAGAACCGAGAAAAAATCTGCTTCAGTTCGGATTTAAGTAGATTTTTTTTTCGTTTCTCCAAATATTTGACAAGTAATCAACACTATTTAATATTCCAACTTCAAGAAAAGATAATTTTCATCTTAAATAGATGCGTGTTCTGAACAGGCAACTTTGAAATCTCCAGAATAAAAAAATGATAGGCTAATAATTGTATTCATAATTAAAGTGGCGACAAAAATAGACTTTGGCACAATATTTGTATGGATTATAAATAAAAAATGTAAAATAACGATGTTTTTTTATAACAAATGCATCTAATTTTCGATGTACTTAATGTACATACAACATTTTTCCGAGGGTTTGACTTAAATTTCATAATTTTTCGGGCTACACAAAATTCCCCAGGGGTCATTTTCTAGTACATTTTTAAATTACATAATTCGAGTTCAATGATCTTTTTAATGCTCTCCTTAAGTGTATTTTAATCCGCTTTCTAAAACATGTTTGTCTGCTCATTATGCTCTCAAAAATTAGCCTTAGATTGATAGCCTTTTTTGTGCTCAGAGTTTTTTTTAGTAGACAAGTGTTTGGGAACACTATAATCTAATACACTCTTCATAAAGTACTTAGGTTGCCATTAACGATGGTACAATTACCTTCTGTCGGGTTTTTATAGACTTCCTGGTGAAGTAAAAGGAACATTAATTAATCTTAGATTATATAATAATGAATAATTTCCTTCGTTTGAAGATTAAACAATTTGCATAAAAATATACAATACGATTAATAAAGCTTCCGTCCAGAGTGGGCGGAAACCGGAAAATGACAATGAATTTTATTACGGGAAACTTGTTTAATCTTTAGTTTTAGAAAAAGCTTAAAAAATAAATAAATTTTATGTTCTTCTTTGCCAGTTTGTGGATTTTTTTCCATTTAGTGTATTTAAATGATGGAAATTCTTAATTTTTTCTTTTTTTATCAAATAGATTACAAAATATTCCATTTGAATCATATTTTCAGGGTGGCCATCCACCCGGGAGAATCAGGAAAACCGGGAGAAAATCGGGAAAGATATATTACGCCGGAAGATATCCTGTATTTCTTAATTCGCGCATTTTATAATTCTTGAAAGTTTCCAACTAGAAATTATAAAATTTTCAAATTATTTAGAGTAATTAAACTTTAAATTTTTACAATTAATCTTTGAGGCCTCAAAACTAAAGTTTTTTCTCAAATTAATTTTTAGATTAATTTTTGGAGGTTTCGAATTTTAGATTTCACAATGTTTTAGTTTCAAATTCAAATATTTAAAATTTATGGACTACAATGTTATTAAAAAGTTAAAAATTTTAAATTAAAATTCTTGAGAGTAAGTTTTGAATTTAATAATCTTAGATGTAAATATAAAGTAATTTCGAATTGAAAATCTTAAAATTGTAAAATTAAAAACAAGTAAATCATATGAAATGAGGATTCTTTTGTATTCTTTATTTTAATTTTTAATTTTCAATGGAAGATCTTAAAATTTTACGATTTTTAGTGGAAGATTTAAACAAAGAAATTATTTCAAATTGAATAATATTTAATTCTAAAATTTCTAGCATGAATATAATTCTAAAGAAAGATTTAAAATTTTAAATTAAAAAATTAAGTTTAAAATTAAAAAAGATAATAATTAAATTGCCTGACATGGATACATCTGTAAGTGTATAATTTCGGTAATTTTAAATGGTTACAATTTTAGAGTTCTGAATTTTCATCATGAACGCTACATCTTCAATTTTTTCACTTCAGAGGTTTTAATTTTGTAATTAAAATTTTATTGGTTGAATTTTGAAAAGAATAATCATCAATTTAAAACTGATTAGTTTGTAAGCGATTTAAATTTAATTAGTATAAATGAAATTTTAAAGAGTTTGAGTATAAAAAAAGTTTTAATATCGCAATTTTTTGTGACTAACATATTTTTCAGTTTCAAATGGAGTTCAAATTCGTTTATTTAGTTTTTATGTTCGGCAGTAGAGATTTTTTCATTTTTAACGTTTCCCATTAAACATTTTTTTTTAAGCTTCTTGTTAGAATAATTCAATTCATTTTTTCATTTTAGAAGGATGTGTCTAAACAGCTTTAATGTTAACTTATAATTTTATTATGTAGTAACAATTTAAAATTCTAGAAATTCAGAAGCTTTGACTGAAAGATTCAATTTACTTTTCAATCTTAAACAATTTAAAATGGTTCGAATTCAAAAGTTTTCAATATTTATTTAATTTTGAACGCTTTTAATAATCAAGAATACAATTTCAATTCTTCTGAATTTGTGCCGACCCAATTTTTAAAATTCGAATCTTAAAATATTTAATTTTTAACATTTTGGTATTGTTCTATTTTCGAAATTTGAATCTAAAATCATACTAGTTTCATAATTCTCCAATTCGAATTTAAATTGTTTAATTTTTAGCACTTCGGCTGAGAAATTATACAATTGAACTCCTTTTTCTAATTAAATTGTCCAACATCGTTGGCGTATTTTTTTTAAGTTTCAGGCGCTTACAATTAAAAATGATGAATTATTGTTTCAAAAATATTTAAAACTTTCTATTAAAAAATCATTTTAATAATGAATTTTTAAATTTGCATATTTTCATGTTAGTAAACAGAAATCATGAAAGCGCGATTTGCACTTGAAATATAGAATTTTTCCCCATTGGATTTATTAAAATTACATTCTTTTTGAAAACTTCGAATCATATGGTTTTGATGGTATGAATGAAAAAATTTGTAAATTGTGAAATTAACTCGAATTTTCCCTTTTATCACTTAATTCACTTACCTAGTAAAAATTGATTGTCCTCTAATTAAAATAAAACTGGAAAAATAGAAACGCCTCGAGAAAATCTCACTGAAGATTAATTTTATCCGTTTACTTCCGCCCCGTATTACTTTCTTCGTCAAACAAAAAAAAGAATCTACTCTCTCGAGTCTATAATAATTAGTTTCTCGTTTTTTGCCTTGAATTTTCCAATTTCTTTGTAAAGTTTCGTCGGAATTGTTTTCTTCTTGATTCAAGAAAGGCTCGGAGAATTCTCAAAGTTTCGAGTATGATGACAAACGTTGAGAACTGCGTAACTTTGACTCCGCGAAAAGAGACACACGCTACGTTAGCCACGCCGAGTGCAGAGGACTAGAAGTATCCTCATATTATGCGCATTACTATGAGAAGGAAGAGTAGTGACAGAAAAAAAAATTCATAAAAAAAGGAGGATAAATGATAAAAGATGGAGACAAAAAAAACTGATGAATAACTACGCAAATACGCTGATATTTTGAGTATATATACGTAAAAAATAGCAGTCTTCTTAAAGTTTATTTTCCTTTAATTGTTATCAATACATTGAAACTTATTTTTTACGTATATATTTTCAATGTATTGATAGCAATTAAAGGGAAGTACAGTTTAAGAAGACTGTGCTATGGCTAGTAATAGGCGATACCTATTTGATCCCCGGATACCGGATACCTGCTTACTCTACCCCCTCCACTCAACTTCGTCCCATGTACCTGTGGGATCACCAAACGCAGTCACCGACCCTTGTCAGCAGGAGTTCTTTGTTCTCATAAAGGATAATATAGAATTTTTTTTTAATTTTGCAATTACTTGCCTTAATAAGTTAAAAATTAGAATTAGCACAAATTAATTGTTAATTATTGAGAATTATATTAATTTTTGAAAATTTGAATTAGATTGCTATAACTGATTAGAATTTTTTAAATTCCAAAATTTTAAGCATTTCGATTAGAAGTTTTTTTTTCAGTTTGAAATATTTTATATTTTGGGACATTTTCAAATAAAAAAATTCGATTTTCAATGCCTGTTTCTAAAAACTTCTCATTTTAAGGCTTGAATTTAAGAAAGTGTCTGCATTTCTTATTTTGTTAAATTTATTCTAGATGTGATTAATTAAAAATTTGTTATTTAAAAATCATTGAAATTGATACATGTATAACTTCAATATTTACAAAATTATTATTGTACAAAATACTAACGTGTGCCTTTATTTTGTGTTTCAGGTACGTATGGCTCTTAAAATGGATTATTTTCTATTTCAAAACGGAATTTGATGATCGCATTGGTATGTAAAAGATTTAATTGAATTTGGAAATGAAAATTTAGGGTATTTGCTTACCTGAAAAACTTCTTCGTGGTTAAAAAAACATCATTGTTACTGAAAATTCAACTATTTGTTTGAAAATTGCACTATTTTATTGAAAAATTATTTCCGTGTGTTAATTATTTAACATATTGTTGAAAATTGTTTTTTTTTTGCTTGCGAAGTAATTTTGTTTAAATGAAAATGTAAAAAAAACATTTTGATTTAAAATTAACTTCTCTCTTAAATATTTAATCAGTCAGATTGCAAAAAATAACTGATATTTCATTTGAACTTAGTTTTACTGATTGAATAGGTTACATTTTCTTAACATTTTTTAAATTAAATTTTTGTTACAAAAATACATTTTTTTATTTCGCCTTTTTGGTAGGAACATTAATCCTCTTGATTGCAAATTCATACTTTGTTTTTAATGGAACTGTTTGGTCGAAAATTAATCTTTTTTAGCTCAATATTTAACTATTTTCAATAAATTTTCTTTTTTTTTTTTGTTAAATTTAACTCTTTTTTATTTCAAATGAAATTATTTTTTGGTTAAAGTTTTATCATTTTAGTTAAAAATTCAACTATTTGGTTATGAGTTAATTTTTTGTTGAGAATTAATTTTTTAGTTCGAAGGTTCAAATATTTAGGTAGAAAATGCAGCTTTTTAGTTAAAAATTCAATTAATTATTCGCAAATTCATATTTTTGAAAGAAAGTTCAACTATTTGTTTAAAAGTTCCACAATTTATTTGAAAATTTAACTATTTGTTAGAAAATTACTTTTCTTGTTTAAAAGCTATATTTTCGGTTTATAAATTCAACTTTTTTTATAAATGACTCATCTTTTTGATTTTGAAATTCTACGATTTTTTTGAAAATTCGTCTTTTTGTCAGACCATTCGTTTTTTGGTGGAAAAATCATCTCTTTGGTTGAAAAAACAACTGAATTACTTTGCTAAATTTCATTTTCTTTCAAGATTCACCTCTTATATTATATTGTATTTTCCTTCTATTATATTTTCGGTTTTAAAAGTCAACTGTTTACTAAAAAAAATCGATTTCTTAGCTTGAAAACTCAACTATTTGGTAGAAAATTAATCTTCTTTGTTAAAAATTCATCTATTTTACTAAAGTCTCATCTATTTTGTTAAACATTTGTATTTTTCGTGGGCATTTGTTAGTTACAAATTCAACTATTCTGCTGAGAGTTAAATTATTTGGTTGTAAATTCAACTATTTTGGAAATTTATATTTTTCGGCAAGGTAGTTTATTGACTCCACTCAAATTCTTCTCATGTAGCCAGGTATCGCCAAAAGCTGTCACGGACTCCTGCCAATTTTGTATGTTTTTTATTTGATTGTAGTTTATGACTTTCCAAAAAATTATCATAAAATAAAGTTCAGGCTCGCAATAGTCGTCGACTACCTGCTTGATCTACCCCTTCCACTCAACTTCCCCTCATGTAGCTTTGGGATCGCCAGACGCTCTCACCGATCCTTGCCCATTTTTTTATGTATTTTATTTGATTGTAGTTCAGGAACTCCCAAAAAATTGTCATAGAATAAGGCCCAGACTCTTAATGATTGTCGGCTACCTGCGTGCTCTACCACCTCCACTCAACTTTTCCTCGCGCAGCCAGGGTTCGCCAGACACTGTCACAGGGGTTGAGGGGTGGAGGGGATAATGCTAGGCGGTGATCAAATGGTCACTGCTCTAACGTAAGCTATGGCGAGTAATTTTCGAAAATGTAGAGCTGTTTGGACGGGCCGAGGCCATTATAAAGTGAACGGATAGGCTAGTGGCTAGAAATATCCGCATATTATGCGCATTGGGGAGGTCGAGAATGTGAGAAATCAGGGAGGGAAAGGTAGACGGATAAACGATAAAGGATGGGGACAAGAAAACGAATAGAAGGAGAAGTGGGTCGACTATTCTCCCTTGAGAATATGAAGAAACAGAGTGTATACATCTACTTGACGTCTGTCAAAACACGCTCCGTTGCACCGTAAGGAACCGTCTCCACGCACTCGGCATACCTCACAAAATGCTCACCACTTTTCGGAGGAACGATTTTTGTTTTGGGAACAACGACCGGGCAGATTTCCATCGATTTGTCTTTACGCCTCGTTGTGTACACAGTAGTGTTGAAGTAAGTGAAACAACCGCGAATAGCGTGAAAATCCCTGCTATTTGATACATTGCCTACACGTATTTCATACCGCCAAAACCGTGCAGTGCCTCTGACTGCTTCAGTATTTTAGCGAATTTCGTGCTAAATGGAGGATGGAGTGGAGTAATAGGGAAGCATTATTTTTCGTGATTTTGAAATTGGGTGGAAATTGAGCTTATAAATGAGGAGCAAATGAACAAAAGATGATAGATTTATTCGAGGTAATTCCTCAATACACAGGAGGTTCCATATAATGGCAGTCAAGGTCGCCTGAACCGTTTCCTATTGTAATGAATAATATTGCGCAATACACTCGACTGAGTACTCGCGTACTGCGACGAGGAAAGAATCAAGCTGGTTATCCAATATTATCGAATTAGTAAATGTATTGGCTAGGATTTATACACTTTTTATAACATATTGAACCCTATAGTACAAAATGTACGGATTTTAGCTTATATGCATGATTAAAGCGTACTTCTAATGGAATAAAATTATTTGTGAACCAAGATTCAATCATCATATTACTCGAGTACTAAAAATGTTTAAAAAATTATTAAATTATTTTAAAAAAATTGATTTATCATATTTTGTTTCACTTACACCTCAAATAGAAACTGTTTGAAAAAAGTAATTTTTATTCGATACAAGGATCACAGTCTTTCCTCTATTCCCCTCCGTTTTCGGTTCAACTTTTAGACTTAAAATTAACTAGAAACTATTTTCTAAGTAAAATTTCCTATTTTCTAACCTAATATTTTATAGGTATTAAAAATGAACGTTAATGTTTATTTCAAATATTATTGGTTAGTCTAGATATTATTAAAATTTCCTTTTCCTTAACCCGTATTCCTCTCTTTCCCCTTTTTATACGAATATCCAATTATTTTCTAGAAAATTGAGCAATTTTGTGGAAAAGTCATCCTTTTTGCTAAAAATTGGTCTTTTTGAGTTGAAAATTAAACAGTTTTGGTACAAGATGAAACTGTTTTCTTGAGAATGAATCTTTACATCCAAATTTATCTTTTTTTCAAACAATTCTTTTTCTTGGCTTGAAAATTCAACAATATGGTTGAAATTTATTTGATTTCTTTACTGAAAAATCTTTTGTAGTTCAAAGTTCAACTAATTGGTTGAAAATTGAACTAATTTGTTAGGAAACAAAAAATAAGAACTTTAATGTTGGAGAATTCATCATTTTAGTTAAAAAATAATCTTTTGGGTTAAAAATTAACTTTTTTGCTAATTAAATTATTCAACTGAAAATTGAACTGTACCATTTTTGGTTAAAAATGTATGGTTTTTAGTTAAATTTTACGAGTTTTATTAAAAAATTCGTCGTTTTTGGTAGAAAATTAATAATCTTGTTTAACCGTTGATCTTTTTGGTTGAAAATTCTTATTTTTTCATTGGATTCAACTGTTTTGAATTTAAATTAAAGTATTTTTGGTTAAAATGTCACTAATTTATTGAAGTTCAAACCAATTTATTTAAAATAATTTTTCAGTTCGAGATTCATCACTTTATTTGAAAATTCACCTCTTTAGTTGAAAATTTAACCATCTTGTTAAAATTTCGATTTTATTCAATTCAAAATTAATTTCTTTTACTGAAAATTAATATTTTCTGATTTAAAGTTCAATTATTTGGGTGAACTTTTTTCTTTCCTTACTGAAACGTTTGATTGAATATTTTTTTCTTTATTTAATAATTGAAATATTTTTTTCCATTTCTTGTATTTGATTTAAAACGCAACTATTTTTAGCACGAAATTCAAGCATTAGTTTAAAAAGACAACAATTTTGTTGAAAATTGAATTATTTTTTTAAAAATTCGTTCTTTTGGATTAAAAATGTATCTTCGATACTACTTATCTTATAATTTTAGTCCAAGTATAATATTTCTTGTTTAAAAATTTGACCATTTGTTTCGAAATTCATAGTTTTAGTTTGAAAAATTATGCTATTTGGTTAAAAATGTACATTGTTGCAAATTTCATTAATTGTTTGATAGTCAGCAAAATTTTTTAGTTTGTTTTTTTCAGTTAAAAATTAATTTTTTAAACTGAAAATAATATGTTCGACTTGACAGTTCAACAATTTAGAATTAAATTGTTTTTCCAGAATTATGTTTGTATAGTAAATTTGTTTGTTTCTGTAATAAAAAATCTTTATTCTTTGAAATTTCATCTTTTTTTGGCTGGAAAATAGGTAAGTTTAGTCGAAAATTCATCCTATTGATTGAAAATTTATGTTTTTTGGTAAAAATTAATTTTTGTTACTGATAATTTAAGCTTGCAATTTTTGGTTAAAAATTCATCTTTTTAAGTTAAAAATTCCACTAATTATTTTAAATTTCGTGTATTTTGTTGAAAATTCTTATTTTTCAGTTAAAAAGAATTCTTCTTAGTTGAAAAATTCACATCTCTTTTCAGAAATTCAATCTCTTTTTGTTGGAATATCAGCTACAATATTTTTTGGTTTGAATTTATTCTTATGGATTGAAAATTTCAGAATTTGGTTTAAAATTCAAAATTTTTGCCTAAAGCTTAATGTTTATTTTTAATAAAAATGTTACTATTCAGTTTAAAATGCAGCTTCGCAGGCAAAAAGTGCAAATATTTGATTAGAAATTAAACAAAGGTTCAAAGAAATTTACAGATTATTTTCAGATTTTTTGTAATTTATTTCTAGAAACCAATATCCATTTAAATTTGAGAATTCTAAAATGATCGTAAAACAGTGGTAAGTTTTAATCTTTAACTTGTCGGGATATAAATTCTAATCAACTAAACAATTTGTTTATTCTGTATCAGTATAGGCGAAACCTTTTTTCGCATCACCTAGTTTTTTCCAAATTTTTATCATTTTTGTTTGCTAAGATTTTCACTCTAATCCTCACAAAAAATTAGGTCCCTATAGTTTTTGGACAACTTTTGACAGTTCGTGGCTCTTTTGCAGACAGTTTTTTCCGTGTACGGTTGAAAGGGGTCTGGTCGTCAAAAAACTCAATCGTTGAAAGATTTTTCAAATTTAAGGACAAAAAAGGGAAATAGGGGCAAAAAATGAACGGACTATGATGCCCGATACTTTGGATGGATTTTCTCGTTATACCCTGGTACACATCTCGAAAGTTGAAGCATTGCAGGAATACGTGCAGGTGAAAGCAGGTACGGTTGTCGAGAAACTCAAATGTTGAGTTCTCGCTTAACGGTTAAATTGATTAAGAGGAGTCGTAATAAGGTTGGGGCAAAGTTTGCTTGCTTTTGCGTCACCCGCACGGCGACGTCACGACGTGCCGTCTCGACACCCCGTTCCTCGTTTCTCGCTACGAATCTAAGATTTTCAGAACATGGAGATACCTTAGATATTTACTTATGAGTACCTCTCGAGAGGGTTGATTCTATCTCTCTCTCTTTGCAGTCTAGGAAATTTGCCTTTGGATACGTCCGCGCGTTTTCTCAATTTAAAATCCGATTACATTCTAGCGAAACTGCAAGTACGAGAGCGTTTGAAACTGTGGTCTCCGTGTTTGCATTTTACCAGCTATGATGAATTGCACTTGCTTCGTCACGCTTGTGGTATACGTTTACTTGAAAACGTGAAAGAACAGTTGTATCTTAAACAATGAGGATTCATGGACTAGTACAAACAATTATTTTTACAGTTGGCCGAAGAACTTCCATTTCAAAATTCACTGACTTTTCCCTGAGCAATTTTTCATTTTTGTAAAAGATTTATTTTCATTAAAAAAGAATGCATTTTCAACAAAAAAGTTGAATTAAAAAATAAGTGCATGCATTTTCCAGCAGATGGTGGCATTTTGCATCAAAAGGAATTAACTTTAATCAATGTATCACAACAAAATTTTCTCAGTCACCATAAAATGTTCCTACTGTAATTTGAAAAAAGATCCTCTTTAAATACAAAATAATTTTTCCAAAAGAGAAAAAAATCTTGGAGAAAAATGAAAAAGAGGAAAGAAAAATGAGACAAAAAAATTATTCTCAGATATCAAAGGGAGAGCATCTTTGTCTTATTGCTGCTTATATTCCTACCTGCTCAAATTTTATTTATCTTTGCTGTATGAGTGCTGAAACGTTGGTCAATATTATTTTCAGATTTTTTTATTGTGATTTGGTCGCAATAAAAATAAAAAGACGAAAGAAATTTTAAAAAAGAAAAGAAAGGGGATTTGGTTCATTGCTTTCTCATTTTTCTTTCCTCGTTTTCATTGTTGTCTAAAATTTTTTTCTTTTTGAGGAAAATGATTATTTTTTGATTTGTTTTTGTTTTTAAGGATGATTTTTTTCGAATTACAATAGGACCCTGTTATAATTTTTCATGGAATGATGTATTAACTTGATTATTGGACGTCTAATAGGATTTTAAATTCAATTTTAATTTAATTTAAGTTTCTCAAATTTTCAGCTCAAAACAAAAATGTTTGTTCTTTTTTCAACCAAAAAGACCAAATACATCAAATTTTAAATCATTAGTTAAATTTTTCTTCAAGTTTTAAACAAAAATAAAAAACACATTTGCAGAAAAAAAATTAATGTTCAACAAAATACACAAATTTGGTACCAGGGGTTGAATTTTAAACAAAAATGTTTGATTTTCTAGCCAAAATGCGGAATTTTCAGCAAAATGAATTTTTCCATTAAAGAAAGGGAAACATTTTCATCTAACTTGTTGACCTTTCGAGTCAAAAATGTTAATTTTCAGTTAAGAAATTAATTTCAAACTAAAAAAAAAGGAATTTATATGACAATATTAAATTCTATCAATGAACATGAATAAAAAATAATTGCCTTCTTAATCAAATAATTGAATTTTTGAAGACACTTTAACCATTCGAAAAATTTGATTAATTTAAATTCAAAAGGACGAATTTTCATTTTGAATAGACAAATTTTTCTCAAGATAGTTGTATCATTGACTCAAAAAAGTTAGCGTTTTAAAAAAATATTTTATTTTTTAAAAAATCAATTGAATTTTAAACAAATTACTCGAAGTTTCAACTAAAGAATTCACTTTTTTCTAAAAAGATGATTTCTACTAAAAGAGATCAATTTTAAAACAAAAAAGTTGAATTTTCTACCAAGAAAAATTATTTTCTACCAAAAAATATAAATTTTCAACAAAGTACATGAATTTGAAATAAATAGTAACATTTTTAACTACAAAAATTAATTTTTAACAAAATAGACAAATTTTTATCTAGGGGGACGAATTTTCGACTATAATGACCAATTTACCGGCCAAAACGACGAATTTGCAATAAAAAAATATTTTTTAGCATAGAAAGAAAACAATTTCATCTAAATTGTTAAACTTTCAAGCCATACATATTAATTTTCACTAAAAAAATTAAATTTCTAACCAGAAAAATCTAGTTTATAAGAAGTCGTTAAATTTTCAACTAAGGAGATGAATTTTTATTTTAAAGGATGTGATATTTAACTGGATAAGTTAAATTTATGGCAAAAAAATAATTTTTTAACCCCAAACAGCAGAAGAATTTTCAGCAAAAAAGTTAAATTTTCATCTGGAATAGTTAAATTTTCGGTAAAAAATTAATTTTCAACAAAAACGAAGTTTTTAATTAATCTGATGGATCATCAACAACCAAAAAATGAATTTTTAACTAAGTAACTTAATTATTTATAAGATGTAATACTTTATAATTTAACGAAACAAGATCTTAATTTTAAGTTAAAAGCATTCGATTCATCCAAAAATTCGAATTTTTCCCAGTTTTTCATTCACTTTTTCAGTCTTTAGAGAAAAGAGAAATTGAACCAAATTGTTAAATTTTCAATAAAGAAGTTGAATCTTTAACCAAACAGTTGTATTTCTAACTAATAAGAACGACACGTCTATTATAAAAAATTGATTTTTTAACCATAAAACAAATTATCAACTAAAAAAGATATTGAGTCAAGAATGAAAAAAAAGTTCAACTAAATAGTCTAATTTTTAAGTCAAAAAGACGAAATTTTTAAAAATATTAACCTAATAATAACAAATTTCAACACGAAATAATACATTTTTAATAAAAAAAAGTTCATTTTCGACGACTTTTTCAATAAATTATTAAATTTTCAAGAAGATAATTAAACCAACCAAATATATATAATCTTTTTTCAGCTGACATTAAAAACTCTTGAGTTTATTTGAGAGCTGGTAAAAATACATTAGAACCAAATTCAAAATCTAAGAAAACAAAAACAAAGTATGTTTTTCAAATAGTAATTTTCGTATTTTTCGAATTATTTGTTCATAGCTTATTTAGAAAAATACTTTCAATAGCTCAGGGTTCTGGGCTGTGAAGAAGAAGCTGAAAAAATTGATAAGAATAATAAATCGAAATCAATTTTTCAATCGATGATTTTCTAGATTTGTTTCCAGATGTATTTTATCAGCAGAAAGTGCTGCAGTGTTCAACAGATTTTTGTTAACTAGCGAAAAAAAATTTCGAAACCCAAAAATGGTGAAACTCTCATGATAATAGAATTATTTATTTTAATTATTTATTCAATAATAAATGAAATCCTCTTTTAATCCCACTTTTTAACTAAAATTCAAAAACTGACCCGCCGTGATCCCTGAAAAATCTAGCAACGAAAGGTAAAAAATTCAGAGTTCGAAACCTACAAACTCTTGAAAATTCATTCAGAATTTTTGTTCTAAAGAAGAAAAATAAGGTCCAGATCGCGGTGATTTTGAGCCCACGTGATATGCATAAATATATAAATTCTGATTAAGTTTTAGATCTGCATATAAAAATTACATACATTAAAACTGCAGACACACTATAAAAGCCCATTACTTAAGTCCTCGAAAGTCACCGTTTGCTTTTAAATGCCCATCATCGACTAAAATCAGGTCTGGAATCTCCACTAAAACAAGTTTATATTCGTCCAATAAACAAAGTAAACAAATCCAGCAGGATTTACTTAGCAATTATAATTGTGGATTCGCAGTCTGGATTCGCCGATAGGAGATCAAACCGTCCTCATGAATTTTGCATTTGCATTTACGATCCCAAAAGAATCCAAACCAACTTATTGCTCCACACTTTTCAAACGAGCCTCCCAAAAGGAAAGGGAAATGATCGGACGCGAAATTCTCGAGAAAATAATTTGGAGAGAGAGAAACCTATAAATTATTATTTTAGCCAGAGCCTGGAATGTATCCATTGGAAAAAACAAATCTCATACAATAATAGGTGTTTGTAATCCCAACATTGATCGCGATCAATATTCTTGGCAGAATGACTCGGCACTTTTGTAATCCTGGCTCGTCTTAAGTGCATAAATCCAATGCGATAAACTCGTTTGTCCAACCGCTTGCATAAAAAGAATGTGAGAAAATAACACGTTTGCAGCATCATCCCATCAGAGGTCTTAGTCTGAGCTTGGTTTAATCAGGATTTTGAAGCCAAATCGCAAACTACCAGGGGAGTTAAAGTTTTTTGATCAATTAGAGGAAGGATGCATTCGTTTCGAGCAAACGATCAAACTTTCCAACTTTCAGAAGTTCCCTGTATCGTTTTTCTATCAACTTTGTAAGAACGGTGTAGCTTATTTTCAGCGTGAAACAAGCAACTTTTCTTTTCAACTTTTCATGTTGAACCGAGGCGAAAGCAATGTTTGAGGGTAAATAAAAGTAATGTGTGATGAAACATGGCTAGTGATGTAGAAGATTGAAGTTTGAAAGAGGCAGGAATTTAGGTGGTGTAAAATATAAAAAAAATTTTCTCGCTTCTATGGAACCATATTTTGTGAATTAATCCTATTAAGAATTTATCAATCCTGAAAAGACTCTAACAAAGTCTTGTCAGAAAATAATTTTCAGGCTTCATAGTGTTAAAAAAAATATTTGAGGGGAAGTAGAAAACTTGAAATAGACAATTAGAAAACTTTTAAGGAACTCCAGAAAGTAAAATTATTAATAAATTTACAGCTTTCTGATCTTTTAATATTTTTAGGCAACAATCATTGAAAATACTATGATTATAAAATATTCTTGATAATATCCATCGAGTGTTAAGCTGAAGCATTGAATAACTTTTGAACATGTTATGGTTTGTAAATCGCCGCTGAACCGGGAAACCGGGAAAGTCATGAATTTACCGGGAATTTTATTTAACCGGGAAATATAGAGATTTTTTTAACAGGAATTTGACAAATATTCAGAAAAAAATCGGTCCAACTTTGATTCCAACCATTTTCTAAATAATTAGTTCAATTGTTATCTTTTTCAATTATAACATTTAGTTTACAATGCTTATTTTTAAAATCTTTCATTTAAGATTTCAATTTTTAAGCGTAAATTTGAATTTAAAGAATTTTAAAATGCCGTTTTAAAGATTTAAACGTTCAAAAATTAGAAAGCTTTTGAAATCAAGGATATTATATAAAAAACATTTTTAATTGATCAATTGTGCATGTACTTTATTAACGATTTTTAAATTGAGCTTCAATTTAAGCTTTAAATAGTAAATGATATAATTTAAATCTTTTATTAATCTTGAAATATTATTTCAGTCCTAGATATTCCATTTTAAAACCATTCAAATTAAAATTGGTTAATTAAGAAAAATAACAATTGCTTAATATTTTGAAATATCTGAATACAATGATACAATATATATT